>NC_047116.1:65594958-66194958 GCF_902500255.1 Thalassophryne amazonica
GTATATAAATAATGCAGGGATTAAATTAATTTTGCTTCTTGTTGCATGAAGTAGTAAATGGGACTTAATTCTAGTGTGAATTATATGTAGTTCTTTTTCTCTCAAATTTTTGGGCTGATGCTGATGAAACTTTAGTTTGGTTCTGGGTCATCTGTGGATTATTCTCTGTCTGTCTGTCAGTGGCAGGTGTATTTCAATGTTGTGTAGCATCTTAGCTCATAAAGTCACAAGAACTGTGCATTTGATGACAAAAGAACCAAACATGGTGTGCATATAGACTAATATGTATGGGTGAATACAAATTGGGAGGCACTTGAAAATGTATTTTCATCTGCATTCTTTTCAGAGGCTGAAAGAGACTACCATTACAAGTAGTTCTACAATCAAATTATCTAGGGTTGCGACAACTAATGAAAATCATCAGTCGACTACTTGGGTACCGTTAGACATTGAATGAATTAAGCCAATTTTGAATCTTCATGGTGAAACTGGCATGACACTACTTACCCTCCCTTGTAAAACCTACTCCAAGGTGCTGGAAAGGAAGGTTTGACTGATAGTTGAACCTCGAATTTAAAGAGGAACAATGCGGGTTCTGTCCTGGCAGTGGAGCAACCAACCAGCTTTTTACTCTCACAAGGATCCTGGAGGGGTCTGGGAGCATGCCTATCCAGTCTACGTGTGTTTTTTTTTTTTTTTTTACTTTGAGAAGGCATATGATGGGGTACCCCGGGAGATACTGTGGGAGTATGGAGTGATGGGGTCCATTCTCAGGGCCATCCAATTTCTGTACTCGGAAAGGGAGAACTGTGTTCATGTTCTCGGCAGGAAGTTAGACTCGTTTCCGGTGGGGGTTGGCCTCCATGAGAACTGCACCTTATCAACAATCCTGTTTGTGATATTCATGGACAGGATATCGAGGCATAGTCGGGGGAAGGAGGGTCTTCAGTTTTGTGGGCCCAGGGTCTCATCACTGCTTTTTGCAGATGATGTGGTTCTGTTTGCTTCATCAGCCTGTGACCTCCAGCACTGACTGGATTTGTTCGCATCAGAGTGTGAAGCGGCTGGGAGGAGGATCAGCACCTCTAAATCTGAGGCCATGGTTCTCATCAGGAAATCAATGGATTGTCTAATCTGGGTAGGGAATGGGGTCTTGCCCCAAGTGATGGAGTTCAAGTACCTCAAGGTCTTGTTCACGAGTGAGGGCACAATGGAGCATGAGATTGGCCAGAGAATTAGGGCAGCAGGGACAGTGTTGCATTTGCTGTACCATACTGTTGTGACAAAAAGGGAGCTTAAAATTTGACTCGTTTTTATTGTCATTCAGTAAAAAACGGCACAGATGTTGTCACTGCATGAATAGATGAAGCCAAAAAGCAATGCTCTTAATCTAATGGTCAGTCTTCATTCCTACTCTCACCTATGGTCATGAGGGTTGGGTCATGACTGAAAGAACTAGATCATGGGTACAAGTGGCCGAAATGGGTTTCCTCAGGAGGGTGGCTGGTGTCTCCATTCGAGGTAAGATGAGACATTCGGCCATCCATCAGGAGCTTGGAATAAAGCCACTGCTCCTTTCATTGAGATGAGCCTGATGGGGTGGTTTAAGCATCTGGTAAGGATGCCCCTAGGCGCCTCCCTAGGGAGGTGTTCCAGGCACGACCAGCTAGGAGGAGACCCGGGGGAAGACTCAGGACTAGGTGAAGAGATTATATCTCCACACTGGCCTAGGAACACCTCGGTATAAGCACAAAATCACAAATACAAGAAACAGCATTAGCATCACTACAATACCTGCATTCATTTACTAGGCATAGACAACCCCTTTGAGCTGATTAATTCACCTGTCAAGGTTCACACACTTTCTTCACTGAGTGAAGGGAGTAGTGGCAGCTCCAGCAAGTCCATTCTTTTCAGGGTTAAATGAACTTAATAAATGGCTTTTGACTAGTCGACTAATAAAAAATAGTCGACTAGTTGGATGTTAGCTAGTCATAGTTGACTATTAGGACTATTGCTCCCATCCCATGCTTGGTCACCATGGAATGCCCTACCAGAGTTGACCTATACTCTGCTCAGTCTTGGTTGTGCCCTGGATCAAGTCCCTGAAGGATACATTTGTGTCATTGAGAGATTTGTCACTCTTATGAATGTCCGCACCATCATTTTCACAGACATGAATGTGCTTGAGCAGCATATCTGTCTTTCAAAGTGGGCACATCTGCAGTTAAACCATCGATTTCTATTGAATTACTAGATTGAGGACTGGGCAGTCACAGTCACAAAGATTACATTGGTAACACATGATGCCATCATGGTTTAAAATCCTGCAGGGCAGCAAGGTCTCCCTGCTCAAGCCAGCACATGTCCAGGCCCGTTTGAAGTTCACCAGTGACCATCTGGATGATCCAGAGGAGAGGCATGGGAGAAGGTCATGTGGACAGATGAGACCAAAATAGAGCTTTTTGGAATCAACTCCACTTAACATGTTTAGAGGATGAGAACAACCCCAAGAAAACCATCCCAACCGTGAAGCATGGGGGTGGAAACTTCATACTCTGGGGGTGCTCTTCTGCAAAGGGAACAGGACGACTGCACCATATTGAAGGGAGGATGGATGGGGTCATGTATTGCGAGATTTTGGCAAACAACCTCCTTCCCTCAGTAAAAGCATTGAAAATGGGTCATGGCTGGGTCTTCCAGTATGACAATGACCCCAGACACACAGCCAGGGCAACTAAGGAGGGGCTCTGTAAGAAGCATTTCAAGGTCCGGGAGTGGCCTGGCCTGTCTCCAGACCTGAACTCAATAGAAAATCTTTGGAGGGAGCTGAAACGTCAAACCTGAAAGATTTGGAGAAGATCTGTATGGAGGAGTGGACCAAAATCCCTGCTGCAGTGTCTGAAAACTTGGTCAAGAACTACAGGAAACGTTTGACCTCTGTAATTGCAAACAAAGGCTACTGTACCAAATATTAACATTGATTTTCACAGGTGTTCAAATACTTATTTGCAGCAGTAACATACAATTAAATTATTAAAAAAATCATACATTGTGATTTCCTGAATTTTTTTTAGATTGTCATATATATATATATATATATATATATATATATATATACACACACTATTGGCTTTTATAAAATCTCACCAATAATTGCACAAAGAAAGAAATTTAAGTGTCTCCCAATCGGAAAAGGTATGTCGAGGTATCCAGCTCATGTGTGCCAAGTTTGGTGATTTTATTTTATCACAAAATGCACAATTGATTTGGTTACAGTATCTGCCCCATGAATTAGAAGTCACACAATGGTATCACAACTTATATGAATGCATGTAAAAGTAAGTCCCTTCGGCTGCTCCCTTGTTTGCACTTGGGGTCGCCACAGCAAATCCAAGGTGGATCTGCATGTTGAATTGGCACAAGTTTTACGCCGGATGCCCTTCCTGACGCAACTTCACATTACATGGAGAAATGTGGCAGGGGTGGGATTTGAACCCGGAACCTTCTGAACTGAAACCGAGCGCATTAACCACTTGGCCACCACCCCTGCACTTGGCCACCACCCCATGTGTGAAGGCAAATAATTCTGGTCTAATGCAAGGGAAAGATAATTGGACTTTTGTCTTTAATTGATTAATCATGAAATATTGAATTCATAAGCACAACTTCTCCTAAACCAGTTTGATTTTCATCGATACTTCACAAAATTGTAGCACATCATATGATGATGTGGATGAAGGAAAATAACTATTCTGATTTCTTTGAGGGGAATCAATTTGACTTTTTGTTTGTTTGTTTGTTCCTCATGAAACTAATTAACAAGAACTAAAACATGAACTTATTTATTTTCATTACAATACTTTCAATGAGCACTTTGGCTTCTTAGAAAAATCACTGACAATTACACATAATTCTCACCACTAACTCGTGCATGCACACTTTAATTAACTGACTAGGTCACTGACTGTGTAATTAAGCCTGAAGTGTGGGTGTGTGTGTGTTTACAGTGGGCTGTGTTTCAGCTGCCTTCAGCAATCAATCTTTCCACATCATCTGCCTTAATGACTTTTATTTTATTTCAAACCTCGTCTTTGGCCTCCCTCTTCTCCTCCTGCCTGGTAGCGCCAACATCAGCATCATTCTTCTTATGTACCCTGGGTCACTCCTCTGCACATTAATGAATGAGAAAAGTACTTGTACAGAACAAAAATGGACATGAACGGATATCAAAATTTTGTATATATTTCTCATACATTTCCTTAGTCCATCCGATTGTGACTGACACTTTACCCATCCCACAGACATGCGAGATTACTTAACTGCCACATACTTCTGTAAGTGTGTTGACGTGATGTGATGTTTTTCCCCTCCTCCTGTCATTTCAGCAAGCAGCTGTCAGGCAGCTGAGGTGTTTAGAGGAGAGACGGCCTCTTCTGCTGTGCTTCTGGACAGTAGTGACCTGGAGTGTTCACTGTGCATGAGGTGACTGCATGCATTTTAATATTTCAAATCCACAGGAAGTTAAAATGATTTTTACTAATTGTATGCATGTATAACAACAGCCTCCCTGTCTTGGTATTTACTAGAATTCAGATGATGTTTTTAAATAAAACAGTTCGATACACTGAAAGTATTTTTTTCTGAGCTTAAAATTAGTTAAAGAATACTTTATTATTCAAGTCCTGTACCTCTTCTTTTTTTTTTTTTTTTACCCTCCTCCCTACCCCTCCCTTTTAGTGCTGATTGTATTTTATTGGATGTTTATGGATTTTGACCAGCCAAGGAAGCTGACTTGGAAAGCTTGTTGTAGTGATGGTACAGCTTAAGACATTCTAAGACTTGCTTATACTTCATTGGAGGGGATACTTTGTAGGAGATATAGAAATAATTTTAAAAAAAATGGATAAATCACCAGACAAGAAGAAATTACAACCCCAATTCCAATGAAGTTGGGACATTGTGTGAAATGTAAATAAAAACAGAATACAGTGATTTGCAAATCCTCTTCAACCTATATTCAGTTGAATACACAAAGCCAAGATATTTAATGTTCAAACTGATAAACTTTGTTTTTGTGCAAATATTTTGAAATTTTGAAATCAATGTCTGCAACACGTTTCAAAAAAGCTGGGACAGTGGTATGTTTACCACTGTGTTACATCACCTTTCCTTCTAACAACACTCAATAAGCATTTGAAAACTGAGGAAACTAATTGTTGAAGCGTTATAAGTGGAATTCTTTCCCATTCTTGCTTAATGTACAGTAGTGTTCAGAATAATAGTAGTGCTATGTGACTAAAAAGATTAATCCAGGTTTTGAGTATATTTCTTATTGTTACATGGGAAACAAGGTACCAGTAGATTCTCACAAATCCAACAAGACCAAGCATTCATGATATGATATGCACACTCTTAAAAGGCTATGAAATTGGGCTATTAGTAAAAAAAAAATCATGTAGTAGATTATGAATGCTTGGTCTTGTTGGATTTGTGAGAATCTACTGAATCTACTGGTACCTTGTTTCCCATGTAACAATGAGAAATATACTCAAAACCTGGATTAATCTTTTTAGTCACATAGCACACTATTGTATGACTTCAGTTGTTCAACAGTCCGGGGTCTCTGTCGTATTTTGCGCTTCATAATGCGCCACACATTTTCCATGGGCAACAGATCTGGACTGCAGGCGGGTCAGCCTTTACCCGCACTCTTTTACTATGAAACCATGCTGTTATAATACATGCAGAATGTGGCTTGGCATTGTCTTGCTGAAATAAGCAGGGATGTCCCTGAAAAAGATGTTGCTTGGATGGCAGCATGTGTTGCTCCAAAACCTGGATGTACCTTTCAGCATTGATGATATCATCACAGATGTGTAGGTTGCCCATGCCATGGGCACTAACACACCCCCATACCATTACAGATGCCGGCTTTTGAACTTTGCTCTGGTCACAATCTGGATGGTCATTTTCCTCTTTTGTCCAGAGGACACGATGTCCATGATTTCCAAAAATAATTTGAAATGTGGACTCATCAGACCACAGCACACGTTTCCATTTCTGGATGTTGTTGATGTATGCTTTCGCTTTGCATGGTAGAGTTTTAACTTGCAGTTGTAGATGTAGCGACAAACTGTGTTAACTGATAATGGTTTTCGGAAGTGTTCCTGAGCCCACGTGGTAAGATCCTTTATATAATGATGTTGATTTTTAATGCAGTGCCACCTGAGGGATCAAAGATCACGAGCATTCAGTGTTGGTTTTCGGCTTTGCTGCTCACGTGTAGAAAGTTGTCCAGATTCATTGAAGGAAATTTGAAACTGCTGGCTAAGGCTAAGCGTAAATTTGGTAAGATTGTAATTCACGTCGGCAGTAATGACACCCGGTTAGGCCAATCGGAGGTCACTAAAATTAACATTAAATCGCTGTGTAACTTTGCAAAAACAATGTCGGACTCTGTAGTTTTCTCTGGGCCCCTCCCCAATCAGACCGGGAGTGACATGTTTAGCCGCATGTTCTCCTTGAATTGCTGGCTGTCTGAGTGGTGTCCAAAAAATGAGGTGGGCTTCATAGATAATTGGCAAAGCTTCTGGGGAAAACCTGGTCTTGTTAGGAGAGACGGCATCCATCCCACTTTGGATGGAGCAGCTCTCATTTCTAGAAATCTGGCCAATTTTCTTAAATCCTCCAAACCGTGACTATCCAGGGTTGGGACCAGGAAGCAGAGTTGTAGTCTTACACACCTCTCTGCAGCTTCTCTCCCCCTGCCATCCCCTCATTACCCCATCCCCGTAGAGACGGTGCCTGCTCCCAGACTACCAATAACCAGCAAAAATCTATTTAAGCATAAAAATTCAAAAAGAAAAATAATATAGCACCTTCAACTGCACCACAGACTAAAACAGTTAAATGTGGTCTATTAAACATTAGGTCTCTCTCTTCTAAGTCCCTGTTGGTAAATGATATAATAATTGATCAACATATTGATTTATTCTGCCTTACAGAAACCTGGTTACAGCAGGATGAATATGTTAGTTTAAATGAGTCAACACCCCCGAGTCACACTAACTGTCAGAATGCTCGTAGCACGGGCCGGGGCGGAGGATTAGCAGCAATCTTCCATTCCAGCTTATTAATTAATCAAAAACCCAGACAGAGCTTTAATTCATTTGAAAGCTTGACTCTTAGTCTTGTCCATCCAAATTGGAAGTCCCAGAAACCAGTTTTATTTGTTATTATCTATCGTCCACCTGGTCGTTACTGTGAGTTTCTCTGTGAATTTTCAGACCTTTTGTCTGACTTAGTGCTTAGCTCAGATAAGATAATTATAGTGGGCGATTTTAACATCCACACAGATGCTGAGAATGACAGCCTCAACACTGCATTTAATCTATTATTAGACTCTATTGGCTTTGCTCAAAAAGTAAATGAGTCCACCCACCACTTTAATCATATCTTAGATCTTGTTCTGACTTATGGTATGGAAATAGAAGACTTAACAGTATTCCCTGAAAACTCCCTTCTGTCTGATCATTTCTTAATAACATTTACATTTACTCTGATGGACTACCCAGCAGTGGGGAATAAGTTTCATTACACTAGAAGTCTTTCAGAAAGCGCTGTAACTAGGTGTAAGGATAAGATTCCTTCTTTATGTTCTCTAATGCCATATACCAACACAGTGCAGAGTAGCTACCTAAACTCTGTAAGTGAGATAGAGTATCTCGTCAATAGTTTTACATCCTCATTGAAGACAACTTTGGATGCTGTAGCTCCTCTAAAAAAGAGAGCTTTAAATCAGAAGTGCCTGACTCCGTGGTATAACTCACAAACTCGTAGCTTAAAGCAGATAACCCGTAAGTTGGAGAGGAAATGGCGTCTCACTAATTTAGAAGATCTTCACTTAGCCTGGAAAAAGAGTCTGTTGCTCTATTAAAAAGCCCTCCGTAAAGCTAGGACATCTTTCTACTCATCACTAATTGAAGAAAATAAGAACACCCCAGGTTTCTTTTCAGCACTGTAGCCAGGCTGACAGAGTCAGAGCTCTATTTAGCTGAGTATTCCATTAACTTTAACTAGTAATGACTTCATGACTTTCTTTGCTAACAAAATTTTAACTATTAGAGAAAAAATTACTCATAACCATCCCAAAGACGTATCGTTAACTTTGGCTGCTTTCAGTGATGCTGGTATTTGGTTAGACTCTTTCTCTCCGATTGTTCTGTCTGAGTTATTTTCATTAGTTACTTCATCCAAAACCATCAACATGTTTATTAGACCCCATTCATACCAGGCTGCTCAAGGAAGCCCTACCATTATTTAATGCTTCGATCTTAAATATGATCAATCTATCTTTGTTAGTTGGCTATGTACCACAGGCTTTTAAGGTGGCAGTAATTAAACCATTACTTAAAAAGCCATCACTTGACCCAGCTATCTTAGCTAATTATAGGCCAATCTCCAACCTTCCTTTTCTCTCAGAAATTCTTGAAAGGGTAGTTGTAAAACAGCTTACTGATCATCTGCAGAGGAATGGTCTATTTGAAGAGTTTCAGTCAGGTTTTAGAATTCATCATAGTACAGAAACAGCATTAGTGAAGGTTACAAATGATCTTCTTATGGCCTCGGACAGTGGACTCATCTCTGTGCTTGTTCTGTTAGACCTCAGTGCTGACCTCAGTGCTGCTTTTGATACTGTTGACCATAAAATTTTATTACAGAGATTAGAGCATGCCATAGGTATTAAAGGCACTGCGCTGCGGTGGTTTGAATCATATTTGTCTAATAGATTACAATTTGTTCATGTAAATGGGGAATCTTCTTCACAGACTAAAGTTAATTATGGAGTTCCACAAGGTTCTGTGCTAGGACCAATTTTATTCACTTTATACATGCTTCCCTTAGGCAGTATTATTAGATGGTATTGCTTAAATTTTCATTGTTACGCAGATGATACCCAGCTTTATCTATCCATGAAGCCAGAGGACACACACCAATTAGCTAAACTGCAGGATTGTCTTACAGACATAAAGACATGGATGACCTCTAAGTTCCTGCTTTTAAACTCAGATAAAACTGAAGTTATTGTACTTGGCCCTACAAATCTTAGAAACATGGTGTCTAACCAGATCCTTACTCTGAATGGCATTACCCTGACCTCTAGTAATACTGTGAGAAATCTTGGAGTCATTTTTGATCAGGATATGTCATTCAAAGCGCATATTAAACAAATATGTAGGACTGCTTTTTTGCATTTACGCAATATCTCTAAAATCAGAAAGGTCTTGTCTCAGAGTGATGCTGAAAAACTAATTCATGCATTTATTTCCTCTAGGCTGGACTATTGTAATTCATTATTATCAGGTTGTCCTAAAAGTTCCCTAAAAAGCCTTCAGTTAATTCAAAATGCTGCAGCTAGAGTACTGACGGGGACTAGAAGGAGAGAGCATATCTCACCCATATTGGCCTCTCTTCATTGGCTTCCTGTTAATTCTAGAATAGAATTTAAAATTCTTCTTCTTACTTATAAGGTTTTGAATAATCAGGTCCCATCTTATCTTAGGGACCTCGTAGTACCATATCACCCCAATAGAGCGCTTCGCTCTCAGACTGCAGGCTTACTTGTAGTTCCTAGGGTTTGTAAGAGTAGAATGGGAGGCAGAGCCTTCAGCTTTCAGGCTCCTCTCCTGTGGAACCAGCTCCCAATTCAGATCAGGGAGACAGACACCCTCTCTACTTTTAAGATTAGGCTTAAAACTTTCCTTTTTGCTAAAGCTTATAGTTAGGGCTGGATCAGGTGACCCTGAGCCATCCCTTAGTTATGCTGCTATAGACGTAGACTGCTGGGGGGTTCCCATGATGCACTGTTTCTTTCTCTTTTTGCTCTGTATGCACCACTCTGCATTTAATCATTAGTGATCGATCTCTGCTCCCCTCCACAGCATGTCTTTTTCCTGGTTCTCTCCCTCAGCCCCAACCAGTCCCAGCAGAAGACTGCCCCTCCCTGAGCCTGGTTCTGCTGCAGGTTTCTTCCTGTTAAAAGGGAGTTTTTCCTTCCCACTGTAGCCAAGTGCTTGCTCACAGGGGGTCGTTTTGACCGTTGGGGTTTTACATAATTATTGTATGGCCTTGCCTTACAATATAAAGCGCCTTGGGGCAACTGTTTGTTGTGATTTGGCGCTATATAAAAAATTGATTGATTGATTGATTGATTGATTGATTCTCTGAATCTTCTGATTATATTATGGACTGTAGATGGTGGAATCCCTAAATTCCTCGCAATTGAATGTTGAGAAACATTGTTCTTAAAGTGATGGGCTGTTTTTTCACGCAGTTGTTCACAAAGTGGTGATCCTCGCCCCATTTTTGCTTGTGAATGGCTTAGCCTTTTGGGGATGCTCCTTTTATACCTAATCGTGACACTCACAATTCGTGTCCTCATTTTCCAAAGGCTTTTTGAGTGTTGTTAGAAGGAAAGGTGATGCAACACAGTGGTAAAAATACCACTGTCACAGCTTTTTTGAAACGTGTTACAGGCATCCATTTCAAAATGAGCAAATATTTGGACAAAAACAATAAAATTTATCAGTTTGAACATTAAATATCTTGTCTTTGTGGTCTATTCAGTTTAATATAGGTTGAAGAGGATTTGCAGATTTGCATTCTGTTTTTATTTACATTTTTACACAATGTCCCAACTTCATTGGAATTTGGGTTGTACCTTTGCTATGTCTGTTACTGTTACTGTGGGGTTTATGCTCATTAGTGGTGCTCGTGTAAGTAATCATAAATATTTATGCTCTGATATTTGTCTGAACACAACTCTGCTGATTGTGACAATGTGTGGACATTAGTGTATTTTACATGCACATATGGTGTTTGTGGTGATCACTCACCGTTTACTTTTTCACCAGTTCATTGTGCTTGCATTTAGCTGTGTGTGGTTATTCCTTCAGATTATTCTATGAACCAGTGGCCACATCCTGTGGACACACCTTCTGTCTAAAATGTCTGGAGCGCTGTTTGGACCACAACCCCAATTGCCCTTTGTGCAAAGAGAATCTGTCAGAGGTACCAATGTTTTTAATGTCATCACTAAATTGACACATTAAAGTGCGTATCACTGGTAAATGAAATGTCAAATGATTTTTCGTGCCATATGCCCTGAGATATTAAGCCATAAACATGGGGACATTTAGCCTGATTTCATCTGCAGTTTTGAAATACTCAGATTTTTTCGCCTCTGAGAAATGTTGATTTGCATGATTTTGCCTTTTGGACCTCCCCCCAGAGCCATCTCAGTGGGTGTATTGAACAGGAAAAATGCAATTTTTTTTTTTTAAATTTCGAATTAGGTATTTTTGAGGAGTTTCATATTGAATATGATGAAATGGTGAACATGTGTTGTGGGAGGGTCCAGCAACACCAGTCATGATGTCAAGATTTTTGAGGGAGAAGTGTGAACATTTTGTCTACGCTTCCTGGAAAGGCTGCAGAAATGCAGTCAGCAGAGCATAGGAAATAGGCTTCAAAAAATGGATCTGATACCCCTATTCCACAGAGCTACGTTCCTTCTGGTTTGATTCCAGATAGCAAATTGTGGTGCGTTTTGAAGCATCACAGTAACTTCTTGTTCAGTCTTTTTCAGTCTTGAACAAACTTTGTATATGCAGTAGTTACGGCCGTCATCACCACCAGTTTTGAAATCGAGGTGAAATTTTTGAGTTAATTTCAACCTGATTTGTCAGAAAGGCGTTTGTTGCAGTTCTGGCTGAGAATGCAGCTGGGTGCAGCTTTACTTTCTTTCTTTTGAGCAGGTTGCCACGTAAGCTGTTTCATCCCGTTTTTACACTTTTTCTGGACTGTGGGGGATCGTAAGAGAACAGTGCCCTGTGGAATAGAGGTATAAACAAAGATGCTCTCTCTTCCATTTGTGAGGCCAGTAGAACTCTAACAATGCCTGTTGCCTATCCAGAAAGCACGGAATGGGATGTTTTTATTTGTTGTTGTTGTGCCCCCCCGCTCACAGGGAGATGAAATGTGGTCTCTCCCACACTAGGCTAAGCTATGCTGGTAGCCAGTGAGTCTAGCCCAGAAAGTTGCACAAGTTTACATGTGTTTGTAATTGTGACCATGGAAAGTCTGAGAGAAAGTGATGGCAGATGATGATAGTGGACGACTGTTGCAATCTTAACAGGAGAGTTGTGACGTGGACATGGGATCGGGCCCTGGTCGTTTGTGTTAGGGCCCCTTCGCACATGACACGAGTGAGGCAGAATGGTGCACGGAGGAGGATTCGAATGGCACTCATGGAAAATCAGAGCCGCACTTGAATGTCTTGGACAGCAGTTGCCACATCCATTTGGGCACGGCACATGTGCTCTAAAATCTCTTGCTGCTCATGCCGGGCACCCATTTGAATGGTTGCACTGCCATCTGATAATGTCTGCAGCATTCGCACTGCATGTCGTATGCAGGTCAGACATACCATGCTGTGGCCGAGGAGCTGCACAAAATAATCGGCCATATTGCACCATGGCCAGATGATGCGATCGAGGCAGTAGGCCTGGGCGATATATCGATTTTATCGATTAATTCGAGTTTTTTGTTGCGGACAATTTAAAAAATAAAAAATTCGAGTTTTTTTTTCTCCTCTTGCAAGCGACGCATCCTTTTTGTCTCCAGGACCTTCCGTAGCTCCCCCCTCCCCATCCTGTTTCCTTCATACAATAACAAACATGGCTACCGCTGAGGAAGAGCGAGTTTTATCAGTGGTTTGGGATTGCTGCGACAGACGTGGAACAAGTGACTGCACGCTGTAGAGTTTGTCTGAAGCCCATTGCAACAAAACACAGCCGCACAACAAACTTATTCCAGCATCTAAAACAGAGGCATCCAGCTGCATGGGAGAAATGCCACATTTTACAAGGGGAACAAGAGTGCAAACTCTCCCTAAAAAGCAGCTTACTCTGATGGAATCATTTACCTATGTGTATTTTTTTAAATAAAAACAACAGTTGGAGCTTCAGTTCCAGGAGGTAAGTAGGGATTAGTTTTAAGTTTTTGATAAAATAAAAGCAAAACTTGTTTTGAGTTATCTCTGTCATTTGTACTAAATGTTTTCTTTACAAAAGTAGGGGAAAAAAATTTGATAAAAATCGAAAGTCAAATTTTTTCTGAAAAAAATCTGAGGTTTTATTTTTAGGCCAAATCGCCCAGGCCTACAAGGCAGCCTTCACACCAGCACCTGAATGTCAGCGAATGCCAGACAAATGGCCATTTGACCCACTCTCAGCAGGAATCCAGGTGCCACCCACGAACATCCAACACGACTCGTGGGGCAGTTAGAAAAGGAGGAGCTATTCGCACTCCCAGCACAAAGGTTGAGAGCAGGCGACCACTTTCGTGGTTGGAGCATGAATGGCCCCACATTTTCTAAGTGCCCCACAAGAGTGTTACCGAGCAACACATGGCTTGTGAGTGTGCCGTCCTCCCCCCACAAAACAAATGGCATGCGAGTGAGCGGTGTGAGCCCCCCCCCCCCCCCCCCAACACAAATGGCGTGTGAGTGTCTCCACACCACAAGCCTATAGTCGAGGTGTGGCTGAGGTTGTGGATCGTGGGTGCAGTGCAGTGTGATCACAGTCAGCAAAGCGTGCACAGCTGGGTGGCTGTCATGTCCATGATGGCACAGCTGACAGCTGTGGAACACCATAGCATATCGTAAACCCACACCACCACAACAGAGATGCAAATAAGAACCCAGCACACCAGCAGACCCGACAGGCACGGCATGTGACACATGATCACAACGTCCACTTGGACCATCTGTCATGTCACACCCTGAGTGACAGCCTCACAGAAAAATCAGCATGGCCAGCTCAATTGCCCCACAGGCTGGGGCCGTGAACCCATCTATGTGAGCATGTTGCTGCAATGGGAAGGCGGACGTGTTGATCATGTATTGACTGACATGGTCACATGCACTGCATTTATGTTTGTCAGTGGACTGTGGTTGATGTGATCACGTCATGCGTTGGATGACATTCGAGATCACACAGGGAGGGGGCTGACCACCGGCCACGTCCAGTGCTGTGGTACTGTAGTATCCACATTGCAGCCGCTGCGTCAGAGCAATGCAAAGCTGGGGAACACATTTTGTCACGTGCCCACTCACCCATGTGCAATGCATGGTGCTGCACCTGTGTCTACAAATGATAAGATAAGGAAAAATAAAAACAAACTGGATCACTCCAGCCACGTCTCAACGCGCACAGCAATGAGCATGCAATCAAAGCTGCACCTGACCGCTGCATCATCGCTGTGCACAACTGGGGAACACATATCATGCCATGCAGAATATCACCTAACAAGACGCCACTGTGAGGGGTGTGCATCAACAGGCTCTCATTGTAATAAATAAAACCACATATCACCTTTGCAATGCGGTCACCAGCGCTTCAGTACGCACTGGACAAAGGGACGCGCAGAGCCAGCTCATGTATTCATGATACGAGCACAATCATAGTTGAGTAGTCAACACTATGTCCTGTACTGGACCCGGAAATGATCAGCACACAGAACTTTTTTTCTTTCTTGCAGAAATGTGTTCTACAGGCCTCAGAGGCTAAAATGAGCTTGGTTGCTTCTTATGCAACATTGAGCATTTTTCGGTATTCAAGATGGTGACTGTCGCCATCTTGAATTGGTTGTGGGTTGTTGCAGTTTGACCTAAGTGCAGTTCCTCCAGCCCTTGTTGATGAATACAGATTCCTGAGAAAAGGAACCAAAACTGCTTGTCAAATCTTTAGGAGTATCTGTCACAGATCCACCTGCTCCAGATATGGTTTTAGTTGATGCAGTACAGTTGTTGTATCATGTAGGGTGGCCAGTCAATGGGACTGCAGGTGACCTGGCTGCAAGCTCTGGTGCTCGCTTGGCTCACTAACCTCCAGATTCCAACAAAATCATTGTTTGTCCAGTATGATCAAGGGGTTCCTTGTGCTAAGGACCTAGAAGAGGGAGGTCCAATGAAATTAGGCTGACTCTTAACACCCTACTTCCATGTTGAGAAGCTATTCTCCACAATGCTGGCAACAAAAGTCTGCTTAATATCCTGTGTGGGCACTCCCTCCCAAACAACATCCAGCTTGTCAATAAGCAGGACTGTATCGTCACGCATACTGAGGCAGATGTTACTCTCTGCAGCTACATGCTACAGCATGGGTGGCGTTCGGTCCTCGAGAGCCACCTTCCTGACACTCTTAGTTGTCTCCCTGCTCCAACACACCTGAATCCAATGAAAGGGTCATTAAAAGTCTGCTAACGAGTCTTTCATTGGATTCAGGTGTGTTGGAGCAGGGAGACAACTAAGAGTGTCAGGAAGGTGGCTCTCGAGGACTGAACTTGGCCACCCCTGTGCTACAGGTTGTGACAGATGATACACAGGCCATCCGAATCCCTCATGATGACACCAATGTCTTCATCCTTCTGGTGTGCTGGACATCAAGTAAACAGGTCACTACTAAGATTCAAATGGAAACATGGAATGGAATGTGTTGTACATCAATACAACTGTTAAGAAGTTAGGTACCTAGAAAGTACAGCCAGATTCTTGGGCTCCATGCCATGTCAGGCTGTGACATGGTATCCTACCCCTTCAGGAAAGGTAAGATCTCAGCACTTACAGTAGTGTTCAGAATAATAGTAGTGCTATGTGACTAAAAAGATTAATCCAGGTTTTGAGTATATTTCTTATTGTTGCATGGGAAACAAGGTAACAGTCGATTCAGTAGAGTCTCACAAATCCAACAAGACCAAGCATTCGTGATATGCACACTAGGGTTATGACTACAAAACCTTTTTCAAAACTTTAATTTTCCTGATGTTGCTTTTGATGAACTTTTACCCATAGATCACTTTTTTGAAGTTTATTTCATTGGATCATGAAAAAACCTCCCGCACCTAGCACCGCATCACTTTTAAAAATACATGAGTTTACACAATACTATTTAAAAATAACGTAACAAGAAAAGAATTAGCAAGTATCAAGAAATAACAAGAAAATATATACAAATAAATATTGCTAAAATATATTAATAAACAGTAATTAAAATAAATAAAAAATAAAGGTAAAATAGATCAAATTGATAACAGATAAAATATAACAGTATTCAGATGATCATCTCTGACACAGCAGCAGTCAATACTGGTCGCAGAAATGGTGTTGTAGCCAGGCTTCAGAGAACATTTCGAGACAAGGGATTCGATGAACCTCAATACATTGGCTGCCAACACCACATTCTTGATCTTGTTCTGCGACGTGTTGGACTTCTTTTTTCCTATACGGTCACAGTCACCTAACATTAACTATAAGTTTATTGATGAGATTTTGGAACAGTATGATGATTTGCAAAATGCATACATGGACACAGAAGTGATACCAGAGTATGAGAACCTTGGCTGGAGAGATGATTTTAAATTCCCTTTTGAGCTTTGTTTCAGCTCCAGGATGATCAAAGACAGTCTGGAGTTACCTGTAAGTGCTGTGACAGTTAGAAGACGCCTGTGTGATGCTAATTTATTTGCAAGAATCCCCCACAAAGTCCCTCTGTTAAATAAAAGACGTGCAGAAGAGGTTACAATTTGCCAAAAAACACATCAACTGGCCTAAATAGAAATGGAGGAATATTTTGTGGACTGATGAGAGTAAAATTGTTCTTTTTGGGTCCAAGGGCCGCAGACAGTTTGTGAGACGACCCCCAAACTCTGAATTCAAGCCACAGTTCACAGTGAAGACAGTGAGGCATGGTGGTGCAAGCATCGTGATATGGGCATGTTTCTACTACTACGGTGTTGGGCCTATATATCAAATACCAGGTATCGTGGATCAGTTTGGATATGTCAAAATACTTGAAGAGGTCATGTTGCCTTATGCTGAAGAGGACATACCCTTGAAATGGGTGTCAACAAGACAATGACCCCAAGCACTCTAGCAAACAAGCAAAATCTTGGTTCCAAACCAACAAAATTAATGCCTCGCAGATGTGAAGAAATAATGAAAAACTGTGGCTATACAACTAAATACTAGTTTAGTGATTCACAGGATTGCTAAAAAAGCAGTTTGAACATAATAGTTTTGAGTTTTAGTGTCAACAGCAGATGTTACTATTATTGTGAACACCCCCTATTTAGCCCAATTTCATAGCCTTAAGAGTGTGCATATCATGAATGCTTGGTCTTGTTGGATTTGTGAGAATCTACTGAATCTACTGGTACCTTGTTTCCCATGTAACAATAAGAAATATACTCAAAACCTGGATTAATCTTTTTAGTCACATAGCACTATTATTCTGAACACTACTCTAAATCCTGGAACATGACTTGCCTGGTCTTGATTCTGTACTGGGACAGCCTGGTGCAACCAATGCTGCGCACAAAGCAACAGCAGACGGCTTCTTCTTGCCACTGTATGGGCAGAAGAGATGCACAGCAATGAATGAAGCACGTGTACGCTTGTTTACAAGCCGTAAAAGCCCTCAGCACTGAAAAAAACGCCACCAACTGATGCCAACCTGATGCCCCATGCGCTTCGAGCTCATCTCCAGGTGCTACTGTGGAAGGCAGCAGATCAACGTGACCCACCCCAAGAAGCTGAAAATATTGCTTACTTTGGCTGGAACATCAAAGATTCCACAGTCACACCAGCAGTCTCAACTGCACCTGTTGCCCCACAAGGACTTCTGGATATTGTGAACTGTCACTGTATTGCACAGGGCAAAGCATGCAGTAGTGCACAATGCAGCTGTCACAGTGCAGGCCTTTCTTGCACGAAGTACTGCAAGTGTGAGAGAGGAGATGCATTCTATATTCATTTCATCAACAAGCACGCAGATGCCCAAGATGATGAAGGGGAACAAGATGAAGATGATCATTGTGAACTTGATATTGAAGTGTTGTAGTTGTCTGTGTGTGATAAATAAATTCTCCTGTGTCGTACCAGATATTAATTTTGCAGTACACATGATAATTTATTCACAATTTCACAACCTGCATACTGTTCGAAGTGCACGGTAAATTGCATTTTATTTCAGATGCCTACTGGTTAGCATAATAACGTTGTCACACATTGCCCTTTGATAATGACAGTATCATTTGAAAACAGCATTTCATAGGGATGAGCGAGTAAACCACTGTCTGTATCTGTTAAACCGTCTAAAATATCTGTATCCGTATCTGTACTTGTAGTGGACAGGGCCTAAGTGGAAGTGGGCGTTGTTTAACCCGAAATGGGTGGGGCTTAAATCAGTACATTATTTTACATCAAATTGATATGGATTGATCAGAAGTTGCCATATTTATTGTTTATTTAAAAACTATTTACAGAACAGCCTCAAAATTGAGATTCAAATCAATGTTTTTTTTAGTCACAAAAGTAAGAGAACTATTTACAGAACAAGGTTTTTATGAACACAGAATATGAATATTCTTAAGTGCATGGATGAATATTTACAGAACAGCCTCAGAATTGAGACTCAGTATAGTAGAAAATTATGAACTAAGTATGCATAAACTAGAGTTGTCATACTCAACACAGCTTTTTTTTTTTTTTTCTTTTTTCATTTATTTATTTATTTATTTTTACTGCCTAAAGTTCTTGGCATTTTTCCCCCCACACAAAGTTGAACAGTATTAAGGTTTGTGCGTGTGTGTGTGTGTGTGTGACTGAGAGGGAGAGAGAGAGCGGTTGTTCGACTTACCAATTTATTTTTAGGAACTGCAGTGAGAATGTCAGATACTGCATGAAGCCATATTTAATAAAAATATTAATATAGACTACTTTGTGTGTTCAGCTATATATGTGTAAGTGGTCTGTAAGACTGTTTATTTTTTAATGATCTGTGTGAACTTGGTGATTCATGCAAACATCCATGATGGAAAACGGGTAAATAATATGTCAGCCTTGTTCACTTTATTCTTCTCAAAAGCAGCATAAGGAAGGTTCTCCCACATACGGTTTAAAAAAAAAAAAAGCTGTGCCGTGGAGGCAGTGACCGACGCGACACGAGCTGTTCTCAACTCTGTCTTGTCAAATGCGCTACGTATGTTACGAAACAAGTTCACAAGTAACTTTAAATACCATACAAACTGAAAAAGAGGCGAGCTGAAGAAAACTTGGAGTACTGTGAGAACAGTATGAGGTAGAGTCAAGCCAAGCACAGAGAGAGAGATCAGTCCGTGCCTGTGTGTGTGAGAGAGGCTGCAGAGAGATGTCTCTGTGTAGGGAGATATTGATGAATTTTACTCGTATCGTTCTCGTACTCATCAAAAATGCTTTATCCGTACTGGATACTCATCTGAAAGGAGTGTTCGGCTCAACCATAGTATTTAACACTGTTTTAAAATGTTTGCTACATATTTCATGTACATTTTTCTTTTTGTGTTATCAGATTCTTCTTGGTCTTCACTGGATGACCAGATGTCTGATTACACTGGATGAAACTTGAGTTTTCTGCGAACAAATAATTATTATGTTTAGTCCTGATTCCAAACTGTTGAAGTTCAGCAACATTTTGAAAGAGCTTATTTTTACTCTTTACCAGATATAGAACAGACAATGGTATGCTCGCTGTCCTGAGTGTAGTGTCCAGAGCTTACATATACATACACAGGTGCTGGTCATATAATTAGAAATATCATGAAAAGTTGATTTATTTCATCATAAAGTGAAACTTGTATATTATATTCATTCATTGCACACAGACTGATATATTTCAAGTGTTTCTTTTAATTTTGATGATTATAACTGACAACTAATGAAAATTCCATATTCAGTATTTCAGAAAATCTGAAGATTAAGACCAATACAAAAAGATTTTTAGAAATGTCGGCCAGCTGAAAAATCTGAACATGAAAAACATGAGCATGTACAGCACTCAATACATAGTTGGGGCTCCTTTTGCCTGAATTACTGCAGCAATGTGGCATGGCATGGAGTCGATCATTCTGTGGCACTAAAGTGGTATGAGAGCCCAGGTTGCTCTGATCCGTGGCCTTCAGCGCTTCTCCATTGTTGGGTCTGACATGTTGCATCTTCCTCTTCACAATACCCCATAGGTCAGGCAAGTTTGTTGGCCAGTTAAGAACAGGGATACCATGGTCCTTAAACCACGTACTGGTCGCTTTGGCACTGTGCAGGTGCCAAATCCTGTTGGAAAATGAAATCTGCATCTCCACAAAGTTGGTCAGCAGCAGGAAGCATGAAGTGCTCTACAACTTCGTGGTAGATGGCTGCATTGACCTTGGACCTCAGAAAACACAGTGGATCAACACCAGCAGATGACATGCCACCCCAAACCATCAGTGACTCTGGAAACTTTATACTGGACCTCAAGCAATGTGGATTCTGTGCCTCTCCTCTCTTCCTCCAGACTCTCGGAGCTTGATTTCCAAAGGAAATGCAAAATTTACTTTTATCAAAGAACATACCTTTGGACCACTTACTAGCAGTCCAGTCTTTTTTGTCTTTTGCCCAGGCAAGATGTCAAGTCAGCAGTCTTCCCCATGCTTGTGTAGTCTACAGAACTAGACTGAGAGACCAGTTAAAGGCCTTTACAGGTGTTTTGAGGTAATTAGCTGATAAGAGTGTGACACCAGGTGTCTTCAGTATTGAACCTTTTCACAATACTCTAATGTTCTGATATACTGAATTTGGGGTTTTCATTAGTTGTCAGATATAATCACCAAAATTAAAAGAAATAAACACTTGAAATATATCGGTCTGTGTGGAATGAAAGTATACATTATGCAAGTTTCACTTTTTGAATGGAATTACTGAAAAAAAAAAAACTTTTCATGATATTCTAATTATATGACCAGCATGTGTGTGTGTATATGTATATGTGTGTGTGTGTGTGTGTGTGTGTGTGTGTGTATATATGTATATATGTATGTATATGTATGTATATATGTATGTATATATGTATGTGTATATATGTGTATATATGTATATGTATGTGTGTATGTATGTGTATTCGTATATACCTTGGTTCATTTATTGGAAGAAGTAATAAAAGTTTGCTTGATGCTGCAGCTTCTGGTTTATCTTTTTTTTTTCCAGCAATATCCCAAAAATAATCAATTCTCCACCCTCAAATACCTCTAAAATGAGGTATCACATAATCCTTATGTCATCAAGGTGAGAAGTGTAAAATTTATGAAACTCCAATATGGCCACGGCTGCCATCTTGATTCCTGAGAAATGCTCAAGGTTGCCAGTCAGCAGCCAAGCTAATTTTGCTCTATTAACCTTATAGAACATATTTCTTAAAAAAAAAAAAAAAAAAAAAGTTTTGTGTACTTTTCCGGGTTAGCAAAAGTTATCCATGTCAGTTCATTACTTCCTTGTGTATGTCCAGGAGAAGGATAATTCTTATGTTGTCCTCTCTTTACAACAGGAATGAAATATTAAAAAGTGCGGTTGTGGGTTTTTTGTATATGTTTTTTGTTTATTTTTGTTTAATTTTTTTTTTTACAGTGAGAACAGAATCATGGCCAGTAACATGATTGTCTTACATTTAAACGGTACATTTATTATTCTTATGATGCTCTGTGCATTCACATTATTTTGCGCTTACACATTTTCATTGATTTATGCACAGCATAAATAATATGTCCAGCATGTAATCGCTGCTGCTGCTGTGTGAGCGCGATGTACGTCCGACAATTTCCCGGGATCATTCGCGCCTGTCCGACCGTGTGTCCTTCCAGACAGCAGGTGGAATTTTTCGCAGTTCGCAGTCCGGTCTCTGCTTCTTTCACCTAACTTCGTGTTATGTGTGAAGGGGCCCTTTACGACGTAATGATCATTGACTGTGGATGCAAACATGAAACAATGGAACATAACAAATATGACTCAAGGATGTTCACTGACCGTCATGTGGTACACATACAACTTGGAAGTGTAGAAAGGAGATAAATACTTCGTTTGCGCACAGAGCTGTGTGGTACCCGAGCAGTGCAGGCAGCAGAACAGTATGTTACAGGGTTGCTGTGTGCAAACACAGGAGAAGTAAAATCAGTGGGATGCGGCTGTGTTTGAGGGTATGTATTTATTACTACTTTTCTTGTGCTTATTTAGTCTTATTTATATGTATTTGATGTTGTTTTTTTTTTTTTCTTAAGACACTGCAGGTTACAAAGGAGGCAGAGACAGAAATACTTTGATCGACAAAATAAAAGAATTGGACTTGAAAGCCATGTTAAGGCCATGTTACATTTATATACAAAAAGCATTCCAGATTGACTGTGTGTACTAGCATAAATTCAAGCATGAAGTGTACTGTAAGAGACCACAGGCTGTCTTTCAGGCAGCTAAAAACTGGCCCCCATGGTCATGTTGCCATTCTGAATCAAAATGACTGTAGATTTGCCTTGTATTTTTCAGAGGCACTCTGGCTTATTTTATTTTTATCAGCTATATCTGGGCCCACAAAAGCCAAAGACTTTGAAGAAATGATTGAAAAGAATTTTAAATTAAAATAGTGTTGACTGGAGTGATATGCCCTTTAAATTTTTTTTGGTTCAGTGAAAAGGAGTAGCATTGTCAGTACTGTGATGTTCAGCTCATTTGTAATGTTACCTCTCCATCTTCTTTTTGAAGTTTCTCGCCACTAGGGGCTACAACAAAACCCTGCTGATGGAGCACATACTGCAGTGTTACCTGGGAGATGAGTTGGCAGACAGGAAGAAGATCCATGAGGAGGAGCTGAAGGAGCTCTCCAAGTCAGTTTTACACACGCTTATTTTAGTTCTATTTTTTTAACAGTCTAGTTCAGTAGGTTAAAATATAACCCAATGCTAATATGCCCTCAGCCATATGAGCATTGTCTCCTTTATAATTTGCAGTTGTTTAATTGTTATCCCAGTGCAATGTGTGTGCAATTGAATGCAATCCCAGTGCAATAAATGCATATATGTATATATATATATATATATATATATATATATATATATATATATATATATATATATATAGTGACGAAAATAAGTATTTGAACTCCCACTGTGAGACATAATTAAAAAAAAAAAAAAATCGGAAATCACGATGTATGATTTTTTTATTTTTTTATAAATAATTTATTTGTATGTTACTGCTGCAAATAAGTATTTGAACACCTACCAACCAGCAACAATTCTGGCTCTCACAGACCTGTTAATTTTTCTTTAAGAAGCCCTCTTATTCTGCACTCTTTACCTGTATTAATTGCACCTGTTTGAACTTGTTACCTGTATAAAAGACACCTATTCACACACTCAATGTTTCACACTCCAACCTGTCCACCATAGCCAAGACCAAAGAGCTGTCTAAGGACACCAGGGACAAAACTGTAGACCTGCACAAGGCTGGGATGGACTACAGGACAGCAGGCAAACAGCTTGGTAGAAGACAACTGTTATGATTATTTATTTGAAAGTGGAAGAAACACAAGATGACTGTCAATCTCCCTCTGTCTGGGATTCCATGCAAGATCTCACTTTGTGGGATAAGGATGATTCTGAGAAAGCTCAGAACTACACAGGAGGACTTGGTCAATGACCTGAAGAGAGCTGGGACCACAGTCACAAAGATTACATTAGTAACACATGATGCTGTCATGGTTTAAAATCCTGCAGGGCAGCAAGGTCCCCCTGCTCAAGCCAGCACATGTCCAGGCCCGTTTGAAGTTCACCAGTGACCATCTGGATGATCGAGAGAAGGCATGGGAGAAGGTCATGTGGTCAGATGAGACCAGAATAAAGCTTTTTGGAATCAACTCCACTTACCATGTTTAGAGGATGAGAACAACCCCAAGAAAACCATCCCAACCGTGAAGCATGGGGTGGAAACATCATACTCTGGGGATGCTCTTCTGCAAAGGGAACAGGATGACTGCACCGTATTGAAGGGAGGATGGATGGGGTCATGTATGGCGAGATTTTGGCAAACAACCTCCTTCCCTCAGTAAGAGCATTGAAGATGGGTCATGGCTGGGTCTTCCAGCATGACAATAACCCCAAACACAGCCAGGGCAACTAAGGAGGGGCTCCGTAAGAAGCATTTCAAGGTCCTGGAGTGGCCTGGCCAGTCTCCGGACCTGAACCCAATAGAAAATCTTTGGAGGGAGCTGAAACTCCAAACCTGAAAGATCTAGAGAAGATCTGAATGGAGGAGTGGACCAAAATCCCTGCTGCAGTGTGTGCAAACCTGGTGAAAAACTACAGGAAATGTTTAACCTCTGTAATTGCAAACAAAGGCTACTGTACCAATTATTAACATTGATTTTCACAGGTGTTCAAATACTTATTTGCAGCAGTAACATACAAATAAATTATTTAAAAAAATCATACATTGTGATTTCTGGAATTTTTTTTTTTTTTTTTTTTTTTGATTATGTCTCTCACAGTGGACATGCACCTAAGATGAAAATTTCAGACCCCTCCATGATTTCTAAGTGGGAGAACTTGCAAAACCGCAGGGTGTTCAAATGCTTATTTTCCTCAAAAAAAAAAATAAAATATATATATATATATATATATACGAGGTCTGTCCAAAAAGTATCGTACCTTTTTATTTTTTTTTTCAAAAACTATATGGATTTGATTCATATGTTTTTACGTCAGCCAAGCTTGAACCTTCATGCGCATGCGTGAGTTTTTTCACGCCTGTCGGTTGCATCATTCGCCTGTGGGCAGGCTTTGAGTGAGCACTGGTCCACCCCTCTCGTTGTTGTTTCATTGCGAGGAAATGGCGGAATGATTTGGGCTTTTTTTTCCATCAGAATTTTTTCAGAAACTGTTAGAGACAGGCAGCTGGAAACCATTCGCAAAATTTATCTGGCTTTCGGTGAAAATTTTACGGGCTTCACAGAGAATAAGGACTGTTATGCGGCTTTCCGTGACAAAATCTCTTGTTAAAAGTGAAATCTGCCAGAAAATGGCTGATGTCCAGCTGTTGTGATAACCAGAGAAATTGCTCATGACGGTCCCAGCTCCACACAGCGATCCGTTTAGAAATGATGTGGTGTTTTCTGCCTCTCGATGGCGGCTCGTGGCGCAGCGCGCTGTGCGCCATTGTGGGGCATCCTTAAAGCTGTAGTAACACTCCTTATTCTCTGTGAAGCCCGTAAAATTTTCACCGAAAGCCAGATAAATTTTTCGAATGGTTTCCAGCTGCTTGTCTCGAACAGTTTCTGAAAAAATTCTGATGGAAAAAAAAGCCCAAATCATTCCGCCATTTCCTGACAATGAAAATCCGACGAGGGGGCTGGACCACCCCTCCCACAAGGCGTGCTCACAGGTGAATGACGCAACCGACAGGCGTGGAAAAACTCACGCATGCGCACGAAGGTTCAAGCTTGGCTGACGTAAAAACATATGAATCAAATCCATATAGTTTTTGAAAAAAATAAAAAGGTACAATACTTTTTGGACAGACCTCGTGTGTGTGTGTGTGTGTGTGTGTGTATATATATATATATATATATATATATATATATATATATATATATATATGTGTGTGTGTGTGTGTATATATGTGTGTGTGTGTGTATTCAGTAATAATTATTTACATTAATTATTAAGATGCTGTTGTCTTACAATTTGTACATGTTCAATATAGCCCCTCTATCAGTCCATCATAAACTATTTATGTTTATGAGCTTTTGACAAGAGTGCAAGAGGGGACATTAGCTTTGACTTAGTGGAAGTTGCCGTGCATGCTGATGTCTGCATAATGTCTTGTAAATCACTCCAGAGGTGTTATCAGGTTACAAAACAGTGTTTCAGTTTTAGAAGTGTTTTTCTCACTATCTTTTACATAATATATGACAAAGAAGTTATATTTACACACAAACAAAACTGAGTTTTGCAGCTGGCTAGACCAGCCTGTGACACATGCATGTGAACACTAACATCCACGAAATGTCTTGTAAATATGTTCAAAGGTGTTATTCGGTTCCAAACACAGCATTTTCAGTTTTAGAAGTGTTTATTTCTTGCTAGCTTTTACATAATATATGAGAAACATGCATATAAACACACAAAACAAAGCGGTTTTGGAGAGACCAGCCACTGACGTCATGGTACAGCTCTACTGTGACTGGCGCTCACCCCTGCCGCTCAAAAATGTCTCAAGAATGTTCCCTGTGAATTTGAAGACCTTGACAGTAATTGGACTAGACTTGTGGTGAGGATGGACGGACAGACGCAAAGCCTTTGCAGTACCTGATGGCCATATTTGATGGTCTTGGGTAAAAATGGTTTTAACATACTACCCTCATTAAATCAGATCAAGCTGTTCATATGTGTAAGACGAAAACATCAATAACTTATTGTTCGTTACAGCTCAGGTTAGGGTTGAATGTACAGTTACTTTGTAATGTCTGCTAGTAACAAATGCAGACATGAGTCTCAACAATGTCATCACATCTGTTCTAGCTTGAACCAGGAAGTGCCCATCTTTGTGTGCACTGTCGCCTTCCCCACCATTCCCTGCCCATTGCATGTTTTTGAGCCACGCTACCGCCTCATGATCCGCAGATCCATGGAGACTGGAACCAAGCAGTTTGGCATGTGTATTTCTGATGAGCTCCAAGGCTTTGCTGACTATGGCTGCATGTTGCAGGTCAGTCCATGTCCATGTAGTGCTATTGATGTGTTGCACTAAACCCACAAACTGACTGCAAAAATGCTGTATTCATGAAACACTTTGTCAAAAGTAATTGTTTGGATATGTAAGAATGCATGTATATAAGAATGCATGTATTCTAAACAAGAAATGTTGTATTTGTGAATACAGGTGCGAGATGTGAAGTTCTTTCCTGATGGTCGTTCTGTGGTTGACACTATCGGAGTATCACGGTTCAAGGTAGTCAGCCATGGCCAGAGAGATGGCTACAACACTGCCAAGATAGAGTACCTGGAAGATAAGAAGGTGTGCTGAAAATACATCTGTGGGTGTGTTGTTCCTAAACTTAGGAAAAGCCTAGGCATGTACCCTGTAAAAATAACACAGTGCTAAAATAACCTTGGCTGTGTCAGCATAAAAATAGGAAACAGAATGTGACCTTTTGACATCTTAAAATAGGTCAAGGTTTGCAATCTTTGAACTTGTCCAAGGTGTGAGTCCTAAGAATGGTCCCTGTGAATTTGAAGACCTGGCAGTAATAGGAATGGACTTAAGCTGAGGACAGACAGTTCCAAGTCTTCGCTATACCGATGGCCATATTTTGGCCTCAGGTAAAAAGCAGTGAATCAGTGGTTGGTGAAAGATACTGTAGACTGATGAGTCCATCACCTCCAGGTTGTTAACGCAGTAAAGCAACATATATTATTTTGTGACCAAAATAAAATTGCATATAATGAAGACAAGCTCATTCAAATCTGGTGAATCTTGATGCACCAGAATAGTTCAAAATGCAACTTTGTTTTGCCTATGCAGTGGTGCGCACAGCTAACCAAAAGGTTAGCTTCAATAACCGGTAATCCGTTAATTGAAAAGTTAACTTTTATAATGCTAAACCGATAAACCACTAAAAAAAAATTAACTGCTAACTGCAGTAAACTCTCAGCTACTGACAAGCCGGTTTTGAGTTTAAGCACAGAAAAACTGAATATGGCAGTGTTCTATGCATTTTGACCCATCTATTGGATGATAGGGTGAATAGCGCCCACCCAAATATCACACGGCCGTTGAGCTGAATCATACTTAACAAACAGAATTTTCAGTTTTGCAAATGCCTTTAAAAACCAACACACACATTTCAGTAACTTGTGCTGGTTTTTACATATAATAAATCAACCAGTCATCAATGAGCAGAGGCCCATTTTCCCATAATGCCTTTTGGCATTTGTGTTAATGTTCAAAACTTCAGAATTAGTGCATTATTTTAAAATTACATCCACCACCCTGGCTCCGTGGGGTTTTGCGTAATATAATAACACCCACTATTGCACGTTCATATTTAAACCAATGCCTGCATGTTGTACCGCTTTAGAATCAGGCAGTCTCAAAGAAGACAACCATCAACTCCAATCTAAGCCAACCATCCACCACAAATGCCAATATCTAATAATTTGTCATCATATTAGAATTCATAATTTTCACTTCTTACCTTGTGCTGGTCTTTTGGAGCTCCACACATTGAATAAATGAGTCATAATTGGGCTCATTTTGTTCGTAACAGTCCACAGAAACATAATATCCAGGTGTATTTCCCATAAAGTAATGTTGTATGTTATAATCCATCAAAGTCCATTTTATTCCCTGAAAAAGTAAAAATATGATGATAAAAATGCATATTTCCCCTGTTTTCAATACGTGGGGATTTTCCATGTGGCTTGGGCTTATTCACTAACCTGTTTACTCTCTAAGTCCAGTGTAAGCTCTGTTGTAGGTACACACATTCGTCTGGTGGATGCTTTGGAGTAAAACGTTTGCTGGCACTTACGCATTGAAGATTTTGGCCATTCAGAGCTAGCAAACCCAGTGACCTGTCAAACCCATGACTTATATTTTCTATTAGCCAATGAGATAAGCTTTCCAGTGCACCATAGGAATCACAGTCATTAGCTACAAAGGCAGCCCATATCAGCATGCGTAAAGGTGAACCACACAACAGAGACCAGAGCACAAAGTGAGACCATAGTGGACAGGAGTTTTACACATCGTCTTTTATCATTTCAAACTTCTTTTCGACCTTTTGGACATAAACCATGCCTGAAGCAATGAAGAAGACTCACTACACTCTCAGTGAGGCTGTGAAGTTACTTTTGGAGTTATCTTCCTCCGAAGACAGTGAGGATGACTCCAGAGATCATCAATCAGAGGAAAGATTTTCTTCTTGAACGGTATTGCAAAACTTTATCATCCTATCATGCTTTATTATTTTGTTTTATAAGTTTATTTATAATAATAATACAGTTAAAATGTTGTAATTACAGCGTTTTAGGTTCTATATTTGTGCTAAATTTGACTCAGAAAAATAACTAAGACAATTGATGTAATCTTTTGATAAAGTAAATTTACTGTACATTATAATGGCATAATATTAATATAGTATTGTACTGATTGTGGAGTTGAGTGTTATCATTGCCCTTAGTGCCATTATTCATTTAGTAAACATTGTGGGTTTTCTCTGGACAAAGCTTTTAGAAGCATACAGTCAATGTATTTGAAATGTAAAGCACATTTAAATGATATATTATTACACTCTATTGTATTTATCTGTATTTTGTTTATATTTTTTACTGTAAAGATTTGCTAATAACATATGTATTATTATGTTTATAGACCCTTGGATACTGATAAGAGTGATTCGGACTGGGAGCCAGAAGCAAAGAAACCTGCCTTCACACCTCCCCCCGGTGATTTACCCACTTCATCATAGTCATCTTCAGTAGAGTACTTTTCCAGACAATCGGTGTGAAAAGGGAGGGGCAAGCAAGGAACAAAGCCAGAGGAAGAGGTAGAGCCAGAGCAGTACTGTGAAATACAAAAAGGCTCACATTTTCACAGTGCTCATGACTGGAGATCTGAAATTGTGCATAGTTGTTGTCCATAACATAAACAACAAGTATAGTGTGTTTGTAAGGTCTACTATGAAGTATATCTAAGATACAGGCTGTGAAATATTACTTTTTTTATTCGAGGAGAAAGAAATTAATTTTTAGACATGTTTTAAGTTACATTACTCAAATTGTGTAGCACTTAGAGTTCATGAAACTACAACCCCTGGCAAAAATTATGGAATCACCGGCCTCGGAGGATGTTCATTCAGTTGTTTAATTTTGTAGAAAAAAAGCAGATCACAGACATGACACAAAACTAAAGTCATTTCAAATGGCAACTTTCTGGCTTTAAGAAACACTGTAAGAAATTAAGAAAAAAAATTGTGGCAGTCAGTAACGGTTACGTTTTTAGACCAAGCAGAGGGGAAAAAATATGGACTCACTCAATTCTGAGGAATAAATTATGGAATAACCCTGTAAATTTTCATCCCCAAAACTAACACCTGCATCAAATCACATCTGCTCGTTAGTCTGCATCTAAAAAGGAGTTGAGAGAGGTGTTGCACCAAGTGGACTGACATGAATCATGGCTCCAACACAAGAGATGTCAATTGAAACAAAGGAGAGGATTATCAAACTCTTAAAAGAGGGTAAATCATCACGCAGTGTTGCAAAAGATGTTGGTTGTTCACAGTCAGCTGTGTCTAAACTCTGGACCAAATACAAACAACATGGGAAGGTTGTTAAAGGCAATGAGGAACGAATGGGAGGAAACTGGAGTCAACGTCTGTGACCGAACGGTAAGAAACCGCCTAAAAGAAATGGGATTTACATACAGAAAACCTAAACAAAAGCCATCATTAACACCTAAACAGGAAAAAAACAAGGTTACAATGGGCTAAGGAAAAGCAATCGTGGACTGTGGATGACTGGATGAAAGTCATATTCAGTGATGAATCACGAATCTGCATTGGGCAAGGTGATGATGCTGGAACTTTTGTTTGGTGCCGTTCCAATGAGATTTATAAAGATGACTGCCTGAAGAGAACATGTAAATTTCCACAGTCATTGATGATATGGGGCTGCATGTCAGGTAAAGGCACTGGGGAGATGGCTGTCATTACATTATCAATAAATGCACAAGTTTACGTTGACATTTTGGACACTTTTCTTATCCCATCAATTGAAAGGATGTTTGGGGATGATGAAATCATTTTTCAAGATGATAATGCATCTTGCCATAGAGCAAAAACTGTGAAAACATTCCTTGCAAAAAGACACATAGGGTCAATGTCATGGCCTGCAAATAGTCCGGATCTTAATCCAATTGAAAATCTTTGGTGAAAGTTGAAGAAAATGGTCCATGACAAGGCTCCAACCTGCAAAGCTGATCTCGCAACAGCAATCAGAGAAAGTTGGAGCCAGATTGATGAAGAGTACTGTTTGTCACTCATTAAGTCCATGCCTCAGAGACTGCAAGCTGTTATAAAAGCCAGAGGTGGTGCAACAAAATACTAGTGATGTGTTGGAGCGTTCTTTTGTTTTGCCGGTGATTCCATAATTTTTGCCAGGGGTTGTAGAAGACAACAGCTTTCAAATGAGATATATCATAAGCATGTGAGATTTATAACATTATTTTACTGACCAATGGCATTTGGGTATGCAGTACTTTTGTGCACAAGACAGAAAGAGGTGGGTGTATACAGGTTAAAAGATATGTGCTATATTTTCACTTTGTAAAAATGTTGATAATTGTTGACAATCTACAACCCCTGGCAAAAATTATGGAATCACCGGCCTCGGAGGATGTTCATTCAGTTGTTTAATTTTGTAGAAAAAAAGCAGATCACAGACATGACACAAAACTAAAGTCATTTCAAATGGCAACTTTCTGGCTTTAAGAAACACTATAAGAAATCAAGAAAAAAAGATTGTGGCAGTCAGTAACGGTTACTTTTTTAGACCACGCAGAGGAAAAAAATATGGACTCTCTCAATTCTGAGGAATAAATTATGGAATCACCCTGTAAATTTCCATCCCCAAAACTAACACCTGCATCAAATCACATCTGCTCGTTGACATTAACCCTATGTCATGAAATTGACCCTATGTGTCTTTTTGCAAGGACTGTTTTCACAGTTTTTGCTGTATGGCAAGATGCATTATCTTCTTGAAAAATGATTTCATCATCCTTAAACATCAGAAAAGTGTCCAAAATATCAACGTAAACTTGTGCATTTATTGATGATGTAATGACAGCCATCTCCCCAGTGCCTTTACCTGACATGCAGCCCCATATCATCAATGACTGTGGAAATTTACATGTTGTCTTCAGGCAGTCATCTTTATAAATCTCATTGGAACAGCACCAAACAAAGGTTCCAGCATCATAACCTTGCCCAATGCAGATTCGAGATTCATCACTGAATATGACTTTCATCCAGTCATCCACAGTCCACGATTGCTTTTCTTTAGCCCATTGTAACCTTGTTTTTTTCTGTTTAGGTGTTAATGATGGCTTTCGTTTAGCTTTTCTGTATGTAAATCCCATTTCCTTTAGGCGGTTTCTTACAGTTCGGTCACAGACGTTGACTCCAGTTTCCTCCCATTCGTTCCTCATTTGTTGTGCATTTTCAATTTTTGAGACATATTGCTTTACGTTTTCTGTCTTGACGCTTTGATGTCTTCCTTGGTCTACCAGTATGTTTGCCTTTAACAACCTTCCCATGTTGTTTGTATTTGGTCCAGAGTTTAGACACAGCTGACTGTGAACAACCAACATCTTTTGCAACATTGCGTGATGATTTACCCTCTTTTAAGAGTTTGATAATCCTCTCCTTTGTTTCAACTGACATCTCTCGTGTTGGAGCCATGATTCATGTCAGTCCACTTGGTGCCACAGCTCTCCAAGGTGTGATCACTCCTTTTTAGATGCAGACTAACAAGCAGATGTGATTTGATGCAGGTGTTAGTTTTGGGGATGAAAATTTACAGGGTGATTCCATAATTTATTCCTCAGAATTGAGTGAGTCCATATTTTTTTCCTCTGCTTGGTCTAAAAAAGTAACCGTTACTGACTGCCACAATCTTTTTTTCTTGATTTCTTATAGTGTTTCTTAAAGCCAGAAAGTTGCCATTTGAAATGACTTTAGTTTTGTGTCATGTCTGTGATCTGCTTTTTTTTCTACAAAATTAAACAACTGAATGAACATCCTCCGAGGCCGGTGATTCCATAATTTTTGCCAGAGGTTGTAGATACACTATCCAGATAAATTTGGTTGATAAATCAAAACCATAAGTCAAACCTTGCTTTGCTTCTCATGACTTCTGCCTCACATCTGACCCATTGGTCCACCTGACTGGAGACGTGCAATGGGCTAGTTGATGTTTGGCAAAGCTGTGCCAATCGAGGGGCATCCAGATCTGGGCCTCCATAAACCTGAATAAAAGTCAAAAACCTGGACTTTAAATGCCAAAGTCAAGAATGTAAGATCTATAATAAATTTAGTTCTTCACGTGTGTTAGCGTCACGTTGGAAGAACTCTACACTAAGCTAACAGCAGTGGCTAGCCACCATTGGCCGTGACTGGGCTCCTGCGGCGGTCGAACATCACCGGGCCATGACCAAGCTCCTGCAGCGATCGAACATCACCGGGCTGGGATTAGGCCCCTCCACCGGCCAAACATCATCGGGCTAGGCCGGAGCTTTAGCGTTGACGTGCTACAGTTGGTCGGGATCAGAAATTCACTCCCTGAATCATCATCACTGTTTTTTTCTTCAAAGGACATCCACATCAACAATAGTAACATCGCAGACTGTGACTCATTACCAAGAAAAGATAAGTCTAAACCTGCCATTATTATTCAGTTTGTGAACAGGAAGTTCAAGAATGAGTTGCTTCGACAAACACAAAAGTTACAAGGGATGGATGTGTATATAAACGAACATTTGATAATGAAAAATGCTGAGATAGCCAGACAAGCAAGAGCCTTGCAAAAGCAGAAAAAAATACAAGCAACCTGGACCAGAAATTGTAAAGTGTGGATTAAATTAAATGGAACGCTGGAGGAGGCGAAAGATATGTTGATAAGAGAGCTTTTGTACTTGGATCATTTTAAGTGATTGTTTATTCTGTTAAACAATTTGGTTGTTGCTAGCTGGGAGTGTTTTTTTGTAATGGGACAAATTTTGAGGAATTATATATCATGTTTAGGTTCATATCATGAAGTTGGAATTTATTTAAGTGCATCTCTTGGTCTGTGGATTATATTTCTTTTATAATGATAACTGACTCTTTACAATTTACAAGTTTTTGATGAGGTCGAACACAGATTTCATAACATTGAAAATAATACTGATCTGGACTGTTTTTTTCTTGAAAACAGAAATCATCTTTGTAATTATTTTACTGAGGAACAATTTAAGCATTGTTTTTTCATAAATGGGTCATTTTCTATTATACATTTCAGTAGCAGAAGTCTTTCTCTGAATTTCTCAAAAAACGAGGACTGTTTAAAAACTGCTAACAAATGCTTTTCAGTTATTGCAGTGACTGAGACGTGGTTAAAAGATGAGTATGTTGACCCTGTCCAGTTTGAGGGTTATAATTTTTTGCCAGAAACAGGATGAATAAATGCTTATAATTCCTTAGTTGACAAAATTGAACATACCGAAATCAGAAATTTCAAAAGGAAAATAACAGTGGAATCTATGGCAAAAACGGATTTAATGCACCAAAACTGGCGTGACACTAATGCAGAGGATATTGATCAATCATATGAATCATTTATCTCTATTATTTCCAATTTATATGATAAACATTGTCCATTGATGTTAAAACTTTTTAAAGAGCGAAATGCTGCTAAACCCGAGATCACAAAGGGACTGCTGAATGCATGTAAGAAGAAAGATTTTTAGAACAAGCAATTCTTAAATCTCAGAACATTTCAGGGCGAGAGCAAATATAAGACATACAACAACAAGCTTACCAATATTATGCGATCTTGCAAAAGGCAGTACTATAGTGATTTATTGGGAAAAAAACATTAGAGGTACTTGGAAGCTATTAAACGAAATCATCAAAAATGAAGAGTTATCAAAGACTATCCAACATATTTTTACACAAATACTCAAACAATTGTTAAGGAAAAGGAAGCCATAGTATATCTTTTAATAATTATTTTGCTAATGTGGGAAACAGTTTAACAAATTCAATAGTACCTTCTAATATACGTTCTTGGGATAACAGTACAATAAGAAATAAGTCTTCGGCTTCAATGTTTATCAGAGAAACTGATGAATACAACATAATTGATATAGTTCATAAACTAAAAGGAAAAAATCTACAGACTGCGAAAACTTTGACATGTTTTTGATAAAAAATATTATTGATTGTGTTGCTAAGCCTCTAGCTTATATTTGTAATTTGTCATTAATGACTGGGTGATTTTCTTCCAAAATGAAAATAGCTAAAGTAATACCACTGTTCAAATCCGGTGACAAACATATTTTCTCAAACTATAGGAAAAATTTTTTGGAAAAGCTATTTATTAAGAGGTTAAATGATTTTATATCTAAACATCACATATGGTCATATTACTGGATAAACTGTGGAAGTATGGTATCAGAGGACTAGCTCACAATTGGATAGTAAGTTATCTGCACAATAGTTATAAGTATGTTTATGTTGGTGGGATAAATTCTGAATTTTTGAAGTGCACTTGTGTGGTGCCCCAGGGCTCAGTCCTTGGGCCTTTGTTGTTTCTTTTGTATATTAATGAAATATGTTTGGTTTCAAAATTTGTGAGATGCATTTTGTTTGTTTTTGTTGACACAACTGTGTTTTGTAGTGGGGATCATTTGGAAGAGGGTCTGGACTTGATGGAGAGGGAACTACAGAAGTTCAAAGAATGGGTTGATTCAAATAAATTATGGCTTCATTTTGGTAAAACAAAGTGTATCATAATTGAAAATAAACCCAGGAATTAATCTAGGAATTTACTAGTGCATGATATTGAAATTGAACTTGTAAATGAAACTAAAATTCTTGGGTTTTTTTATTGATGAGAAATTGAGGTGGAAAACACATAAATTATTTTAAAACAAAAATGCCAAGCGCTATTGCCATTTTGTACAAAGCACAATACTTCCTCCCCCAACGGTCATTAGCTACCCTATAGTATTAATTACGAGTTGGGTACATGACCTATTGCATTGAAGTTTGGGGAACCACCTACAAAACAAATACAAACACAGTATTCTTACTACAAAAGAAAGCCATAAGAATTATTACTAATAAACCATATTGTGAGCCTACAAATCCATTGTTTGTCTGTTTAAACATTTTAAAATTTTGGGACCTGATTGACTACAGCTTAAAACAAATTATGTTTAAAGTAAAAAAAATAACCTTTAACCACAACATGTCCAGGACCTGTTCAAAATGAGGGACTCCAGTCATAATTTGAGCAGAACATTATTATTTCAAAAACCAAAGATTCGAACTACAGTAAAAAGTCATGGTGTTTCTGTTAAAGGTGTTAATATTTGGAATTTGTGCCCGGATAATATAAAGTCACTCTGTAACTTGGTTGGCTTCAAAAGGTTTTTCAAAAATCATTTAATTACTTGTTATAGTATGATGAATTAAGTTTATCGATTTTGTTTTTGTTTTTGGGGGGGGTTGTGCATGGCCCACTGCTGTTTGCATGTTTGTGTTTTGAAATCTTAGTTTAGTGATTACTTTAACTTTTGTATCAGTTATCATGGGTGTGTATATATGTACATATATTCAAATACGTTTTTTTGTTCTTTTGGTTAAAGAGGTGGGCGTTTATAAGCTTTTGCTTCTGTCCACATCCTTTCAATCACATGGACACCTTGTCGGATTATTTTCTTTCTTTTTGCTGTGAGTTTAATTTGTCATTTTTGTCTGAGCGTTGAATAGATTAATTCATTCATTCATTGTATGTTGAATGTAAATGACTTCTGTTTTTTTTGTTTGGTTTTTTTTTTGTTTGTTTGTTTTGTTTTTTGCTTTTTTTGTAGCAGCCTGGCAGTCAGGCCTCTTCTGGGGTAGAGTTGAGCTCAGCTCCTCGCAGCTGCCTGACTGCTGCAAAATACGTAGCAGACAGGAACCAACATGAATAATTTTAGGGTTTACAAATGTTTTTAACCGTTACTATTAGAGATGGGTATTGATGAGATTTCATCATTTCTGTTGTTTTGTTTCATCAGGTTCTTTTTGTCTCTTTCTCTAAAATTGTAGCATTATTAGTTATTATCAGTTACAATTACTATTATTGTTGTTGTTGTGGCTGCTATTGTTATTAATATATGAACAAAAAAATCAAAACTTAAAATCAAAATGGCCGATTTCTTGTCAACATTTAACCATGACAGTAAGAGACTTTGTTGTGCGTCCCAGCATGGTAAATATGTGTACCGAATTTCGTGAGGATACAACGAAAACACCCCAATGCGGAGGGGTTTTTGAAAAATTCTAGGTGGCGCTATTTCGCTGCGACCATGTGCGCGACCCCCAAAATAACGAATGTTGGATCCGGCCGGACGACTATGCAAAGTTTGGTGAGTTTTTGAGCATGGGAAAGGGCCGAAATTTGGATTTTAAAAGTGAAAATAATAAAAACTAAGACTGCAAGCAGTCGTATACGGGCCCTCGTTCCGCACGACTGCCTACCCAGGGCAGTGTGCTCCCTTGTGACCACATGTGGGCATGTGCGTACAGGGGCAACCACTCATCCCACAGTTCATATTTCAAGCAAATCACACAATGCATCAAGGAGTTATGACATGTTGATTGTTCATCCACTAGGGGGTGCTCAGTGTACAAACAGAGGGGCTGGGTGTGTTCAGGGGCCAACCGTCATCATACATGTGAAGTTTCAAGTCAATCAGGCAAAGCATGAAGGAGTTATCATGACTTGATGTTCTATGGCAAAGGGTCAAAATGGCGGCACCATAGCGGCCACACTCTTCAACATAGAGAAAAGCTTTCGATATGGGGAGGGGTTTTTGAAATTTTCAAGGGGGCGCTATTGAGGCACTTTGTCCCGCCCATGGGCGAGGCCTCTATGAATTGTAGGAGGTTGTCATGCTTGACCTGTGTATCAATTTTCATAATGATATGACAAAATTAAAGCTGTCAAAAGGAAGAACGTAATTTCATGGTGAAGGGGTGCTATTCGGTACGCCACCACACAGAAGCCGTTACTTGTAATTTCACTGCGATTATCGCCTATGTTCACCAACTTCTTCTGCATGTTTTAGAAGTGAAAGGAAGTTCATGGGGTTAACTATGTGACTTCAGTACCTGTTTAAGTATAATGTTGCATGGCGAAGGGTCAAAATGGCGGCGCCATAGTGGCCACACCTTTCAACATAAAGAAAAGCTTTCGATAACTTTTGGTCAGTATCGTCTGTGGGTGATGTGGAAGAAAATTGAAGTGCATTGGACAAAATCCCTAGGAGGAGTTCGTTCAAATACAACATGTAGAAATCACGCCAAAATGAGAAGCTCTTATCATGTCCAGCAAGTTTGAAGGATCTACGATGAAGTATGTGGGCGTGACAGCCGTTCGAAGTGAAATGGCATGCTCCGAAAAGCTCGCCAAAGTTTGACGACCCCTAGCAGCCACGCCTTTTGACTTAATTATAATCTTTTGATAACTTTTGATCACCATTGTGTTGTGATGCTTTTGACCAAATTTGAAGACGATCGGATGAAATCCCTAGGATGAGTTCGTTCAAATGTAAGTAGTGGAAATGGCCAAAAATGGCAAAAATTTGCTCAAAATCGAAACTTAAAGTCAAAATGGCCGACTTCCTGTCGATATTTCACCATGACCGTAAGAGACTTTTTCGTGCGTCCTGGCATGGTAAATATGTGTACCGAATTTCGTGAGGCTACGACGAAAAAAGCCCAATGTTTTTGAAAATTTCTAGGGGGCGCTATTTCACCATTTTGCTGCAACCATGTGCACGACCCCCAAAATATCAAAATTTGGATCTGACCGGACGACCTTGCAAAGTTTGGTGCGTTTTTGAGCATGTGAAAAGGTCGAAATTTCGATTTCATTTTGCTCAGAATAATAATAATAAATAATAATAATAAACAGCGCAATTTCAATAGGGTCCTCGTAGGACTTTTTCCTACTCGGGTCCTAATAATAATAATAATAAATAGCGCAGTTACAATATGGTCCTCGTAGGACTTTTTCCTACTTGGGGCCTAATAATAGTACGCTGTGCTTTGTTCCACTGGCTACCGCACGTTGTGCACTGGATGTTGCGTATATAAAATAATTATTTCGTAATGGATTCATAACTTTTTCTGAGTTGGCTGTTGAAAATGCCTCTAATCACTTCCAGAATCACAGAGGACTGCTCCAGCACTTGCACGTAATGAGATGGAGAACACATTTGGAACCATCTAAAAAGCTTTTTGTTTGTCGTGTTTATATTGTAATGGCTTGGTAAAGCAGTTGTGAGCAGCTGTAAAATTCTGTTCATGATAGATTTAACATCTCGTAATCATTCAGACATGCTGCGCAGTCGTGCAGTGCACTGACGCAATCAGTCGCACACAGTGTTTTGGAATTGTTTGCATAATGTTCATGTGAAAATTTTCTTTGCGTTCCTGCACGAAGCTGCGCACAGTTTACGAGTTTGAGACGAGTTTGGGTCATTCCATGCCAAATGGGCCAAATTTTAAAAAGTTCCCCACATGACCCTTTCCAAAAAAAAAGAAAAAAATTGTATTTGTTCCCTTGCCAGAGAAATGGAAATACCCCAAGTTTTAAAAGTTTCAAAATCGCAGCATTTTTGTTCTTATTTGAAAAAAGCACTTTCTGGCCAACTTTGGAGAGCAATATAGCCTAGCCAAATTAACTGAAACCCTTACTTACCATTACCAACTTACCATTTTAGGCAAAATCATACTGGAAAAGCCATATCTGGCATCAAAACAATGATATCTGGCTTCATTTTTTATCCAACTGTTGTTAAAAACTGCCAAAAACTGTATATTTTCTAAATGAGGTCTTACTTTGAGCATGCACTGTCAAAAGAGATTAATGCCCATGCTTCTCCTTACAGGCATAGACTCTCATGAATCAGTTACAACACCAGAATGTTTTATTTTTCCATTTCAGCCAAAATTGTCCTTGTGAGGGAAAAACTGAAATTGTGCAATTTCTGTTTTTCGCCAAAATGCCCTCTAATTGATCACAAAAATCACCAGGTGAGCAATTGATTAAAAAATTGAAATTTCAACCATGCAATTACATGGATGTAAATATGATATATACTAAATTTCAAGTTTGGACAAGAAATAGTTCTATTTTAATTATTTTTTTACAATAGGCAATATTATGTGAAATCGCACATTGACTATATGGTGATAAGTCTTAATCAATGTGCTAGAAATGTGAATATATAGTTATTACATAATAACTATAATAATTATACAATTATTTTAACTTGGTAAAAACTGTATTGCTGATGGATGTAACAGCACAGGGTACCCAAATGAATGATAATTTTGACAATTTCCCAGAAAAAGGTCAGGCTATATTTAGAATTTCCCAGAAGGTGGGATTAATTGAACAACCTTATTTCAACCTGGTTTCCCAGAAATAGGTCAAAGAATTTCTGGGAATTCTGACCATTGCCTAATCATATTCTCATCAATCATGGAGGCAAAATGTGCTCTAGGGTTGACTTTGCAAGATGAATGTCATCGAAAGACATTGTGTAAGACAGTTGACTTTCACAATTTTGTTGATTTGAGTGATGCTGGTGCTCGCAAGTACAGTCTGAATGACAGTGATCAGAACAAAGTTGTCACTTCTCCCAGGGTTTTTGCACACATAACATGCATACTGATGACAAATATTATTACAGTAGCTGATTTACTATTAGCCTTGTTGCCTGTGCTGTGTCTGCAGAAAACACGTTTTCCTGTACATAACCCAAGAACATACACTCAACAAAAATATAAACGCAACACTTTTGGTTTTGCTCCCATTTTGTATGAGATGAACTCAAAGATCTAAAACTTTTTCCACATACACAATATCACCATTTCCTTCAAACATTGTTCACAAACCAGTCTAAATCTGTGATAGTGAGCACTTCTCCTTTGCTGAGATAATCCATCCCACCTCACAGGTGTGCCATATCAAGATGCTGATTAGACACCATGATTAGTGCACAGGTGTGCCTTAGACTGCCCACAATAAAAGGCCACTCTGAAAGGTGCAGTTTTATCACACAGCACAATGCCACAGATGTCGCAAGATTTGAGGGAGCGTGCAATTGGCATGCTGACAGCAGGAATGTCAACCAGAGCTGTTGCTCGTGTATTGAATGTTTATTTCTCTACCATAAGCCGTCTCCAAAGGCGTTTCAGAGAATTTGGCAGTACATCCAACCAGCCTCACAACCGCAGACCACGTGTAACCACACCAGCCCAGGACCTCCACATCCAGCATGTTCACCTCCAAGATCATCTGAGACCAGCCACTCGGACAGCTGCTGAAACAATCGGTTTGCATAACCAAAAAATTTCTGCACAAACTGTCAGAAACCGTCTCAGGGAAGCTCATCTGCATGCTCGTCGTCCTCATCGGGGTCTCGACCTGACTCCAGTTCGTCATCATAACCGACTTCAGTGGGCAAATGCTCACATTCGGCACGCTGGAGAGGTGTTCTCTTCACGGATGAATCCCGGTTCACACTGTTCAGGGCAGATGGCAGACAGCGTGTGTGGCATCGTGTGGGTGAGCGGTTTTCTGATGTCAATGTTGTGGATCGAGTGGCCCATGGTGGCGGTGGGGTTATGGTATGGGCAGGCGTCTGTTATGGACGAAGAACACAGGTGCATTTTATTGATGGCATTCTGAATGCACAGAGATAACGTGGCGAGATCCTGAGGCCCATTGTTGTGCCATACATCCAAGAACATCACCTCGTGTTGCAGCAGGATAATGCACGGCCCCATGTTGCAAGGATCTGTACACAATTCTTGGAAGCTGAAAATGTCCCAGTTCTTGCATGGCCGGCATACTCGCCGGACATGTCACCCATTGAGCATGTTTGGGATGCTCTGGACCGGCGTATATGACAGCGTGTACCAGTTCCTGCCAATATCCAGCAACTTCGCACAGCCATTGAAGAGGAGTGGACCAACATTCCACAGGCCACAATTGACAACCTGATCAACTCTATGCGAAGGAGATGTGTTGCACTGCATGAGGCAAATGGTGGTCACACCAGATACTGAATGGTATCCCCCCCCCCCAATAAAACAAAACTGCACCTTTCAGAGTGGCCTTTTATTGTGAACAGTCTAAGGCACACCTGTGAGGTGGGATGGATCATCTCAGCAAAGGAGAAGTGCTCACTATCACAGATTTAGACTGGTTTGTGAACAATATTTGAGGGAAATGGTGATATTGTGTATGTGGAAAAAGTTTTAGATCTTTGAGTTCATCTCATACAAAATGGGAGCAAAACCAAAAGTGTTGCGTTTTATATTTTTATTGAGTGTAGTTTTCGGACGTTATGGCTTTGTTTGGTATACATGGTATACCTTGATTAAGAGCACTTTGTTTGCAAATGTGTGCATTTTAAAGATTATGTAGGAAATATTACTTGTTCACTATGTATTTAACTATTAAATAAATATAAGAAATGAATCACTCAGGTAAACCTTGAAAGTATTTTTAGATTACATGACATTGTATATCATGTGTTGTTGGATCTGTATTCATAAAAATTATGACTTTTCAGAAAAATTAAAAATATCTAAATATTTCTTGTCCAAACTTGAAATTTAGTATACGAGGTCTGTTAGAAAAGTTTCCGACCTTATTATTTTTTTAAAAAACCATATGGATTTGAATCACGTGTGATTGCCTCAGACAAGCTTGAACCCTCGTGCGTATGCGTGAGTTTTTTTCATGCCTGTCGGTTGCGTCATTCGCCTGTGAGCAGGCTTTGAGTGAGGTGTGGTCCACCCCTCTCATCTATTTTTTATTGTGAATAAATGTCTGAACGATTTGGAGCTTTGCTGCATCAGTTTTTTTTCCAGAAACTGTGAGAGACCTCCAGGTGGACACTGTTCGAAAAATTAATATGGCTTTCAGGGACGATTTTATGGGGATTAAACAGATTACGGGGTGTTACTGCCGCTTTAAGGACGGCCCACAACTGCTGAGAGCGCGGCGCGATCCCAGCCCCCATCAACAGGCTGACACCCCGCTGGAACAACCAGATCATTTCCACCGTGAAAGCTTTGTTGATCTGGGACCTTGTCTGACTTTCACAAAAAGGCAGAAGATGTGGACATCCGCACTTTTTCCGGCACATTCCACCGTTACAGGAGTTTTTTTCATGGAAAGAAAAGCGGAAGGACGCGCCACGGAGCCGTTCATTACGCGGGACAAAACCACCTCGGTGTTGGTCTCTCAGGACAGCTTTCAGGTGGATTTCAGACGGATTCCGGTTGCTTTTCAGTTGTGTGAATATCCGATTGTGATTGTGCATGAGCTGGACATGCCAGAACATGTCCCGTGAGGTGGAGAAGCTTCTCTTTCCATGACAAAAAACTCCTGTAACAGTGAAATATGCCGTTCATTTTTAAACTGGACGCTGTCTTGATCCGGTATGTCATCTGACTAGCACAGGAATTGTAAAAAGACGTGGACATCAGCACTTTTCCGGCACATTAAGACAGACGTGCGGATGAGTTCCACGCGTAGCGGTGGAGCCGCTCGGCGCAAAGCAACGCCGTGATGAAGCCTCACGGGACATGTTCTGGCTTGTCCAGCTCATGCACAATCACAATCAGATATTCACATGACTGGAAAGCAACCGGAATCCATCTGAAATCCACATGAAAGCTGTCCTGAGAGACCAACACCGAGGTGGCTTTTTTCCCGCATAATGGGCCTCATGCATCAATGTTGCGCACTTGTGGCGTAAATTTACGGCGTAAATTTGAAATACACCAAAGTCGCCGTGACATGTATCAAGCAGTGCGCACCTGCCCATTTCTGGCGTACGCCTGACGTGATCTTGATAAATGCGGCGGGTGGAAACGATCGTAATTATAATAAACACGCCCATAAATATTCAGACTCTGCTTCAGACACATCCTCATTTTACGACATAGAAGCCGGAAAGACGGCAATGAAAAAGAACTCCACCAGCACGACGCGTGCCAATAGAGCGTCAAAAGCGGCTGTCATATCAATTGTTTTGTAGTATATAATCAGTAAAGTGTGACAGTGGTCCCTCATTAATCGCTGGAGTTACGTTCTAAAAAATAGCCCGTAATATGCGAAACCGCGACGTAGTCAGCGTTATTTTTTACAATTATTATAGACGTTTCAAAGCTGTAAAACCCCTCACTACACAGTTTATACGCTTTCTCAATCAGGCATGAACATTTTCTCACTTTTCTCTCGTGTGTAAACACTCTCAAAGTTCAAACCTTAGTAGGAAAATACCAAACTGTCCTCCAAGCCCTGCCCCTGGCTCCTCCCCTAGCCCTGCCCCAAGCTCCGCCCCTGGCTCCTCCCCTAACCCTGCCCATAAGCTCCACCCCCTAACCCCGCCCCCTAGCACCTCCCCTAACCCCGCCCCAAGCTCCGCCTCCAAGCCCTACCTCCCCTCCCACCCGGGTCTAATATTTTAATGTCATTTTATTTCATGAATTAAGGAACGATTAAAAAAAATACCTAGATCTTTTTTAATGTATTAAAGAATTAACTAATTCTGAAATAATTAAACATAAATCAGTGTCTAATATTTAATACCCCTTTAATATTTTTTAATTCTTAAATTAAAGCGCGTCCTTTTATGGTTTTTAATTCCTCAATTAAAGAAGGATTTAAAAAATACCCGTATCTTTTACACAATTATGGGAGGTTTTCTTCAATTTACTGATTAAACACGAATATTTTAATACCCCTTTAATATGTTTAATTCTTAAATTAAAGCGCGTCCTTTTATGGTTTTTAATTCCTCAATTAAAGAAGGATTTAAAAAATACCCGTATCTTTTACACAATTATGGGAGGTTTTCTTCAGTTTACTGATTAAACACGAATATTTTAATACCCCTTTAATATTTTTTAATTCTTAAATTAATGCGTCTCCTTTTCTGTTTTTTAATTATTAAATTAAAGAAGGGTTAAAAATAACCGTCTCTCGGCTGTAATGGCTGTAAGTCTTTGCAGCAAGACGGTCAAATACCCACGCATAGAGCTCCTCACGGAAACATGACCCCACGGCTGTAATACCTGTTGCAGACGCTAGCTCTGTGTGTGTGTGTGTGTGTGTGTGTGTGTGTGTGTGTGTGTGTGTGTGTGTGTGTGTGTGTGTGTGTGTGTGTGTGTGTGTGTGTGTGAGACCTGCGCAGCGGGGGTGTCACGCCGGATGGTCTTTTATAACATAGTAGAGAAGCTTGAATCTTTAGTTGAAGCTTGAATGTTTTATTACACTCGATTTCCTGATGACGGGGTCGTTCGCTGGGCTTGTTTGAAGACGGAAAAACAAAGCTTATTCTTAGTCACGATAGATGCAGTTTCTTTTAAGATATTACCCGGTCGATCAGGGACTGCGGGACACCCGCTGATCGGAGATGCTGCCCGAGGTGATGAAGGCCAGATGGTATTTTTAGAGCAAAAGGTGCCAGTAAGTGTTTTTCACAAAAACCTCGTTTGAAAAACAATTTACCCTTTTCAACAATATTATAGGAAAGAACACAGGCTGTGTAAGGTTTAGAATATGTGGTTTATTACATTCATTAAAGTCACACACATAGAAAAAAGCAATTGTTCATGTTTATTAAACACAGCATACATGAAGGAAAACATTAAGAAAAAAGTATTTGGTCCACTTACATGAAGAAAAAAAGTATACGTTCATGTTTATTAAACACAACATACATGAAGGAAAACATTAAGAAAAAGTACTTGTTCCAGTTACCTGAAGAAAAAAGCATATGTTCATGTTTATTAAACACAACATACATGAAGGAAAACATTAAGAAAAAGTACTTGTTCCAGTTACCTGAAGAAAAAAGCATATGTTCATGGTTATTACACACAAATTTGGTCCGCTTACATGAAGAAAAAAGCATACGTCCATGTTTAATTAAAGGGTAACCATCAGGCTGGCGCGGTAAATTAGCTGATAGATGATTATTGTGTCTCCAGCTGCGTATAATAAACTCAAGTCTGCTCAAAGCCACTTTTTTTAAGGCAACAAGTTTGCATATTTTTTTTTGTAAAGTCAACTTATTATATTTTACACATTTTGGGATTCAAACATCAAATCCTTATCTTATCTCAACACTTCACGGTAACGTTCACATGCCAGCAGCTTGGATGTTAAGTCCTAAATCTAAACATTTTCTTTGCTCACTTGTATTGCTGCAAGTTCCTGCTTTACCACCTCATTCTGACCAAGAAACATCTAAAGTGGGTCAAAAAATAACTGAAACTGTTCTTGAAAGCAGCTTTCTCCTGGTTAGTTTTTAATACACCCTGAAGACATCAAGATTCTCTGATCAGATTTCTTGGGAGACTTTCCAAAAGGGAGACATCTATTCTTTTAATATGAAAATCAGCCTTCAGCATTTTATGTCAAGTGTTCCCTGAAAATCACAGATAACTGAATGACGGAGAACTGAAGCAACAACTTTGAAGTTTCAAATAAAACAGGGTTCATCAGCATTTTCTGGTTTATCAGAATCTGAATCAGAACAGCTTTTAATGGCCAAGTATCCACAGAATACATGGAATTTGACTTTGGTTTGAGCCGCACTCTCTCTGTACACTGTAAATGCATGCTAACATACAAATTAATTAAGTTAACCAGACTCAGTTTTCAAGCTGTAGTTTCAAGAAAATTAAGTTGACCTGAAAATGATGAATGAACAAAACTATTTTGAGAATTAAGCCGTCACTTGCTGGATGCTCACAGTAAATACATTACTGTAATTTAATTTTTTCAGTACAGCAAAATAAACAAGTTACTGTAATCTACATTTTAAGTTTGAGTACTGCACACTCGCAATAATTAAGGTAATCAAATCTGCTTCAAGACAACATAAATTACTTTGTAAGGCAGCAAGTTTGCATTTTTTTATTATTTTCATTTTTAGTAAAGTCAACTTATTATATTTTACAGTGTAAGGCATGTAGAAATCCCCTAAACAGCGAATAATCCGCAGTAAAAATTGTACAACATTGTTTTTAAAAAACGTTTGTAATTATGAACAAACTAGTTTAGCATGTGCATTTGTTCAGAGCGTATAATTATAAATCTCAAGTCGTTTTAACGTGGATAAAGATTTAAATGCGGTTGTTTTACAGAAGTTCCACGGAAAACACACAGAAGATGTAATTTTTACAATTCACACGCCGTATCTTTGATAGAAACAGTCGGTGGTCATTTATTGAGAAATCTAACTGGCGGAGGGTTTTACGCTTTAAACGCTTATTTGGTTGTGAAAAGCTCCGCAAAAACTTATACTTTTTGAGCTGATGCTGACTGTTTGCATACATTTTTGGCTGAGTGGGGAAACGTCTGACATTATATAGCCAATATGTTTTTTTTTTTCTTACTTTATGGACCTTTAAAAACTTTAGTCATGTTACTAAATCATTGTTTTTCGTTTTTTCTTACCTCATGAAGGCGACTCTCTCTCCGGCTTACCATGTCATCTAATAACCCTCTGGGCTTCATTTGTCGGCCTGAATTTTTCTTCTTCTTCTCGTTAAACCAGAATAAACTTTTTATGCATCGCAATTATTCTCTCTCAAAAACATTCATTAATACCAGTCCAAAATATCCTCGAACCTCCGGGCATCTTGCAGGAGCGACGGTCACGTCTCGCCACAAGCTGAAAGAAAAGATGCGACTTATTAAATATTTAGCCTACACTTTAAAAAAAAACATCATGATGTGATTTTTTTCTTCTTACCGTGTAACACGAGTCCGTCCCCGCGGCGCCCTGTTGACGGTTCGACAGACCTCCGTCGGTTAGAACACACCAGCTCTGCGTTATTAACCTGTATTTTTAATATAAATGAGATTTCAGAGGGTTTACTATCTCTGCTGCTGTGTCTGGGGGAAAAAGCTGGATTAAACAGCGTTAAATAAACTCCTAACGGAATATCCACAAACTGTAACACAGACCATACTTATTAATGAAATATTTACACTTTAAAAAGTTATGAGCTGATTTTCTTACCTCATAAAGGAGAGTCTGTCCCTGGCGCATCGTGTCGTCTAAATGATCCTCTGGGCTTAATTTGTCAGGCCGAATTCTTCTGCTCCATCAGAATAAACTTTTCTCACCGTGGGGCTCTATATCTAACAAAAAACATCATTTAAAAAATGTTTACCGCCGAGGATCTTTTTTTAAAAAAACAGAAGCATTTCTATCAAAAGATTAGTTAAATCACTTGCCGTGAAAGACTTTTGCACTCTGAAGAAAAAGAAAACTTCATTCCGAGAGAATGAACGTCTGCTCCGGTCAGCGGCTGGAATGAAGGAAAAACACTGCAGCAGGAGGCGGGACAGGAAAACTGGACCAGCCTCCAAAACAAGCTCATTTCCCACCGGTATCAGGTTTTATGGTGGACCCAAAAAACACACGTAATCATCGATCAGGGGATTTAGCCTGACACCTCGGACCGAGGGACACAGCAGGACCTTATAAAAATATTGCTTCAAACGAGATCTGTGACGCTGGCCCGGTTTGTCAAAAGAGGTGCGACCTTTTGCGCTAAACACCCCAAATACACACACAGGCACACACTTTTAAGATGCAAATATCCCCAGCCCCGCGCGTGTAGTGGTCCCATACTATGAACAAAAGTGGATGGATAGCAAAGTCATGATGGATAATACAGAAATAGTGGACCTTTTAATAGTTGCACTAAAAGAATAAAACGCTACTCACAGGAGAATTAGTTTTCCCAGCTTCAGCCTAATATTAAAGCTCAGGTTCCAAGATTCCGGTTCACTTTAATTTATTCCAGACATGTCAGAAACCACATGAACAAAACATCTACATATCTTTGAATGAATGAATGAATGAATGAAAACTGTTTATTTCGAACATTTGATACAACAACAATTACAAGATAGATCAGTAAAGACAACAACAAAAAAGTTCCTACTGTGTACCCAACATGTCCGAAAAGGGGTAGGGTGAAGCATCAGCTTATTTATCCCTACCCCTTCTTCCCCACAACCAGTAATACCCTTTGCCACATATACACATAGATTCCTACACACCTAAACCGATATCAATATATATATATATACATATATATACACATAGACATACATACACACATCAACATACATACACATATACATACACATATATACACATATATATACACAAACATAAATATACACCTACACATACCTACTTACATACAAAATACTATATATTTACAAGCCGAAGCAAAAAACAAAAACACCCTAACCCTCATTACCCTTCCTCCTCCCTATACCCAGAAAAAAACATATTTTTGTACCGCTGTTTGAACTGGTTCATGCTTGGACATTGCTTGAGCCCCACTCCCAATCTTTTCCACATCCTCACCCCACAGACAGAAATACAGAAACCTTTTAATGTTGTTCGTGCCCACTGATGCTTTAAATTAAATTTCCCCCTCAGACTGTAATCCCCTGATCTGTTAAAAAACATATTTTTAATATTTGCTGGAAGTAAATTGTTTATTGCTTTATACACAATTTGTACTGTTTGAAAATGAACCAAGTCTGTGAATTTTAAGAATTTGGATTGTAAAAATAGTGGATTTGTATGATCTCTATAGCCAGTATTATGAATAATTCTTATAGCTCTTTTCTGCATTACTGATAGTGATTGTGTTGTACCTTTATATTACCCATTTATATTTGTATTACCCCATACCTCTGCACAGTACTGTAAATATGGTAAAACCAGTGAGCAGTAAAGAATGCGGAGTGAGTTGTGGTCCAGAATATGTTTCGCTTTGTTTAGAACTGAAATGCTTCTTGACAGTTTACTTTGTATATGTTTTATATGAGTCTTCCAGTTTATCTTATCATCTATTATCACCCCCAGAAACTTATTTTCATGTACCCTTTCAATATCTACCCCCTCGACTTGTAACTGAACCTGTATGTCTGTATTGCAATAGCCAAATAACATGTATTTTGTTTTACTTAAGTTTAATGATAATTTGTTTCTGTCAAACCATATTTTCAATTTTCCCATTTCTATACTGATCCTCCTCAGTAACTCCTGCAAATCCCCCCCTGAACAAAAAATGCTTGTGTCATCTGCAAATAATACTAATTTTAATATTTTGGAAACATTGACAATATCATTTATATAAATTAGAAACAGTTTTGGACCCAATACTGACCCCTGTGGGACACCACAAGCATTGTCCAAGCATGATGATGTATATTCCCCCAACTTCACAAACTGTTTTCTGTTACTTAAGTAGCTTCTCACCCAGTGCAACACCAACCCCCTAATCCCATACTGTTCAAGTTTACTGATTAATATGTCATGATTGATTGTATCAAAAGCCTTTTTAAGGTCTATAAATATTCCAACTGAATGTAATTTGTGGTCTATGGCGTTTGTAATCTCCTCAACTGATTCTATTAATGCAAGTGATGTTGAACTATGTGCTCTGAATCCATATTGACTATCAGTAAGTAATTTATGTTTATTTATGAATTTGTCTAATCTATTATTGAATAACTTTTCTAATAATTTGGAAACTTGTGGAAGCAAAGAAACAGGTCTATAATTTGTGAAGTGGTGTCTATCCCCAGTCTTATACAGCGGCACAACCTTAGCTATTTTCATTTGATTGGGAAATTTACCGGTTTGAAATGATAAGTTACAGATGTATGTTAATGGTTCTACAATCCATTCAATGACCTGTTTTACCACCACCATATCAATTTCATTTAAATCGGTAGATGTTTTATATTTACAATTATTCACAATGTCTATAATTTCATTTCCATCCACTGCTGTGAGGAACATTGAACAGGGATTTCTTTCTATGAGATTATTATCCCAATCCTCAGGTTGGGAATCGGGAATTTTTTCTGCCAAGCTTGGTCCAATATTTACAAAAAAATTATTAAAACCGTTGACTACCTCATCCTTATTTTCCTTCTTGACATTATTATCAATGAAATACTGAGGGTAACTGTTTTTTATTACCATTTTTGATAATGCTATTTAATATATCCCATATTCCTTTAATATTGTTTTTGTTATTATATAATATGTTACTATAATATTCCTTCCTACATACCCGTATAATATTAGTTAATCTATTTTTGTATTTCTTATATCTATTTTCTGCCTCTTTAGTCTTTAGTTTTATGAATTCTCTATACAGTGTATTTTTCTTATTACATGCATTTCGTAACCCTTTCGTCATCCATGGTCGAGCTTGGATTTTTTGTTTTCTGTAGTCTTGTTTAATTGGACAATTTTTATCATATAATGATGTAAATATTTGTAAAAAAAAGTTTCATATGCACTATCAACATTACTTTCACTGTATACCTTTTCCCAGTTTTGCTCCTGTAAATCCTTCTTTAGTGTGTTCATGTTTTCCTCTGTCCGCACTCGCCTGTATTTTATTTTCTCCTCTGGCTGATTCCGCCGATGGTTTCTATTATAAACGATGAAAACTGGTAGATCACTAATGTCATTGATTAATAATCCACTCAGTGTTATTCTCAATATCATTGCTGAATATATTATCAATTAAGGTAGCACTATGGGATGTAATTCTGCTTGGCCTGGTGATTTTTGGATATAAACTCATACTGTACATTATACTGATAAATTCATCTGTTATTTTATGCTTATTTGGATTGAGCAGATCAATATTTAAGTCACCACAAATTAACACAGCTTTTTGATTAGTTTTTGAGAACATTTTTCCCATACAGTCAGTGAATGTTTCAATACTAGATCCTGGTGCTCTATATATACAGCTGACTAATACATTTTTGCTTTTTTCTTCACATATTTCAATAGTTATACATTCTAATAAGTTATCAATCACAGTTGTCATATTGTCTACTATTTTATAATCCATGTTCTTATCCACATACACAGCCACTCCTCCTCCACTCTTATTTTTTCTGTTTACACAATTAAATTCATATCCATCCAGTTCAAAATCCATTCCTTTATCTTCATTGATCCATGTTTCTGATATAGCAATTATGTTAAATATTTTTTTTAAACTGACTTAAATATTCTTTAATGTTGTTAAAGTTTGCATATAGACTTCTGCTGTTGAAATGGATTATTGATAATTTGTTATCCGTTTTAATGATCCGATTAAACTGTTCATCTGTATAATAGCAACAACTGTCATTGATATTTGAGAAGAAATTATTGTCCGGGTCTATATCGTGCTCCAAGTCCAGTACATTGTGGTCTGTGTATTTAAATGTTCTCAGTTCTACTTTTCCATGATCAGCAATCCTTTGAGTTATATCCTTCTTGTCTCCAGATGTAGATGAATAGGTAGTAGATGAATAGGTTCCTCTGGTCTGTGTCATGGTGTTGTGATGTGTTTGTGTCCTCATACCTTATTGGTCATATTTGTCCAGATCCTCGCTTTAAGAAACACTATTGTTCATATTTGTCCAGCTCCTCGATGTTCCTTATTGCCATGACTTTTGCTTGTTCTGGTGATCTGTTCAGTTTGATGAATATTTTACAGTTTGAAGTCCATGTGTGCTGGATTTTTCCCTGTTTCTTCAAGAAGCGTGCTTTCCTGGCGATGTCGGCATTCCGTTTGGTGAGATGTTCATTGATGAATACGTTTGTCCCTTTCAGTTTTCTTCCTTGTTTTAACAGTGCTGTTTTGTGTTTTCTGTTGATGAATCTCATGATGACGGTTCGTTTATCACCGTCATTTCTCCGGGGCAGAGGGTGGCACGCTTCAATGTTATTTAAATCCATTTCTATACCTTTAGATAGGAGGAAATCAGCAACCTGTTTTTCCACAGAGCTGACCTCCTGTTCACTGGGCTGTTCATCTTTAACACCAAAGAGATTTAAATATATCCGTACATACATATGTACATACTCATATTTTTTCCCATTTCAATTTCCATGTTTCCTTTTTGTGAATATTTACAAATAAAATAAATAAAGGTCACTACGTGTATTAAATATATATCAGCGCCACCGGGGTGTCGTACCAAGATGTGCTGTCTTTATACACCGAAAATACTATCGCAAACGATGATTTGGTTTCTGATTTTGTGAAAAGATATCGTAATTGCCTTAAGAAAAGGGGCAATACCTCCTGTATCCAGCTACCAGGACCTTCGCACACTTTTAAATGTTGTGACAGCTTGTGTTAACCTTTGATCCTAAATTTTTTTTTTTTTATGTTTTTTCACGTGAAAATGTAACCCCCGTCTTAGGACAACCTCCCGATCATAGCTTTTAAAGTTTTATCATGTTTGCACGCTTTAAAACATTGTTATTAAGTACAGAAAGAAGTGTTAATCTTTGATCCTAAAATTTTTTTTTATGTTTTTTTTTTTTCACCTGAAAACGGGTTGGATGTGTGAGAGCGGCCTCCCGATCATACCTTTAAAGTTTTACCGCGTTTGCACGCGTTTAAAAATTGTCACGGCTCGTGTTAATCTTTGATCCTAAAATTTTATGGGGTTTTTTTTGCCTGAAAACGGACCGGATGTGTTGAGAGCGGCCTCCCGATCATACCTTTAAAGTTTTATCGCGTATGCACGCGTTTAAATATTGTCCCTCACATAAAACATGTTCAAGTTAAAATATTTAAAAATATTTCTAGTATCCTCAACAAAGCAAAAATATTTTTTGAATTACAAAGCTCTACATATTTTATATCATTCACTTGTTTCGCCATATCTGAATTACTGCGTGGAAGTTTGAGGCAACATTTACAAATCCTCACTTCGACCATTACCTTTGATACCTTGTCAGTATTCAGGACAGCCAATTAAGCAGTGTCTTTACTATAACCTTGATTAGCAATTTTAATGTGTATTCTTTATTCTATACAACATATAGCCTATTGAAATGATGTAGTTAACTAAGGTGCAGCAATGCAAATTCTATGGAAAAGAAGAGACTTACATGATTAATTATAACATTTATTAAAATAAGGGATTACTTTCATCAATCAGCAACTCCATCACTACATAAACGGAAAGTTTAACAAAGGTATGATCGGGAGAGCGTTCTCAACACACCCGAAGCATTTTTTCACAAAAAACGCACATAAAAAATTCAAGGTCAACGCTTCTTTCTGCGCTTAATGACATTGTTTTAAATTATCCAAACGCGATAAAACTTTAAAGGTATGATCGGGAGGCCGCTCTCACACATCCAACCCGTTTTCAGGTGAAAAAAAAAACATAAAAAAATTTAGGATCAAAGATTAACACTTTTTTCTGTACTTAATAACAATGTTTTAAAGCGTGCAAACGTGACAAAACTTTAAAAGGTATGATCGGGAGGTTGTCCTAAGACGGGGGTTACATTTTCACGTGAAAAAACATTAAAAAAAAAAATTTAGGATCAAAGGTTAACACAAGCTGTCACAACATTTAAAAGTGTGCGAAGGTCCTGGTAGCTGGATACAGGAGGTATTGCCCCTTTTCTTAAGGCAATTACGATATCTTTTCACAAAATCAGAAACCAAATCATCGTTTGCGATAGTATTTTCGGTGTATAAAGACAGCACATCTTGGTACGACACCCCGGTGGCGCTGATATATATTTAATACACGCAGTGACCTTTATTTATTTTATTTGTAAATATTCACAAAAAGGAAACATGGAAATAGAAATGGGAAAAAATATGAGTATGTACATATGTATGTACGGATATATTTAAATCTCTTTGGTGTTAAAGATATGTAGATGCTTTGTTCATGTGGTTTCTGACATGTCTGGAATAAATTAAAGTGAACCGGAATCTTGGAACCTGAGCTTTATTACTTATATTAGGCTGAAGTTGGGAAAACTAATTCTCCTGTGAGTAGCGTTTTATTCTTTTAGTGCAACTATTAAAAGGTCCACTATTTCTGTATTATCCATCATGACTTTGCTATCCATCCACTTTTGTTCATAGTATGGGACCACTACACGCGCGGGGCTGGGGATATTTGCATCTTAAAAGTGTGTGCCTGTGTGTGTATTTGGGGTGTTTAGCGCAAAAGGTCGCACCTCTTTTGACAAACCGGGCCAGCGTCACAGATCTCGTTTGAAGCAATATTTTTATGAGGTCCTGCTGTGTCCCTCGGACCGAGGTGTCAGGCTAAATCCCCTGATTGATGATTACGTGTGTTTTTTGGGTCCACCATAAAACCTGATACCGGTGGGAAATGAGCTTGTTTTGGAGGCTGGTCCAGTTTTCTGTCCCGCCTCCTGCTGCAGTGTTTTTCCTTCATTCCAGCCGCTGACCGGAGCAGACGTTCATTCTCTCGGAATGAAGTTTTCTTTTTCTTCAGAGTGCAAAAGTCTTTCACGGCAAGTGATTTAACTAATCTTTTGATAGAAATGCTTCTGTTTTTTTAAAAAAGATCCTCGGCGGTAAACATTTTTTAAATGATGTTTTTTGTTAGATAGAGCCCCACGGTGAGAAAAGCTTATTCTGATGGAGCAGAAGAATTCGGCCTGACAAATTAAGCCCAGAGGATCATTTAGACGACACGACGCGCCAGGGACAGACTCTCCTTTATGAGGTAAGAAAATCAGCTCATAACTTTTTTAAGTGTAAATATTTCATTAATAAGTATGGTCTGTGTTACAGTTTGTGGATATTCTGTTAGGAGTTTATTTAACGCTGTTCAAGTTTTTTCCACCCAGACACAGCAGCAGAGATAGTAAACCCTCTCAAATCTCATTTATATTAAAAATACAGGTTAATAACGCGGAGCTCGTGTGTTATAACCGACGGAGGTCTGTCGAACCGTCAACAGGGCGCCGCGGGGACGGACTCGTGTTACACGGTAAGAAGAAAAAATCACATCATGACTTTTTTTTTTTTTAAAGTGTAGGATAAATATTTAATAAGTCGCATCTTTCAGTTTGTGGCGAGACGTGACCGTCGCTCCTGCAAGATGCCCGGAGGTTCGAGGATATTTTGGACTGGTATTAATGGATGTTTTTGAGAGAGAATAATTGCGATGCATAAAAAGTTTATTCTGGTTTAACGAGAAGAAGAAGAAGAATTCAGGCCGACAAATTAAGCCCAGAGGGTTATTAGATGACATGGGGAGCTGGAGAGAGAGTCGCCTTCATGAGGTAAGAAAAAAAGAAAAACAATGATTTAGTAATATGACTTAAAGGTCCATAAAGTAAGAAAAAAGGCAGGGGTGGTGGCCAAGTGGTTAATGTGCTTGGTTTCAGTTCAGAAGGTTCTGGGTTCAAATCCCACCCCTGCCACATTTCTCCATGTAATGTGGAGTTGCGTCAGGAAGGGCATCCGGCGTAAAACTTGTGCCAATTCAAACATGCAGATCCACCTTGGATTTGCTGTGGCGACCCCAAGTGCAAACAAGGGAGCAGCCGAAGGGACTTACTATAAAATAAGAAAAAAAAAACATATTGGCTATATAATGTCAGACGTTTCCCCACTCAGCCAAAGATTTATGCAAACAGTCAGCATCAGCTCGAAAAGTATAAGTTTTTGTGGAACTTTTCACAACCAAATAAGCGTTTAAAGCGTAAAACCCTCCGCCAGTTAGATTTCTCAATAAATGACCACCGACTGTTTCTATCAAAGATACGGCGTGTGAATTGTAAAAAATTACATCTTCTGTGTGTTTTCCGTGGAACTTCTGTAAAACAACCGCATTTAAATCTTTATCCACGTTAAAACGACTTGAGATTTATAATTATACGCTCTGAACAAATGCACATGCTAAACTAGTTTGTTCATAATTACAAGCGGTTTTTAAAAACACGTTGTACAATTTTTACTGCGGATTATTCGCTGTTTAGGGTATTTCTACATGCCTTACACTGTAAAATATAATAAGTTGACTTTACTAAAAATGAAAATAATAAAAAAAATGCAAACTTGCTGCCTTACAAAGTAATTTATGTTGTCTTGAAGCAGATTTGATTACCTTAATTATTGCGAGTGTGCAGTACTCAAACTTAAAATCTAGATTACAGTAACTTGTTTATTTTGCTGTACTGAAAAAATTAAATTACAGCAATGTATTTACTGTGAGCATCCAGCAAGTGACGGCTTAATTCTCAAAATAGTTTTGTTCATTCATCATATTCAGGTCAACTTAATTTTCTTGAAGCTACAGCTTGAAAACTGAGTCTGGTTAACTTAATTCATTTGTATGTTTGCATGCATTTACAGTGCACAGAGAGAGTGCGACTCAAACCAAAGTCAAATTCCATGTATTCTGTGGATACTTGGCCATTAAAAGCTGTTCTGATTCAGATTCTGATAAACCAGAAAATGCTGATGAACCGTTTTATTTGAAACTTCAAAGTTGTTGCTTCAGTTCTCTGTCATTCAGTTATCTGTGATTTTCAGGGAACACTTGACATAAAATGCTGACGGCTGATTTTCATATTAAAAGAATAGATGTCTCCCTTTTGGAAAGTCTCCCAAGAAATCTGATCAGAGAATCTTGATGTCTTCAGGGTGTATTAAAAACTAACCAGGAGAAAGCTGCTTTCAAGAACAGTTTGTTATTTTTTTGACCCACTTCAGATGTTTCTTGGTCAGAATGAGGTGGTAAAGCATGATCTTGCAGCAATACAAGTGAGCAAAGAAAATGTTTACCCTGCCGGGAGTGACGGAGAAGAAACTGTTTTTGCCGCCTTCATCACCTCGGGCGGCATCTCCGATCAGCGGGTGTCCCGCAGTCCCTGATCGACCGGGTAATATCTTAAAAGAAACTGCATCTATCGTGACTAAGAATAAGCTTTGTTTTTCCATCTTCAAACAAGCCCAGCGAACGACCCCGTCATCAGGAAATCGGGTGTAATAAAACATTCAAGCTTCAACCAAAGATTCAAGCTTCTCTACTATGTTATAAAAGACCATCCGGCGTGACACCCCCGCTGCGCAGGTCATATACACACACACACACACACACACACACACAGCTCCAAAACACACACACACAGCTAGCATCTGCAACAGGTATTACAGCCGTGGGGTCATGTTTTCGTGAGGAGCTCTATGCGTGGGTATTTGACCGTCTTGCTGCAAAGACTTACAGCCGAGAGACGGTTATTTTTAACCCTTCTTTAATTTAAGAATTAAAAAAACAGAAAAGGAGACGCATTAATTTAAGAATTAAAAAATATTAAAGGGGTATTAAAATATTCGTGTTTAATCAGTAAACTGAAGAAAACCTCCCATAATTGTGTAAAAGATACGGGTATTTTTTTAAATCCTTCTTTAGTTGAGGAATTAAAAACCATAAAAGGATGCGCTTTAATTTAAGAATTAAAAAATATTAAAGGGTTATTAAATATTAGACACTGATTTATGTTTAATTATTTCAGAATTAGTTGATTCTTTAATACATTAAAAAAGATCTAGGTATTTTTTAATCATTCTTTAATTCATGAAATAAAATGACATTAAAATATTAGACCCGGGTGGGAGGGGAGGTAGGGCTTGGAGGCGGAGCTTGGGGCGGGGTTAGGGGATATTCTAGGGGGCGGGATTAGGGGTGGAGCCAGGGGTGGAGCTTGTGGGTGGGGCTAGGGGTGGAGCCAGGGGCGGGGCTTGGAGGCAGGACTAGAGGCGGGGCGGGACATAGTGACGTAATCGATTCTGATTGGCTGTGATGTCATAAGGGGCGGGGTTAGGGGCAGGGCTTAGGGGTAGGGCTTAGTGACGTAGCTGATTCTGATTGGCTGTGATGTCATAAGGGGCGGGGCTTAGGGGCAGGACATAGTGACATAGTTGATTCTGATTGGCTGTGATGTCATAAGGGCGGGGCTTAGTGACGTTGTCGATTCTGATTGGCTGACAGGGCCATAAATCAGTTTTTGACATAAGGTCGCTCAGTTTACTCTCTACAGTTGTCACATTTAAGGAAAAAAAACAATTATGCAAGCATCACCACCACCATCCACTGCAAAGCAACCAAACGTGGCGCTCTTTGCGCTCTTGAATCAAAAATGCGGTACTGCTTTTATGGGGGGTTGGCTCATCGGGGGAACAATCAGGTCGCGATGAGACTCCTCCGAATGCTGGTGGATTGCCATTTCGTTTGCGAGTTTGTATGCCAAGCAAGCAAAGCAGTCACACAACAGTACGCCCGCCATAAAAATATTCCCCTGTTCAAATGCAGCACAACAGCAGAGTGTCTGTTCTCTACATTCATGTTGGCTGTCCCAATTTGGCATATTTCTGTAAGTGCCACACAAATGCTGTCCAAGGAATTTGAATGCAGCATGAATGCAGTTTGACTGCAAGTCGAATTGCATCATGACTGACATTAAATTATCATTCCTACGGCAGTAAGAATGCGATACGACTGACTCCACCACCACTCAAATGTTTTCCACCATGAGCAACTCACAGATGTGCCGACTGCTGTAGGAATGCTGTGTTCGAGTGCAGTTCAAATGTTGAATGTCAGTTTGTACGGTGTTCTAGTGTGACGGGGTATAAATGATGACATGGCTACATGTGTTCTCTGTCCAATCAGGTGGATGGGGACAACCTGTTGGAGCTTCTGAAGCTGCACGACTCTGTGTATGAGCAGGCCAACAGCTGGTTCACATCCTTGAAAGACAATATGAAGAGCCAGATTCTCAGCCACTTTGGACGCCTTCCGAGCAAAGACTTCGACCCACAGGTCAGACCCACAAATGTCAACACAAAAACTTTCATTACATCTTGCTGCAGAATTGGACCACTGTGAACAATTTTACTGTGATCATCAGTAACAATAGGCTTATGACAAATGTGGTGTGGAATCCATTAGCTTCGTGGGGAAATTAGTGCAGAAAATCCACTCTTGGTGATTGTGCAGTTTATGTGGCAGGGAGGGAAATTTGTCCAATTGAGACTGTGGTCTGTTTCCACAGACGTGTCCATAAAAATCATAGAGGGATTTGATTTGTAAACTTAATACCCTTTACTACATTGGATGATGTTGAAATTGAGGATGGCCCGCTGGCTGTTCCAGCAATATCAAATATTTGGTGTCTGCTACCTACAACCCGAGTGGAATGTCTCAAACCTAAACCTACTTCTAGGCATCTTATATATGCTACTCTAGGATCACCCCTAATTTCAAACAGTCCAGTTGTCAACCCCACTGACATTGTTAGTCTGGGTTTCATTAACATAAGATCACTTCCTCAAAATCACTGTTGATTAATGATCTAATTATGGATCACCACTTAGATATGATTGGGTTATGTGAAACCTACTGATGTCCTCCCCTTAAATGAGGCCTGGCCACTGGCGTTGGCAAGAAAGGTTGAATCACCTCTGCCAATAAGCTGAAAAGAGTGCAGAAATCAAGAGGAGTTTGCCGGGTGCTTTCCATGCTGAACACAGAGAGACTGGGACTTTTCATTTAAATCATAAGGGAAATTCCAGTATCATGTAATGTTGTACTAACACAGGATAATTGAACCGTTATGTAGTCACAAAATGTATTCAAAAGAATGTATTGAAAAGGATTCAACTGAATGTGATTAATGATATTTTAATTAATGGTTTTGTGATTATTAATTGACAAAAAAACTCCAGCTTTTGTTGGCTTCTGTTTATTCGTCTCTACAAGAGTCAGAAGTCAGACTTCCAGAGCAAGAATTTTAGCTGAGGAAGTTTCTGCGATTTGAAGCGAAACGTCCTCGCGTCAAGCAACCCAGTCCAGTCGAAGATTCAAGCTTCTCTACTATTAATTGACAGTGAGTTATGTATAATGATGGAACTGAGAAAAGTTCAAATATTAATGTGGAAGAATGTATTTGGTTTTGAAAACTTTGGGGAAGTTGGTAACACAGAAGGAGAGAGGGGGAGAAATAGTCCAACTGAGCCTGTAAAATTGTGAAATAAGGATGAAGTCATTCTGGATGAAGTCATTGTCATGTGAGCTGAACTTGCCCAGACATATCCAAATATGAGACATCAGCAGATGAGGACATCATACCAACTGATGCCCAAATAAGAATAAACACAACCCCACTGGAATATGGGTATAAAAGCAGACAAACAGAGCAGAGTTGGGTTATTCCTCTCCTGTCCTCCTCTGGATCTAGTGGCTGCAGGATTGACCCCTCCAAGCTGCTGATCCCGGGATATTATCAGCTGAAAAAGAGAGAGTTTTTGGCGCACTTAACATAAGAGTAAGACTTCAGACAACACCTTGGCAATACTAAGAAGCTAAAGAGGATCAGGCTACGGAAGATAACCAGTGACCCCTCAGCCAGGATGGAATCCTCAGATTGAAGACTTTCTCTCCTCGACCACCTAACCACTACTAGGATCCTTGTTGATTATAAATACTTTGGACAAAGTTGGATGTAACCAGAAGAGGATCACGATTCGGCAACAAAGGATAAGCCCACGTGGCCAGTGGACTTTCCCTCTCTCTCCCAATCTTTATAATTAATTGAGATCTCACCCGGCGAAGTGAGTAATCAGCTTTAGAATTTTATAATCAGGAATGTATCCAGTTATTATTGAATCATTATTCTAATCATTGTTAATGTGATTCTTCCTTATTTTAACCGATCTAATCAAAAAGTGATCCAGTGAAAATTATTTTAAACTGCTTACTAGCACTAGCCAATTCTGCAGTACACAGTTAACCTGTAGTTAAAGTGTTGGTTGTGGACAGTAGATTATTGAACCTTCGCAGGGTGTAAAAAGTAAAGTGACTAGGTGTTTAACAGCAAATAGTTCTGAAAGGTTGGTCTAGTATAATGAAATGAATGCATCCCTGAGATCCGCTGTACGGATCACTAAAATATAAATCTAGCAACTTCCAAGAGCTCCGATCCTTTAGAGGACAGTTGCCGTTAACGGGCGTGGTCGGCTCATATCCTGGTCCCAGTGAAGGCTATTCGGCTGGGGTGTGAGTCCAGCTTCAGCGGGACCAGCTTAAACAGCCTTCGATCAACCCTGCCCGGTAATACCATTGGGGGATTGCGGGTCGGACCCTTGTGACGGAGAGCTGGTCCAGGTGCCTCCTGCAGCACGGGGTATCTCGGTGCGGATCTGACAGCGTACACGTTTAGTCACAGCCCTTGTGATGTGAAGCAAGGTGTGGGTGTTGCTCTTATTACACAAATCTAGGTTTAGTTTATCAGGTGTTGGGGGTCATAAACATAATTTGTTTGAACATCTGATTCTCCGCTCTGCCCACGATGCTACATATTGCCAATCAATTTAATTTTCAATTTATTAATTTATATAGCACCAGCTCAGGACAAAGTCGCCCCAAGGCGCTTCACATAATTCACGACAACACAAATTAATCTAAAATCAAAATTAAAAGCAAGAAAAGCACAGTAAAAAGATAAAACACAGTAGAATAAAAAGAAATTACAAAGCAAACACAAACAGATTAAAAAATGAATGATAAGACAGTCTAAAAAAGTGGGTCTTCAGTCTTCTACTTTGTGTCAAAAGTCTGGCAACAGCATTCTGTACCAACTGAAGTCCTCAAATGCTAGACTGCGGCAGGCCAGAAAATAAAGCATTACAATAATCCAATCTAGAAGAGACAAACGCATGAATCAGAGTCTCAGCCAAGGTCACAAGAATGAAAATCAGCTGTATTACTTTGTCACTGCAAATCATTTATGGAAATTATGGATGTGTTCCAGCAATGCATTCAGAATTTGACACACATTAATCGAAATACTCTGGATTTGGTTCTTGCACACGGTATTGCTTTCACGAATATTGACATCATGCCTCTTGCATCAGTGGTCTCTGATCACTCCTTTATTAAGTTTACAGTTTTGTTGCAGTGTTTAGTGGAACAGCAACCTTATTTATCATTGCGGCACCACATTAACTCCTCAAATATGACTGAACTTGAAGCTAGACTGCCTGATATCTTTGCTTCACGTTTGGAAAATGCCCAATCAGTAGACAAGTCTTGTGGACAGTTTAAACTCAGCCCTCAAAACTACACTTGTCATGATTGCTCCACCTATATTAAACCCAGACCCCCCAAACACAGTCTTGGTTCAGTGGTTACTTGCGTGACCGCCAGCATAAGGCTGGAGGTCTGGAACAAAAATGGCGTAGTTCAAAATTACAAGTATCCCACCTCGCGTTGCGTGATTCTATCTTAGACTATAAGTACTGCTGGCTACAAAGCGGCCCTATTACTCTGATTTGATCAACAAAAACAAGCATAACTCAAAGTTCTTGTTCGATGCAGTGGCAACACTTATTCATGGACAACCACCTGTAAGTCGCTTTCCTTTTGCAGCACAAGATTTCCTGGATTACTTCGAGAAGAAAATAGATGACATTAGGTTAAACATATCCCAGCATGCCTTAACCCAGCCACTACACCCTGTTATTGAGGTGGGTGCCATCACTGAGGTATTACCTATATTTACATAATTTGATAGTATCTCACTAGGTGTGCTGACGAAACTTGTAATGTCTACTAAAAGCACAACCTGCTTGTTTGATCCCATACCAACAAAACTGTTTAAGGTCTTGTGGCCCACTCTTGGGCCGACTGTGCTGGAAATTATTAATCTGTCATTAACCTCTGGATCTGTTCCTAAATGTATCAAATCTGCAATGATTAAATCATTACTTAAGAAATCTAATCTTGACCCTAGTACATTGAAAAACTATAGGCCAATATCAAATCTATCATTTTGCTCTAAAATTCTGTAAAAGATGGTTTCACAGCAACTTGTGGTCCACCTTACTAAGAATAATGTTTTTGAGCCACTGCAGTCTTTTTTTAGAAAATATCATTCCACAGAGACGGCTCTCACTGAGGTGCTGAATGATCTTCTGCTTGCAATAGATTCGGACACCACTACAGTTCTGGTGCTGTTAGATCTTAGTGCTGCATTTGATACTGTGGATCACCATATTCTCAGGGCTGTGAAAACTCTGCGGATCCGCGGAATTCCGTGGATTTCATCATGGGGAGGGGTGCGGGAGTGTCAGTGTTGTACTCTTTAATTGTGATCGTTACTGAGTTTTTAAAATGTTTATCGCAAAGCATTCTCTTTTTTTATGACATCATGCAAGTTTTATAAGTCCGTGGACACTGATCTGTGTGTTACAGATACAAATCAGTTTCCTCTGATCTGCGGTGTTTCGAGGAAAATAAATGCCACTCAAAGCCTGGCTGTTACGACAGTTGTCGTAAAGCGGGACTGGTTGGCTGTGTGGCTCCTGTGCGAAGCTAGCTTTAAACATTAATCAGTCTCAATCAATCAGTCTCAATTTAATTAATCAATCTCGGGTCTGAAAGTCTGAATTATATGATACGATTGACCAAGGGTTTCCTTCTGAACATAAAATAGACCACAGCAGAAATATTTACATTTTATTTACAAATATACAAGGAATGAACAGTTTGTCTCATGGTCTCATTTTCAATCATACAGGGAACTCCTGATGGACCAGCCTGGTGCTGGTGGCTGCTTGCTGTCCTTCCACTGGAAAATCGAGCACAGCTCACCATCCTGGCCATGACCTCCCTCAAGGACAGACTCATTGCCATCCGCAGGGTCCTCATATTTGTCACACGCAAGAGGCCCCGGTGATGACCAGAAACGCGGGCATTTAGGCAGTTCAGTGAATCATTTATTTACTTATATTTAATGTGTTCACTCACTCCTTTAAACATTATTCCCATGCTCTTGAGTGTCTGAAAATGCGTCAGTTGTTGTTGACAAAGTCCGATGGACTGGGCAGCTGGTTTGAAGATAATTCTCTCTTTCCATCCACCCGCCTGTGTTCTCACTCAGGTCATTAATGCAATGGATGTCTGTGCAAAGAGTGACCTCTGATCTTCGGTGCATCCAGAAAGTACTCAAAGCGCTTCACTTTATCTGCATTTTGTTATGTTACAGCCTTATTCCAAAATGGGGTGAATTCATTTTTTTCTCCTCAAAATTCTACTCACAACACCCCATAATGTCAGCATGAAGAAGGTTTTTTTATTTTAAAATAATCATAATAAACTAAAAAAAAAAATCACATGTACATAAGTATTCACAGCCTTTGCTCAATACTTTTTGTTGCACCTTTGGCAGCAATTGCAGCTTCAGGTCTTCTTGAATATGGTGCTGCTACTAGCTTGGTGCCCCTATCTTTGGACAGTTTTGCCCATTCCTCTTTGCAGCACCTCTCAAGCTCCATTAGGTTAGATGCGGAGTGTTGGTGCACAGCCATTTTCAGATCTTTCCAGAGATGTTCAATCAGATTCAGGTCTGGGCTCTGGTTGGACCACTCAAAGACATTCACAGAGTTGTCCTGAAGCCACTCCTTTGATATCTTGGCTGTGTGCTTAGGGTCATCGTCCTGCTGAAAGATGAACCATTGTCACAGTCTGAGGTCAAGTGTGCTCTGGGGCAGGTTTTCATCCAGGATGTCTGTGTACATTACTGCATTCATCTTTCCTTCAATCCTGATTAGTCTCCCAGTTCCTGTTCCTGAAAAACATCCCCACAGCATGATGCTGCCACCACCATGCTTCACTGTAGGGATGGTGCTTGGTTTCCTCCAAACATGACACTTGGCATTCACACCAAAGATTTCGGTCTTTGTCTCCTCAGATTATGGAGAATTTTGTTTCTCATGGTCTAACAGTCCTTCAGATGCCTTTTGGCAAACTTCAGGCAAGCTGCCATGTGCCTTTTACTAAGGATTGGCTTCCATCTGGCTGCTCTACCATACAGGCCTGATTGCTGCAGAGATTGTTGTCCTTCTGGAAGGTTCTCCTGTCTCCACAGAGTAATGCAGGAGCTATGACAGAATGACCACTGGGTTCTTTGTCACCTCCCTGACTAAGGCCCTTCTCCCCCAGTTGCACAGTTTAGACAGGTGTCCAGCTCTAGGAAGAGTCCTGGTGGATCCGAGCTTCTTCCATTTATGGATCATGGAGGCTACTGTGCTCATTGGGACCTTCAAAGCAGCAGAAATGTTTCTGTACCCTTCCCCAGATTTGTGCCTTGAGACAATCCTGTTTCGGAGGTCTACAACCAGTTCCTTTGACTTTATGCTTGATTTGTGCTCTGACATGCACTGTTAACTGTGGAACCTTATATGTAGACAGGTGTGCGCCTTTCCAAATCATGTTCAATCAACTGAATTTACCCCAGGCGGACTCCAAAGCTGTAGAAACATCTCAAGGGTAATCAGTGGAAACAGGATGCACCTGAGCTCAATTTTGAGCTTCAGGACAAAAGCTGTGAATACTTATGTACAATTTGCAAAAATCTAAAAAAAAATTATTTTTTTTTTACATTGGCATTATGGGATATTGTGAGTAGAATTTTGAGTAAAAAAAAATCATCCATTTTGAAATAAGGCTGTAACATAAGAAAATGTGGAAAAAGTGAAGTGCTGTGAATACTTTCTGGATGCACCACGTCTGGTATGAATTACAAGCAGTCAGATTTGCCATGTTGGAACACAAAGCTCGGGGAACAATGGGCCTCATTCTTAAGCTGTCCTTAAGAAGGTTCTTAAGAAAACTTTACAACAGATTCATCAACGTGTTCTTAAACTGCAGGATTGTTCGCAGCTGTATACTTAAATTGATGAATCCTGTCTCCTCCTAAACTGAAAACGAGTGCCTGGTGAGCCTAATTAACATATGATTAGCGCAAGTAACAGCCCATCAATGCCCATAAAAGGGCATAGAACTGCATGGCTGTGGCTAGACAAGATTTCATAAAGATGAAGCAAAATGCCAAAAGCAAAAGGAGAATCAGTGTCAGAGCAGCAGGCAAAGAGAAAACAGAACTGTGGCAGTTCAGAGGTGGATATACTGTTGCAGGAAATCGGTGAAAAAGAAATGGTTTGATTTAAAATCCGACACCAAAAAACCCATCTCAAAATCCCGATGGGAGATGTAGTGGACATGAGGGGGAATAGCAGACACCCAAAAGTTGTCCGAGTTGGACAAGCACATCGGGGCTATCATCAGGAAGATGGCACTCTCAGATAGGCTATAGGAAAAACCTAAATCATTTTATATTTAATTTTCCCCCACCCTACTTTTTAGGAGTACCATTGACTAAGTGTCTGGATACAGACCTGGGCCCCGAGGCAATGCTTCCATCCCCTCCCCGTGCGGCTGCTAGTCCACTTAATTTGAAAGTGTTGGTACACTGTAAAAACTGAAATTCACAAGCTGCCTTGAAAATGTGAGTTAATTCAACTGAATATCAGTTAACTCACCTTATAGATAAGCTTCATTTCGACTCACAATTAGTGAAGACAATAGATAGCTTTACATTCACATTTTGAAAACATATAAACTTGAGTCCATTATGCTAAACTTGCCATTATAAGTGGAGTAAATGAGAAGACATAAATTAACTTAATGTGGCTATCATCTTCCATTCTTACCAACCAATGAATGAATGAATGAATTTATTTGGCACACAAACTCAACAGTAACAAAAAACTGATACACAAGACAATTCCACAGTGACATGTGTGACCAAAAGGGGGTGAGCAAAAGCAAAGCTTATAAACGCCCACCCCTTATTTACATACAAACATGCATATATACTCATTACCAACCCCCAGAGCAAGCACACAGGCGACAGTGGTAAGGAAAAACTGCCTCCGATGTATTGAGGAAGAAACCTCAAGCAGACTAGACTCTAAGGGGTGACCCTCTGCTTGGGTCATGCTACAAACACATTTAACACAACACAAACTCAAGTCCCATCATCATAAACATCTCTAGTGTAGATACATACATATATACACATACCTACATACATATGCAATGCATGTGATTTTATACTACATATTTACAAGATAGAAAAACAAAGTCCACACAACTAAACAATGTTCAACAAAACACTCAACCAAGAACGATCAACGTCTTTTCCTCTGCATCGGGGCACTTGTCAGGGCTGTTCTCTAAGCTCCCTGCTTTTTGCAATTGCAATTGAGACCCTCGCCATAGCGATTAGGAATAACCCATCCATTAATCCAGTCTAGTTGGGAAGTGTTGATCATTCCATATCATTGTATGCAGACGATGTAGTTATTTTGTTTTTGTTTTTTTTTTTATCTCAACCTGAAAGCTCGGTTTCAGCTTTACTAGAATTGATGAAATCTTTTGGAGAAATTCCTGGCTACATTATTAATTGGCAGAAATGTGAATTTATGGTTTTGGGTGCCGATCTTAAATGCAATAAAAATGGTTCACTTCCAAAATTTTTGTATCTTTTCCAAAACCTGCCCATTTATTTGACCAAGCAACTCATCAAATCAGTAGATTCAATAATTCTCCCTTTATCTGGGGCTATACAGCCCACATAATAACTAAAGATCATTTATGCAAGCCTGAATCGATGGGGGGATTAGGTTTGCCCAGCTTTCAACATTACTACTGGGCAGCAATCTGCATGGTGATGGTTTATTGGCAGACTGTGTATAAATTGGACTCCATGCCTGATATCTCTCCATGGGTGGCCATTGAAAGTGATGAGGTTGAAAACACTTCTCTCCCTGCCCTTCTTTTTTCACCTCCTAGTTCAAATGTTAAGGTGCATAATTTCATTGTCTCAAATTGAATAAAGATGCTTAATCAAATCAGGATTAAAATATTCTTTACTAAATATAAATATTCATACACCAGTATTTCGTAATCATGTGTTCCCCCATCCTTGTTAGATGCTTCATAAGATTTGTGCATTGTTAGACAGTTTGCCTCCTTCATTCAATTAAAAAATAAGTTCTCTCTACCGACAGCACATTTCTTTCGATACTTGCAGGTTAGGAGCTTTGTTTGCCAGAATATTCCTGAATTTGAGTCCTTACCTAAGGATGTGCCAATTTATAAGCTTCTTTTGAGCTCACCTGAATCTAAAAAGTTGGTTTTGGGGTTTGTTAACCTTTTTCCAGTTCGAGACTCTTTATTTTTGATTGCACAAAGTGTTTCCTAATACTTCTCCTTCATGTGATTGTTGCAAATGTGCGGAAGGCTCTCTGACCCATTGATTTTGGTCTTGCACAAAGTTGCATAGATTTTGGCAGGAAATTTTTCATTGGTTTGAAGGCATGTATAGGTGCCGTTTAATCCCAGAACCTCAAGTAGCATTGTTGGGGATATCTCGCTTTCTTTTGTGCCTCAGCTCCTCTGAGCGACATACAATTGAATATGGTATGATTATAGTTAAGAAGATCATATTAACATAATGGAAAACTGATACGGTACCTCAGTTCAAAACATGGGTGATTGAAATTTCAAACATCTTGCATATGGAGCAGATTCGCTATTCCCTTCAGGATAAAGTTGACAAATTTACTGAGATCTGGCAACCTTCCCTGGACTACCTAGGAAAACAGAACTGTTCCATAGCAGCTATTTGATATGCCACCTTTTTTAGAAAACAATTATTTCCCTGTTTTCTAAGGAAAAAACTTGTGCCGCAGTGTAATGTTGTGCCGTTCTTTTTGTTTTTTTGTCAATTTGTCAGGTATGTTTTGTGTGTGCGCGCGTGCGTGTGTGTGTGTGTGTGTAGGTTAGTTCTTCGTTGTTGATGTCTGTTCATTTTGTATATAAAGCTGCAAACCTTTAAGAAATATATTTACAAGAGTACTTTTGAGTGTTCGTAGATAGAGGAACATTTATGAATGCCACAATCTTCCTAAAAACGTCATAAGCAGGACTTAGGAACAAATTTGTTCTTAAGAACAGTTTGTGAATGAGGCCCATTAAGATTTAAGAGTCATCTATTATCTGCACAGAAAATGAGCAGTGTTTTGTGTAATCTAAAAATGTCAGCTCGCACAAATGTAACTGAACTGTTTCTGAAAAATCAAAAGCCTTACAACTCTTCAGTGAAATGTAGCAAAAATTATTTGGAATAATTGCTACACACAACTGACTGTGGAAGTATTTTTTTTTTTCAGGTGAGCTGATTTGACTCCACATTATCTTGAGTGAGCAAGTGCAAAAAGTGCAGCATTTTTTTTTTCTGCTGCCTCACGCTACAGTGGGCACCTCAATTTGTCTGTTAGGAAGCAGTGGATGCCATTACAGCTGTGATACAGACTTGTTGTCATCTTTAAACAGAGGCACCTCTGAGAAGGTGAGATTACATAAACTGCTCCACTTGTTTATTTATGGATGTTTTCCAGATAAATTGAGCTACCACTGATTTTATTTGCATTTAATGCAGTTATTTTAAAAAAATGTATCCTCCTAGATTTTATTTTATGTGTAACTTTACATTCTATTGTAGCATATCTCTGGAACTAAAGATGCATTCATTTTCTTTTGTTGTTGTTTTTTGGGGGGGTGGGGGGCATTGTTTTATTTATTTTTTCTTTCTGTTATGGCCTTAGGTTAGCTGTATGATGAAATGTTAAGGCCCCCTGACACGAGCATGTCTTTGATTCATGCACTAGCACAACCTGTGTTGTGCTGGAGAGTAAACATGTCTTTAACGGATGCAGACAGGATGCAAGAGGGGTGCTGCTGCGTGCTATTGCGCACAGAGAATTTTGAAATGTTCAAAAAATCTTTCACGCATAAATGTCGTGCTACGTGGTGCGATCTAATCTGTCAACACGATGTGCAGCTCGTCAAGTGGAGTAAAGAAGTGAACAGAGCGAGTGATGGCATCACATCAGAGCGCAGCTTGTCTGAACAGTTGTAACAAGAAGTTAAATCTCTCATAAACATACTTTAACAGATGCACACAAGAAGGAAAGAACATGCAACTGTTTTACCAAGCCATGACAATGTAAACATGACAAATAATTACCTTTTTAGACGGCTGAAAATGCTTTCTGCAGCTTGTTAGGCGCGCGCACGAATGGCTGAAGTTGGAGCGTTCCTCTGTGATTCAGGAAGTGATTACAGCCGTTTTCAGCAGCCAATTTGCAGAGAAAATGATTGATCTGACATGAAATAATTATTTTATATACACAGCATCCAGTGCAGAGCATGTGGCAGCCAGTGGAACAAAGAACGACATCCAGCTGGGATCATGCCCGTGTCAGGGGGCCTTTTGTTTGTCTTTCACCCTTTTTAATCACTCAGTACATTTATATGCATACTTCAGTACAGTTACTCTAAATTGTTAAGGAAACTATTCAGGTGTTTGCATGATGTGCAGAAAAAAACTCACCTGAATTTACAGGGTGTGTCCAGAAAGATGAGTGTTTGATTCTGTTGGACTGTGTTCATGCTGAAAATGTTTTTCCATCTGAAACCACATTTTTGTTTTTCTTTCGTAAAATTTTCGTACTCATGCAACCATACTTGTTTCTGCAGAGATGTGGATTCAAATTATTTTACTTTGGTGGGACTTTCCTGTGGCAGTATCTGTGTCAGCAAAACTCTAATGTCCCTGTAACTGCCATCCTTGGATCTCAATGACATCATTTTGAAGCCAGAAGTCAAATTTGTTTCCAAATGATGTGGGCCACTGACTAATTGTGGGAAAAGTGCCATTTTAAAGTGTATTTATTTTAATGTTCAACTAAGTGAACATTTTAGAATCAAGGCTATGATCCATGAAGGATAAAGTATGGCTGACTACTGATTCACTCATTGACCTCTTACGTTAAATGTCAGTACAGCTGCAAACAGTGGACATATTAGCACAACTTGTATTTAATAATTTTTTTTGGTATAGCATTTTAAATTGGAGGCAAAGTGGCTCAGACCATCAGTTCAAGCCAATAAAACACAAACATGAAGAGGATAAAATTAAAACTGCTTCACTGACACAGCAGAGTACACTCACACAGGGCACAATAAGACAAACACCTCACCCACTGACCTCTTATTCATTTTCACAGCACAGACGAGACATGCACTTCTTAATCATAGTTGAGAAAAAAACATGGATTGAAAGGTCAGTCGGTGAAAACAATAATGATATTCAAAGTTTAAATAATAATTGTTTTCAGGAATCAATGGGTTTGACTTTTTAATGAAAAATTATGGATCGGGAGTTTATACTGTTTTATACTGTTCTAAAAATCTTGTGAACAAACAAATCTGCGAAGCTGCGGCATTCCTTCTGAACAGGCCATGGCTTTTTAATGACTTTAAAATCAAGTCACCGTGATACAAAATCACGTGTGCAGCCAATAAACTCCTAACAGACACCTGAATTATTCAATCAGCTTGTAGCAGAGCAGGGAGAGATGGAAAATGTGCAGGTTCAGGGGTCCCTGAGGACCAGATTGACAACCCTGATGTAGAGCATCAGTTAAAGTCATAAACTGAGGACATAACACCACTCTTGGAGTTACTCTTGAGTCATGAGAATTTTGGGTAGCACACATTAGCAGTTAATGCGAAAAAAATTTTAAAAAGTGCCCAGGGTCATTTTTTTTCCACTGTGTTGACGAGTTTTACAGCAGTTGGTAGATCCGTAAACCAATAAATCCAATAACTGTGGCTTAAGTATGGACCCAGAGCAGTTCTGTACTGTGGAGGATGCAGCGGCACCAGTGATGCACCAGTGACTGATTAGGTCAGGAGCACCAGTGCCCCTGAGCTAATCAGTCTCGGGTGCATCATCACATCTACCACGCAGCAGAAGTGTCCTAGGTCCAGCAAGGATAAACTGAGTGTCTGGACTATGGTGCATGCACAAAAGTAAAAAAAAACAAATTCAGACTATTTGCACAGCAAGTACTTCATACATGACTTATAGTCCATGACTTTTCTTAGTCAAAGACTCTGTAGTCAGAAACCTTAAAACAGTACATAGCAGTTATTTTTTTAGTCTGATGCTAAATTTGAAACACTGGCTTAGTGTGTCTCAGACTGTGATTTACAAAAAATTTTAGTGCCACCACAAAAAAGTGGCCCCAGGTTTTATGACCACATAGTATGACTGGAAGCATCAAGATCCTAAAGACTTGGCTCTTCATTTTCCTACTAAGATGTCAGCATTGCTAAACCTCTATAAGCACAAACTGAACACAAAAATAATTTTATATTTGCAGTTTTGTTCATTCTACTTTACAATGATTTTGATTTGCTCATATCTGGTGTGAACAGTGTGTGACAGTCTGATCAAAGTGATGGAAATCAGTGAGATCACCTGCTTAACTCAGTGGCTGCAAAGAAAATCTGCACCCTCGTGGCCCTTTCTGGAATGTCTTTGGACACCACTGAACTCGGGGACCTTGAAACTCAAGGGCAAATTTCCCTTGAGTGTGATCAGACTGTTTGAATGCTGTTATGATGCTGTCAGAATATTTAGAATGCAGTCAAACTGTGATCAGACTGGACTTCGGCTGCCATTCGATATTTTTCCACCTCAACCGCACCCCAAAAGTAGAGAGCATGTGTTCTATATTCGGGCTGGCCGCATGATTGTGCCCAACTGTTTGGATTGCACCCAGATTGCTGTTGGATGCTTTCGAATGCGCCACGATCTTGGCCACTGTCCGTCAAATTTTCATTCGGACTGCATTCGGCCTCTAGTGTGATGGGGGTGTTATATTTTGTATTTAGTATGCACCTTCTGACCAACAGAAATAGGCAGCAATTCTTCTCGAGCTGCATGTGCTCTCTGGATGTCATCACAGCCTCGTGTTAATGTCACCATCTTTACGTTATCAAGTAGAGGTTTTCCACAGAACACACAGCTTATTCACTTGGACTGGATACGTTTTTGACTACCAATAAAATAAAGATTTTTTAGAATGTACTCCTACATGATGATGTGATGGATGGACACTGGCCTTGCATCCCAGGGTGCTAGAGGACCCCCTGGCAATGACTGTGCGCTCATTACAATAATGCACTTTATTTTGATGCTATTCTGGTTTTTGTGTTTCCTGTTTCTTCAACTTGGTAAAAACTTTGTAAAAACCTTGTAACATGACCTAAGCAGAGGTTTACCCCTTTGAGTCTGGTCTGTTTCAATTTTCAATTTATTTTCATTTATATGGCGGCATATCACAACAGAGTTGCCTCAAGGCGCTTCACACAAGTAGCCCCCAGAGCAACAGGTTTCTTCCTCAGTATCATCAAAGGGAGTTTTTTCTTATCACTCTTGTGCTTGCTGTAGGGGTTGGTAAGGTTAGACGTCACTTGTGTGAAGCACCTTGAGCCAGCTTAGTTGTGATTTGATGTTGTACAAATGAAATAAATTGAAATTCAATTGAATCGAATTAACCTTGAATTTACACAAGCAGAATATCCCAGTGAAACATTAAATCATCACATGCACATTTTCAATGAAAGGTTGTGTTTAAAACAATTTGTTTTGAATGTGGCCAGTGAGAATGTTCACACTTCTTCTGAGACGAGTGAAATGAAAATTTTAATTCCTACAGCAAAATTTATATACTCTTAGTTGGCTAGATCTTAAGGAAGTACAATATTAAATAACAGACCCCAGTCTACCCCTGATGAAAATAAATGATGCATTTGACTGACGTCTGTAAAACCAGTGTAATCAATGAAGCCTGGATTTGGGACTATATAAAGTGGTATATTCTTTTCAGTTGCCATGGCGACCAAAAACATTAACTTTGTTAATGCGGTAGAGAGGGGCACCATTGTCCGATGAAGGTCTAGGACGCGTCTCCAAAAGCTCCACAAGCAAAATCCTTCAAAACTACTTTTAAGGGCCAACAAGTTTGTAATTTATATGCTACAGGAGCAATTTTACTTCTGAAACATTACAACTGTGCATTTGACTGGATGAAGAAGGGAAAATCCAAGAAACAGAAAATGGCTCAACTAGAACCCCGACCAAGCAGCGGTGCCGCTTGAAACAGAAGCCCCCGAAGAATCCAGTCATGACGAGGAGGATCTTTCCAACTGAGCCGTACTAGCAGCTATTGCAGCACTCACAGGTGAAATGACCAAAATAAAAGATAATTGTGAGAATCTGGACAAATGCATTGAGCGGGTGTATAATGACCTGAGAGGAGAACTCACTGCAGCGAACAATACTCAAGCAATTCAAGCATCCATTGCTAATTTCAAAGTTAAATCCCACATGCTATAGGACAAAGTTACTGATTTTGGAGGAGATCGCCACTTCCCATGAACCAATTAAAGTCACTTCATTCAGACATATTTTTCTTGCAAGAGACACGTCTAAAAAGTAATTCTGACTGAAAGCAAAATGGGTAAAAACATGTATACCATTCATTCTTTTCTGCAAAAGCAAGGGGTGCAGCCATTTTAGTAAAGAGAGGGATACCCTTTCTCCATAATTCCACAATAGCTTACAAAGACGGCCGTTACGTCATTGTTTCAGGGGAGATATACAATACATCATTAACGCTAGCCAATTTATATGCACCTAATATAGATAATCCAGCATTCTTTAGGGCCCCTTCACACATAGTGCGAAGTTTGGACAAATATGGCGAAACGGCACAAAACAGTTCAAATTTGCACACCACAAAACATCACGCTGGCGGGCAGGTGTGCGCAATCCCGGTGTGAGAACTTGGTGTCTTTTGAGCAGGAACAGTGCGAGGTGCACCACATCGTACCGCTTATGTGGAATAAATAAATAAAACTAGCCAGTACTTGTGGGACCACGTCACACCACTTATGTGGAATAAATTAAAGAAAAACACATACCACCCACTGGACGCAAACCTGTGCCTTCCAAAAGCTCTGATTGACAGAAACTTTACCACAAAGCTACGGAGTTGTTCTTTGAAAACTGCGAGAATCTGCCTCATATCAGGAAGGACATGGATGTATTACAAAAAAAAAAAATATTAAATCCCACACCATATAAAAACACATTTATCAAGCGAGCAATACAAATATGATCCATCTGTTCCTCTGTAGATGACTCATGGTCACAGACATACAGTCATGAAATGACAAGAATGAGAAGCAGTGTGGTCTGATGTCCACATCTACCGGTGCAGTGCGTCCAGTCAGCCACGTGTGTGTTCTGCCCGACGCGTGTCTTGTAGACGGCGCACCGCAGCGCAGACATGCATTATGCTCACGTGGGTGACGTGACAGTGAGATTGCCCGCTACGTGTTCTGATCCGATGGTCTGTTTCAACCTGGGGGGCTGTCAGTGTTCGCCCCATGTGTGCTCGATTGCTGCAGCTTGTCGCCACAGCGATATTTGTTTTTATTTATGTCCACATAAATACAGCAATCAGACACATGGTGTGGTGTGGTGTGATGGTGTGAATAAGTAAGTGCCCCCTTTATACATGTATAGCACATGTAAAGCATCACTTTTATATACGTTTTCTTTGGACAAGTCGGGATGGATACGTGAACATTCCCAAGACATTGACTATGTCTTGGACATTATTTACATGAATTATGAAGAAATACAAACAGTATAGCACTCTATGGTAAATCTGTGTGGAGTAGATAGTTCTCAAAAACTGAGTGACTATATAAGAAAGTGAAAAGCAAGGAAAGACACCAGGACAACACTGAATAAGTTAGATTTCTGTGGCTGTGATTGAAGAAATTGTGCAAAGTGCAGGTTTTGAGTGTTGCATTACCAGTTATACAGCTTCATGATGAAGTGGTATAGAGAAGGTTTCTATAAAAAAAGAAAGAAAAAAAAACACTTTGCCAGAAGGCACATTGGAGATTAAAGCATAGATTTGATGTTTTGTTGGAAGAAAATTATTCTCTGTGCAACTCCACTATGAAGCCTGGTTCACACGGCAAGATAATTAGGCCGATATTGGACCTGATCTTCCCCTTCCGACAATCGTGATGAGACTAAAGATAATCTTATCAGATATTCCTGCCGTGTGTGGTGTGTTAAGAGCGCTCTGATCTAAAAGTTCCCTAAAAAGCCTTCAGTTAATTCAAAATGCTGCAGCTAGAGTACTGACGGGGACTAGAAGGAGAGAGCATATCTCACCCATATTGGCCTCTCTTCATTGGCTTCCTGTTAATTCTAGAATAGAATTTAAAATTCTTCTTCTTACTTATAAGGTTTTGAATAATCAGGTCCCATCTTATCTTAGGGACCTCGTAGTACCATATCACCCCAATAGAGCGCTTCGCTCTCAGACTGCAGGCTTACTTGTAGTTCCTAGGGTTTGTAAGAGTAGAATGGGAGGCAGAGCCTTCAGCTTTCAGGCTCCTCTCCTGTGGAACCAGCTCCCAATTCAGATCAGGGAGACAGACACCCTCTCTACTTTTAAGATTAGGCTTAAAATTTTCCTTTTTGCTAAAGCTTATAGTTAGGGTTGGATCAGGTGACCCTGAGCCATCCCTTAGTTATGCTGCTATAGACGTAGACTGCTGGGGGGTTCCCATGATGCACTGTTTCTTTCTCTTTTTGCTCTGTATGCACCACTCTGCATTTAATCATTAGTGATCGATCTCTGCTCCCCTCCACAGCATGTCTTTTTCCTGGTTCTCTCCCTCAGCCCCAACCAGTCCCAGCAGAAGACTGCCCCTCCCTGAGCCTGGTTCTGCTGGAGGTTTCTTCCTGTTAAAAGGGAGTTTTTCCTTCCCACTGTAGCCAAGTGCTTGCTCACAGGGGGTCGTTTTGACCGTTGGGGTTTTACATAATTATTGTATGGCCTTGCCTTACAATATAAAGCGCCTTGGGGCAACTGTTTGTTGTGATTTGGCGCTATATAAAAAAATTGATTGATTGATTGATTGATCTGCTCGGAAGGACGTCAGGGGCACTCCGATCGCAAATCGGGGATATTCAACATGTTGGATTGTCTTGGACCAATATCGCAGCGTGTGTGGTGTCCTCTGACCACAAACGAGCACGCAGCCTACTGAATGTGATGTGTAGCCAATCAGAAAGCGAGGTGAAAAATAAAATCGAAACGGCTGTTCTGAAAGTCCGGTGGTCGTGCTGTCTCCACTCCTTTTCCTTTTCTTTTTGTACCTTTTTCCCTCTGTTGTAAATTGTCCACAAAGTATCTCTGATTTTTTACTCTGAAGTCACGTTTAATCTCGAGAGATTATGCGAGATTTCCTGTCTGACCTGGGAAGGTTTGTGTGTGAAATCTGTTGAACACCACGCACTGTATGACCAAACCTGTTAGATCTATGATTTTTTTCTTACTGTGTGGTTGAACACCACGCACTGTATGACCAAACCTGTTAGAGCTATGATTTTGTTCTTACTGTGTGGTTGAACACCACGCACTGTATGACCAAACCTGTTAGATCTATGATTTTTTTTCTTACTGTGTGGTTGAACACCACGCACTGTATGACCAAACCTGTTAGATCTATGATTTTTTTTCTTACTGTGTGGTTGAACACCACGCACTGTATGACCAAACCTGTTAGATCTATGATTTTTTTCTTACTGTGTGGTTGAACACCACGCACTGTATGACCAAACCTGTTAGAGCTATGATTTTGTTCTTACTGTGTGGTTGAACACCACGCACTGTATGACCAAACCTGTTAGATCTATGATTTTTTTCTTACTGTGTGGTTGAACACCACGCACTGTATGACCAAACCTGTTAGAGCTATGATTTTTTTTTATCTCCACGTGTGTGGTGAACCAGGCTTTAGCAACCATTCGTTTGATACAAAGTCATTCCAGTTGTACCCAAGTATCCTTCGAAGACACCTAGTACTAAAGACGTCCAGTCATCGTGTTAGGTCACTGGTTAGCGTCCAAGTCTCACAACCATACAGGCAGCAACAGGACCCTAAAGACTTGAACCTTCATTTGTCTGCAAAGATATCAGCATCGCCAAACACCTCTGTCCAGTCACTTCCTGACTCTATAAGCTCTTCCCAGCTCGATCCCAAAGCCCGAGGACCCAGAGACATGAGGTAAGTTCCTTCACCGCATACTGTTAAACTTCTGATGGCTGAGTCCAAAAAGTCATTAACCCTGAATCTTAAGGGTCCCTGCCACGCCATGACATTTTTACATATTCTTGAAGAATAAATAAAGCTTTTTCCACGTTGTCTTTGTTTGTTTTTTTTTACCATAAAATTAAACTGAACAATAATAGAATAGAATGCTTTTTATTGTCATACACAAGGTACAACGAAATTAAAAGACAACTCCCGTAGTGCAAAGGTGTAAAAGTAAATATAAAAGACAAATAAGAATATATACATGTATTTAGAAAGGAGCCAGTAGGTGTATATAAATAGAAGTCTGAACTATTCATTGCATTCACCTTTATAAAAATAAATGCAATGAATAGTGCAGACTGTAGGCTAATGTGCATTCAATACCTGTATTGCACTTGGATAGAACATGTTGAGTCTGGATGTGCGGGCCTCTTTCCTGAGGGCAGCAGTGAGAACAGGCTGTGCCCGGGGTGTGAACCATCGAAGCTGATGCTTCTGGCCCTGCAGAGACATCTGGTGTTATAGATGTCTGACAGAGAGGACAGCTGTGCTCCTATGATGTTCTGTACTGACTTCCTGACTCTCTCCAGAGCCTTCTTGTCAGCCTGAGAGCAGCTCCTGTACCACACCAAGATGTTGTTGGTGAGGACGCTCTCTACAGAACACCTATAGGAGGACAGCAGCAGTTCCTGGGACAGGTTGACCTTCCTCAGTGACCTTAAAAAGTACAGACGCGGCTGTGACTTTTTCACGAGGGCATTGATGTTGGTGCCTCATGTAAGGTCCTAAGGATTTAGACATTTCGTTACCCATATGACAATTGTATTTACCGCTTCCACGCTTGACCTACTTTATCGCTGTGACGGATATGACATCATGCGAGTAAAGATGTCGAAGTGAGGATCTGTTTACCAACACGGTAGACACGGACAGCGAAGGCATAGTGAGCAATTATAGCGAAGATTTAAGTGACATATCGATTGTTTTTGAAGAAGATGAGGACGGTGAAGATAATGAGGGGCTCCAACCATATATGTTCGAGCCGTATGCGACAGAAGACAAGAATGAAGCGGAGGTGTCGGGATGACAACAACGAAGGCGCTGTCGAGGAGGATATACACCGCCTACAAAACGCAGAATGGTTTGTTCACCCACCACCTTTTCTTAGAAATAATCATTTATTCCTTTGTAACAGACATTTCCACCTGCATTTTGATAAATTTGGACCTGGACTGTGGTGCGTTTGTATGTGTATGAAAAAATTATTTCAACAGCACAGCATGCTTTAATTCAGGAGTTTGTTCTAAAATCACTGAAAATAAAATTTCTGTACATTCTGTGTTTTGTAGGCAGCTTATATCCTCCTCGACATCACCTTCGTTATTGTTGCTTCATCCTCGTCTTCTGTCACGTACGGTTCAAACATATACGTTTGGAGCCCCTCATTATTTTCACTTCAGTCATCAGAAACTGCCTCATCTTCGTCAAAAACAATCGATATGTCACTTAAATTTTTGCTATAAACGCTCACTATGCCTTCGCTGTCCGTGTCTGCCGTGTTGTTAAACAGATCCTCACTTCGACACCTTTACTCGCATGACGTCATATCCGTCGCAGCGATAAAGTAGGTCAAGCTTGGAGGCGGTAATTACAAATTCTCATATGGGTAATGAAATGTCTAAATCCTTGTTCAGTGTAATTTTATGGTAAAAAAAAAAAAAAACAAATACAAGTGGAAAAAGGTTTTTTTATTCATCAAGAATATGTAAAAATGTCAAGGCATGGCAGGGACACTTTAAGGCACACAATGTGGTGTGCCAGTGAGTAAACGCGTCGTAAACTGCACGCAGCTGCGTGCCAGTGTGGAAAGACAAGTTTGAAATGTTCAAAATTTCTGGCACGCATTAATTTCATGCCACTTGGGTGAACTAGTTGTGAAACACTGCGTGGCACTGCATGCAGGGCATCCAAACGATTATGACGAGATGTTGCATCTATAATACTTAATATCTATAATATATATAATATGCATCTCTCTCTCTCTCTTTATATATATATATGAAAATCAGCACATCCAAATGCGAGGCCATGGTTCTCGACCAGAAAAGGATGCTTTGCCCTCTTCAGATCAGTGGAGTGTCCTTGCTTCAAATGGAGGAGTTTAAGTATCTTGGGGTCTTGGTCACGAGAGAGGGATGGATGGAGCGTCAGATCGACAGACAGATCGGTGCAGCATCTGCAGTGCTGCGGTCGCTGTATCGGACCGTCGTGGTGAAGAGAGAGCTGAGCAGGGGGACAAAACTCTCGATTTACCGATCGATCTACGTGCCGACCCTCACCTATGGTCATGAGATTTGACTCATAACCACAAGAACAAGATCGCGAGTACAAGCCGCTGAGATGGGTTTCCTCCGCAGGGTGGCTGGGCGCTCCCTTAGAGATAGGGTGAGGAGCTCGGTCACTCGGGAGGAGCTCCGAGTTGAGTCGCTGCTCCTCCACATCGAAAGGAGCCAGCTGAGGTGGCTCGGGCATCTTTTTCGGATGGCCCCTGGACGCCTCGCTGGAGAGGTGTTCCGGGCACATCCCATTGGGAGGAGGCCCCGGGGAAGACCCAGGACACGCTGGAGGGACTACGTCTTGCAGCTGGCTTGGGAACACCTCAGGATTCCCCCGGAGGAGCTGGGGGAGGTGTGTGTGGATCGGGAGGTCTGGGTGGCTTTGCTTGAGCTGCTGCCCCCGCGACCTGACCTCAGATGAAGTGGAAGAAAATGGATGGATGGATATATATTTTAAATAATTACCTTTGAGACAAGATTCCAAATATGTTCTCCACCACACGATGTGCATGAACCAAATCTGTAGATAATATCTGTGTGATTCTGGGAGCGATGAAAGAATGGTTTATCAGCCAAGTTCTGAGAGCAAATGCATCATCGGCTATAAATGTTTATTTTAAACAGCATAGCATCAAGCGGGACAAAGTGGGGCGCACTGGCACGATGAATTGTGCGGCAGTGTGGGGATCAAATTCGTGCAAGTGTTGCGGTGCCTTTAGTCTTGATCCAGGAGAATTTCTTTTGCAGACATGACCGTGAACAAACAAACAACAAAAAAGAACAAGAAGTAATTTTTTCCATTTAATTTGATTTTTCAATTTATTTTCATTTATATAGCACCAAATCACAACAAAGTTGCCTCAAGGCACTTCACACAAGTAAGGTCTAACCTTAGCAACCCCCAGAGCAAGTACACAGGCGACAGTGGTTTCATGTTTGGTATTGAATATCAAATGAATGGTATACCATTGGCAATCCTTGGTTATATATTAAAGTAAATGTTGGTGAATTGTACTTACAGGTTGTTTCCATGCAGCAACCAATCTTCTCGCTTGTATTGGTCGTAAAACTGACATGAGATCAGCCTCCTATACAAAGTGAAAATCTTCAGTGGTCTCCACACCCAATGAACATTGTGTCTCCTCCACAATGTTCACAACTGGGGCGGGGAGGTCTGGCAAAACCTTAGTAACTTCTTATGTCATTTTGCTCTGCATCATACATTTCTAAGAATAAAAGAATGAATAATGTTCACTTCATAGTAGAATGACTGACATCAGAAAGACCTGCAATTTACATTGACACAAGAAAATGAACATTGTCATTTTTTTTTATCAAAATAAGCACAAATTCACCAAACTCCACAGTATCCATATTACCCATCACAAGGAATTGTCCTTTTTTGTACAGTGTTCCCTTGTAGGACATTTTTACTGTGACCTTTGTATAAATCTCAGTGAAGCCAAACTGTCTGACTGCATCTTGAATGGCTTCACTGTAGAGTGCCAGGTAAAATGGAGAACTGTCTTTAACTTGTACGATAGCTTGGTCAATTGATCCTGCTGAAAGGTAAGCCTGCAGCATTTGATGTCTTTCAGAAAGAGTAAAGCAGAGGTTTTTGAAATTCTTTAAATTTCTTGCATGTCTTGAAATAACTAGTTATGCTTGCTTTCAAAGCGCATTGAACAGAGCTTTTCTTGACTCCAAATATTCTTGAATAAGAACATTCAGAAATGCAACCTGTGGCACAGAGATTTTCTGAGCGCTTACCATGTCCACAATGTCTTTTAGCTGCAGAGTCAACTGCCAAACATCATCAGCTGGTTCTTTCACTCTGTCACCAATTATAGCAGGCAACAGCCTCAGAAAGTTCCAGTTCTGTATGGCCTGTCCTGACAATTTGTTTGCTTCAGGCCTGACTCCAGATGGCTTTGTAGAAACATCCGATGCACAGTATTTGAACTGATTAATGCGCCGATTCAGAGTGGAGTAAGTGAACCATGTTGTGTGTTGGGGGGCTTGGCTGGACACTGTTTTGCGGTTTTTGTGTTTGTTTTCCTTCCCAGGTGGTTTAGGGCTGATCTCTGGGGAGAATGTGCTGCAGAAGAGTCTCTCACCTCTGTCACGGTGATCTGTTGCACTCACGTGCGATTCTCTAATCAGGACGATCTATGACACCTGTGACATTCACGTGCAGTTCTGAGGACTCTCAGCTGGTACCAGTGAAGAGATGAAGAACTGCATTTGGTGCTCTCTGACCCACACAGATTTGGATCATCACCCTGACATTCAGATCAAGTTATTAGACAGTACCGACAAAAATATTCAGAGCAACTGAAATTTTCAGAAAAGCCACCAATGCAATGGGAGCCCAAATTATCGCCAGCAATGCAATGCAAGGTCCCTTGTACTGTTTTATGCAATGTTATAATCCCATTCTCCTCCAATTCCTTCAAGACACCTGTTAATTCAGAGAACACCTTAGCATGACCAAATTCTTTAAAATCTTTCTCTCTGCACAATAAAACAAGTGATGTGGTCTGTGTCAGACAGTACATGAAGTGGTAGATCAGCAACAAACACATAAACGGCTAATATTTTATGTTTGGTCTTTGCAGAGCCTAGAGGATTAACAACTTCAACAGCATCCTGGTATAGCATTTGCTTTAACCAGGATGGGTGTTGCACAAAAAAATCTTTGTGTTCAAATATTTAATCATCATTAATGTCACTTAGAACATTTGCAGGAGACTCAGTCAAGTGCACTCCTGATCCACAAGTCAGCCACAGATCAGATTCTAACAAACATTTCAAAATCTGTCTCACTGGAACATAACAGGCAAACCTGTCTTTCCTATTCTCATCTCTTCCTAAAAACAATTTCTTAGGCTCCACATAGTTGAACATATTTTTGAAAGACTGAGTTCTTGAGTATGATGTTCTCATTGGCCCTGTATGGCAGGCAGAGCACAGATCAAATCCTCGGACAGACTCACAAACTTTAGTGATGTCCTCGTCTGGCAATGATGTGTCATTTTTAAGCAATGAACAAGTGACTGATGCTGCTGTCAGTAAAATCTCTGTTTCTGTGACATGTGAGCTGTAAATTAAGATTTGATATTGAAAAGACCTGTGCACCCAGTCACTGGACAACTTTCTGCATGTTCTTCAGCAACATGTTCCTTCAAGTGTGTTAAACAGGGCTGGCATTGAGGAAATATGGCTAAGCCTGAAACTAATTTGTCGAGGGGTTTGGGGGCCGTCTAGGTCCCCAATGGGGTCTAGGGGCAAAGCCCTGGGCTGGGGGCTGCGATTTTAGGCCTTTTCAAACCTGTTTGGGAAGCTCTCAGGAACACTCAATGTTAAAGATTTTAAACAATCATTGAGGTCAAGTGGTTTGTGTTTTACAATGCAATTTTCTAAAGCAAAAATAACATCACCACAAACAAAAATTGGGCATAGGTTCCCCTAACATCTGCAGATTTGGACTACATACTACCATCACTGAACACTGTTGCTGCTGGGCTCATATTTTCGGAGCAGTTATTTTAAAGTTTATTCAACAGACCAGGCCAAGTGAACATCAGTGTGGAAAGAAAAGCAAAGCAGAAAATGAAAAGGGCTGGGTTCGCATCCACTCCGAGTTTCAAATATGTGAAAAATAATTATTATTTCAATAAATGAATGGTTATTAACTTACAATATGAGCTAAGCATTTTGTTTTTTCGAAATGCCAAAATTTGTAAGCAATTTGAATTTAGAAATTTATCAAACACTCGTCATGGATGCTTAATCTTTTCACTAAGACCTCTTCAAACTACATAGAAAAAAAACATAATATACTACTTACTGCAATCGGCTGCACTGGTCAAAATCATATCCACTAAATCATCTCTTCACGGACGATTCATTCACGTGCGCACGCACATGAAAAAAAAAAAAAAAAACCACCGGCTGCTGCTGCACTTCCTCGCTTTCTCACCTCAAGCTCTGTCATAATTGTGTCATAAACCAGTCACCATTTGTTTTATTATACATCTGTGTAATAGCACCAAAAATACAACAACAGAATATGGAAACCGTAAACAGACATATACTCATTTATTAGGCTTGTGCTCTGAATTAAATCTGTCAACTCCTTACACCTCACTCTAGTCACAACTTTAGCTTAAAAAAAGTGCTGCAAAAACAATTATGAAAAGAACTGACAGCTACACATCAAAAACAATAACTAGAAATAAAAGAATGACAAAAACAATTTAAAAATTAAAAAATAGTCAAGATGACAAGTGACTACTGCACGAATAATATTTCGAAAATTCTGATTTTCTGCGCTGAATAACTGTCCACATTTAAGCAGTAATAGCTTTTACATGGGCACGTGCGTTTTGACACCACCTGCCCAGATATGTCAAGTGCCTTTGCCCCATGCCTACCAACCTCCATTTCACCCCCTCCCACCCCTTAATGTCACTGTATTTAATGATATGATGAACTACTGTCTGGAATTTGAATCACTGTCCAGATACTGAATAACTGTCCACACTTAAGCAGTAATAGCTTTTACATGGGCAAGTGCACAAAAACGGCTTTGGACTCTAAAGATGACAACTTTTGGGGTGGGGTGGGGGTGGGGGGTATTTTTTTTTTCTAACTTCTTAGTTTATAGTAAAGCAGCTTAGCTAAAATTCCCATAATTGTTCATTTTGTGACTAAAGCACCAAATTTGGCACACATATTCTAAATTAACTAATACTCATTTTCAGATGTGGAGGTATCCTGAAGCTGATCTCTCATGACCTACAAGGGTGGAGTCAAAGAAGAATTACACAGGGGTCAAAATTAAAAAATGTTCCACTCATATTGAAAGGTATATCATATTATTTGTCTGACCATACAATTCCAAAAAGGTATAGATTACACTATCCTTGACGACATGTTGTGGGGTTACAGTGTAAAAACAGTTTGTTTGTTTGTTCTTTCTGAATTCCATGATGAGTTTTTTGTCTGAAGAACATTCAGGGTCAGGTTGTTTTCTGAGCACCAGAGCGACAGTTCCTCCACCTCATCCCTGTACGCTGTCTCATACCTGTCGCAGATGAGTTCAACCACTGCAGTATCATCTGCATATTTTATAATGCGGGTGCTTGGACAGGTTGAAGAGCAGTTGTAGAGGTACAGGGTGTACAGTAGATGGCTTAGAATGCAACCTTGAGGGGAACCAGTGCTGAGTGTGGAGGAGTGGTGAGGGACGAGTTTCACAGACTGTGAGCAGCTCATCAGAAAGTTTTTAATCCAGTTACAGGTGGGGAGGGGAAGCTGTAATTTCAGCTGTTTGGTGATGAAAATATCTGGTATGATGGTGTTAAATGCTGAGCTGTAATCCATGAAGAGCATCCTCACATAGCTCTTCTTGTTCTCCAAGTGACTTAGTGCTGTGTGGAGAGTGAGGGTGATGGTGTCCACCGTAGACCGGTTTGCCCTGTAAGCAAACTGGTGGGGGTCGAGGAAGGGAGGGAGGCAGCCTCTGATGTGCTGGGAGACTTATCATTCCAGGCACTTCATGATTACAGACGTCAGGGCAATGAGTCTGTAATCATTCAGGCTGTCTTTGGCAGGTTTTTGGGGGGGATGGCGGCAATGGTGGAGGCCTTCAGACATGTGGGGATGGTGGCTTGTGTCAGGGAGAGGTTAAAGAGTTTGGTGAGGATCTCTGCCAGTTGGTCTGCACATGCTTTAATGGCTACTCCCGGGATACCATCAGGGCCAGCAGCTTTGGTTCACTGCTCTTAGGTTTTTTCTCACCTCATGCTCAGGGAGAGAGGGAGGTGAGGTGTTGGAACCAGGGGGAGACAGTGACTGCAGGTGTGTGGTGGTGGTCTCGAACCAGGCAAAGAAGCTGTTTAGCTCCTCTGCCAGTGTGCTGCTGATGCTAGAGGATGATGGAGGGGGTGGCCTAGTTGGTTAGGCCCTGGCTGTCCCTACACATCTGATGCGGTTTATTGTCCCTCTATTTTCTTTCTGTAGGAGTCTTTAGCCTGTTTGATAACTCTCCTCAGGCAGGACTGCAAAGAGCTCTGTCCCCCACCCCGAAGGCTGAGCTATGAGCTCTGATCAGAGTCTGGACTTCCTTTCTCATTCAGGGATTTCTGTTTGGAAAGACCCGGATGCGTTTGTCCTCAGTGATGTTTTCTAAACAGCACCTGATGTAGAAGAGGACAGACTCTGTGTGTGTGTCCAGGTCCTGAGGTTCAGAAATGCTCCACTCTGTGCAAGCAAAGCAGTCCTGCAGCTGGAGGGCATGTTCAGGACAGGCTTTGATGGTCTGGGTGACTGGTTTTGTTTGCCTCCTGGGGCGGGGGGGGGTGTAAGCTGGAAAGAGGAGCAGAGAAAGGTGGTCTGATTGTGTGTGTGTGTGTGTGTGTGTGTGTGTGTGTGTGTGTGTGTGTGTGTGTGTGTGTGTGTGTGTGTGTGTGTGTGTGTGTGTGTGTGTGTGTGTGTGTAGTGGGGCGGGGCGGGTCACTCTGTAGGTATGCTTTATGTTAGAATCAACATGATCAAGTGTGTTTTCTCCCCTCATTGCACACTTGGCATGCTAATGGAATTTGGGGAGAACGGTCTTGAGGCATGCTTCATTAAAATCCCCAATGATGTGCACGCCATCCGGATGAACCCTCTGTTGTTGAGACACCATGATCTAAAGCAGACCGAGTGTCTGTTTGGTTGGTATTTCTCTGTACCCTGGAACGTTAGGCTGCAGGACGCCAGTGTTAAAGTCATATTCACTATGCGCTCCAAAACTTGTCTCCAAAAGAGCGCTGCATTACGCACATCCCTCTCCATTTGCACATCGATAGTACAGTTGTATTTCCACTGCTCATACACCACGCAGGCTGAGATGACTCGTGGAGTTTAATTTTTTCTGTCAAATGTCCCCAATCTTTGATTCCATTCGTTGCTGTAATGGGGTGAACTGCAATCTCCAAATTGCCAACATGGCTCACAGTACGCACAGTCTAGTTTTAGAGAGTAGCAAAGCCAGGTGTGTGGCAGTTAGATCTCGATGTCGCAGACCGAACCATTGATTTCTTTTTACTCACTAGATTGAGGACTGGGGTGATCTGCTCATTCGCTGGCTGTTGCCAGAGCACCGCCATCTTGGTTAGTGTCAGACACCCAAACATAAATAGAAATCAATCTGGACATGATGTTGTGTGGGCCTCCAGAAGAGGAGGTACTGCTGGCCCACCACCAGAGGGCGCCCTGCCTGAAGTGCGGGCTTCAGGCACGAGAGGGCGCTGCCGCCCCACAAGAGCAGCCAGGGTGACAGCTGTCACCAATCATCTACCTATCGTTCTACCAAGGAGGTAACGTTCTCAGCCTGAGTGTTACTAATGTTGTTTCAGTGAATACGTTGTTGCAGCTGTTTTCCTGAAGAACCGGCGTATGCCGCGACTGCTTCGCTCTGCATCCCGCCAGTTAAGTGATTGACAGTAGCTGCACGAGTGTGGATGAGAGGTGGAGGTGGAATAACCACCATACTTGTTACGGGATGTACACACACCCACACCTGACTGTTTTTGCTCTTCGCCAGCAGTACCAGATCCGACACGCGGAGACGGTGGCCACCTGGGGGACTCTGAACTTGGCGGCTCCAGTATTCTCCTGGTTCGGTGGCGGAGGAAATCGTGTGGTTCCGGTTCTTCTCCAGACGGACGTCTCCTATCGTCGAGCCTGCCCACACGACACCTTGATTGATTGACTCTGTATTCATTCTATAATCTGCTGTGTGTAGTTGTGGCATTCACAACAGTAAAGTGTTCATATTTGACTTCTCCTATTGTCCGTTCATTTGCGCCCCCTGTTGTGGGTCCGTGTCACTACACTTTCACAACACATGAGCAATGTTGAAGAGAGTTTCACCATGAATCTGCTTTTTATATGCTAATACTGTGCTGTTACATGTATTCAAACTCAGTCCCACATTTGTGCAGCCACTATATGTCAAAACAAATACAGAAGAGGATCAGACTATATGTAATAGGCTTAACAGACTGGGACTGTTCATCTCCCAGTCCAGATAGTAAATGATACCATCAGTTTGTCAAACACACTATGTCTGCCACGACACCAGATACTAGTCTACTCTTGAATTAATTTCATTGTGAAGTTAAGTTAAAGAGGGGAAATAATCAGGGGTCAAAGTAAGAGCTTTGCACGCTCGCATCATATTAAAGATATTAACATTAAAGACTGCTCTTAACCCATGGCACCGCTTTTACGGAGCGCTTCTTCATGAAAATATCAAATAATATACGTAAATAAAATGAAACCCAGCTGGGGTGAAAGTAAGATTATTCAGTCATTTCTGGACCAAGTTGAAAGAAATCTGCACTACACTGTTTACGGTGAGTATATCAGAGAAATTAATCTCATTCATGTATATTCTTATATTCGTAGAATATACAATGTCAAAGCGACTGTCATGTGACCCACCAAATTGAGAGAAAAAAACATTTCCATTCTATGAATTTGCTCTTACAGAATATCTCAGGATGGAAAACCTGATGTGAATTAAAAACCCAAGGCTAATTAAAAAGGGATAAATTGAGACTTATGAAAGTGAGACTTCTAACTGAATCACTAAAAGAATGGTGAGATATTTATCACAACAAAGCATTCAGGCAGTAAAACTGAAGTCATTACCTTACAGAATACAGATAGACAAAAATTAAATCATTTTCTAACCTTTATTCAGCAATTCTAGTCATTTCCCCCACATCAGTAATATTATGTATAATACACACTTGTGAAAGCTCACAACACGTTTTTTATTTATTTAACCTTTATATAGCTGATACGCTTGTCAGTTTGTCGTAGCACCTGAACACTGCACAAAACAGCATTTTCAGATCACTTTAACCCCAAGTCAGCAAATAATCTATTTCTGTTTAATCTAATGCCTGATGATGCATAATGATGCTAAGCAACATGCCCTATAGAGGGGGTTCAACCGACCCCCCCCCCCCCACGAGAATTTTTTCTGATCTGAATATCAATGTTATGTATTTTCTTTTCATTGATCATAAGCAACAAGCACTAACTGTTACACAGCTATTATCACACACCCTCAAGTTTCAATTTCCTCTGTCAGAGTAATCCCTTAAGTGATGAAAGAGGAAACTGCTGGATAAACTTTTCCCATGGGGGTTGAGAATTTTTGCTCCCTGGTCCCTACCCTGATATCAGACAGATTAGTCGGCTTGTAAATACCCATGTAGACACACAATTACACTTGTCTGGTTTGTAAAAACATGTTTGTATGTATAAGCTGAGAAATAAAGGGAGCTTCTCCTTCCTGTTGTAAATACTGTAAAGGTGCAAATATTCGCGTGGGATTTATTATGCAAATTTCGCAAGTTAAACAAGGTCGCCAAATTAAATACCGCTATTTTTGTTGTGTGGGCTGCCAGAAGAGGAGGTACTGCTGGCCCACCACCAGAAGGCGCCCTGCCTGAAGTGCGGGCTTCAGGCACGAGAGGGCGCTGCCGCCTCAGGAACAAGCCGTGGTGACAGCTGTCACCCATCATCCGTGACAGCTGTCACTAATCAACACATCTGGTATAAAAGCAGGAAGACACCTCCACCAAACTGCCGAGATATCATCTTCATCTGGAGGTAATGTCCTCAGCCTGTGTGGTAAATTACTAATCTATCTATTGTGAGTGTTTGCAGGAGTACCGGTCCTAAGTTTGTGGAGGCTGAGTGAGTGCAGACGGCACTCTTTTCCTCTGAAGGATCACTGCTTAACACGTATTGAGTGAGAAGTGGAGGTGGCATTCCCACCATTGTTACTGGGTGTTCACACACCCACCCTTTGACTGTCTTTTACTTTCTGCCAGCAGTACCAGATCCGACACTCCGGGAAAGTGGCCACCTGGGGACTCCGGGACTTGGCGGCTCCAGTATTCCTCGGGTTCAGGTGGCGGTGGAAATCGTGTGGTTCCGGTTCGTTTCCAGACGGGCGTCTCCTATCGTCGAGCCTGCCCACACGACACCTTTTATTAATTGACTGTTGCACATTCTGATTCTGCTGTGTTTGGTTGTGACATTCACACCAGTAAAGTGTTATAATTTGACTCCTTCCATTGTCCGTTCATTTACGCCCCCTGTTGTGGGTCCGTGTCACTACACTTTCACAACAATTTTAATACATAACGTACATATACGTACATATTCATAATGTAAACGCGAATATTAATACCGCTAAATACGAGGTCTGTTAGAAAACTATCCGACCTTTTTATTTTTTGCAAAAACTATATGGATTTGAATCATGTGCGCTTGCATCAGCCCAGCTTGAACCTTCGTGCACATGCGTGAGTTTTCATGCCTGTCGGTTGCGTCATTCGCAACGGACAGGCATGTATAAAGTTTGCATTAATGTTATCTTGGCTCTTCCTGGGTGGTTCTTATGGCAACTGATCCAATCCCAAGCAAGGACTATTTGTATATAAAAATGTATTTCCTAAAATGATACATTTTGGGTTTCAAATGAAATTTATGTAGCTTTTTACCCCTCAAAATCCTCAAAAAGCTTCTGCTTCGGGGAGCTTCGCCCCCCTGAGCCACCAACAAGGGCATTGCCCCTTGACCCCACCGGGGGCCTTGCGGCCCACTGGACCCCCAAATCAAGGATTTGAACCCCCCCTTTCACATTCCTATATACGGCCCTGAGCAAGATGGCGGCTGCTGACAACAGTTCTAATAGAAATAAATGGACCGAATGGTCCGCCCCTAAAAATTGGTCCACCTGCCTTCCCTGTGCATGCATCATTTCGGATCACAGCAGCTCGTTTGAGATAGAGTCTCTTCACCCAAAGTGATCAAATGGATTAATTGGATTATTATCCATCAGATGATAAAGATAAAACCTCTTAAACCTCTAGAAATGAGGTGATAATCAGTGATGCTTTGAAATGACACGCATAGTGAACGCAGCAGCTAGCAGTTCATGTAGCTGCGGCGCTCTGATCGCTTCCTCCATGTTTTATGATGAAATTATGCTGAATTTATGTGGAAATGATTGTTGTACAAAAGCTTCAGATATCTGTCACTGAGACAGACAGATTTTACAAAAGCACAGTTATATGTAAACACCAACACACACCTCCATTAACGTTCTGGTTCTTACATAGAATGAATGAGTCAACCAATTAGTGTTGGCGGAGGCTCATTTTATCAGTAATCCCTTTGGCGTCTGTGTTTGTTACAAAACTTCAGAATTAGTGCATTATTAAAAGATAGATGTTATATTTTGACTTTGTACAAATGACAGAATTGACATTAATGGAGTTATTCTATCTGGATTAATTTGTTTTATAAATCAAAACCATAAGGCAAAACTGCTTTATTTTCTAAGACCTCTGCCTCACGGCGACACTGGTATATGCTGATTAGGAATAATGATGTAATTGTGTGTGTGTGTGTGTGTGTGTGTGTGTGTGTGTGTGAGTGAGACCATACTAAAAGTTACTGGTTAGCTGTAGCTTCCGATAATTTTTTGGGTGGTTTATCGGTTTAGCTTCATAAAAGATAAATTTTAGTTAGCTGATTAGCTGCTATTGAAGCTAACTTTTTGGTTAGCTGTGCCCACCACTGCTCTGTCACAAAGGGGCCGCCATGGAGCCACCATTGCACAAGTGTTTAAGAAAATAAATCATGGCAAGTGGAATTAACATACCATTAGACAAACTCAGGATGATTATTTGAACCACTTGTTACATGAGATATTTCTGTATTAATTATGCAGTATTAGATATTTTTCTATTACCTATTTTGTCAGATATGTATGATATAAGGGTGTTATTAATTATATGTGGAATTAGATATCCATTTGTTGAAATTTGTGTTTGGTTCTTATCATTTAAGGTCTCTACTCCTGACAGGCAATGCAAAATTACAAATCATTTGAAGCTTACACCTTTTTCATCTCAGGGTGGATGCAGTCACACCTACATATGGAAACAGCCACCAAAAATATATTTTTTCATGCTGATATGAGGCTGTCATACAGGGTTACTGAGGAACCTCACCATCCCTGGGCAGCAGTGGGCAGAACTGGAACGGTACTGGCAGGACATTGTGACTGCAGATCCGTGTAAAACCTTCAGACTGTAATGTGAACAAAATAAATGTCCCCTGTAAATGTTAAATAATCTGGTTTAACATCATGTGATTTCAGGGAACTGCTGTATAACACAGTGTAAGAGAACTGATGCACCAAATACAGATGTTTTCTGGAATGCATTTGGAAAAGATTTTGTTTCAGCCAAAAACACAAACATAACATGCATAAACAGATGTAATAAAGATGTATTGTGTGGTATATGTACGCAGTCTTTTTTTGGACTTGGTGAAACCTGCTGCCACTGAGTGAGTGAAAATCCAAATTTACTCTTTAAAATAAATAAATTAGAATACTGAACTAGGAGATGATCCACTATAGGAGACAAACTCGTTAATACAGCAGCTTCGTATTATAAGCGAGTTCACAAATATTCCAGTAAACTTTCTAAAATTTTAAAGTAGGCGTGGTAAAAGTAAGACAGCGAAATGACGCCTTTAATGCGCGACGGAAATGCTGATTTTTGTATGAGAGCAAAAGAGATCAGTGGAGGGAAACGTTGCAGTGTACCTGGTGACGTTTTTCCTCAAACCTCAGCATTTTTGAAAAGAAAAATTAGACTCCTACTCGGTTTCAGACATATTGTTGATACGCGAATTCGATCTTTCTACCGAACAGGGTGTGTGCAGTTGAATACGATGCTAAGAAGTCAAGCCTGTTCATTGAGTGAGGTTCAGCACAAATTAGCATTTGTTTTGATTTGATATCGTACAGGTTTTCAGCACGACAGACGTCAAATTGCTCATTTCAGTCACAGTCATAGAAATCTGCACTTTAACGGTGAGTATGCACTTTAATCATAAAGCTGCATGTGCTTTACAAAAGACGGAATGTTTAATTTCTTTACGCTAATACCAGATTCAGGGGCTAACGTTTAGCTAACTCATTTCATTTATAGCCTGCAGAAACTTTGAGCGCTTATTAGGAAGTGTATATATGACTATTTCACACAAAGTGCAGTAACAGTGAAAATTAAACATTCTTAAAACAGTAATAATACCACACTCATTTTGCACTCATCATAGGCCGTGGCTATTCACACAGCGGCCGTGTCCATAACTGTCATTTGCCTATTCGCACGTGTAGACTGGTGGCAAAACTTGGAACTACTTGTATAAACAAGCGTACTGCATTCAAGATGTCATAACTCCTTTAATATTTTTCGATTTTGATTTTTTTTTTTTTTTTTTTTATTCGGCCGTGTCCATAACTCATTTCAGTATTCGCATGGCAAGACTCTGGTGACAAAAGGCCGACCCTATTCGGATGGCTGTGTCCATAACTCATTTAATGCAGTATGTTTGTTTATACAAGTAGTTACAAGTTGTATAAACTTGACAAATACTGTATTCTAAAAATTATGATTCTTTAATCAAAGTTTTGCGTAATTATCAGCAAGCCTGTCTGTCTGTCTCTCTCTACATATATACATATACATACAATTTTATGCAAAAGTTTGGGCACCCCTGATAATTTTCATGATTTTCCTTTATAAATCATTGGTTGTCTGGATCAGAAATTTCTGTTAAATATGTTTGTTTATTTCCTCTTCCTGAGGTCCACACAAGTTTACAAACACAATAAATCAAAAATGCATTTATATGTATGTATGTATGTCTGTCTGTGTGTGTGTCATACAGCAGATGAACATGCTGATATTTGAGAAATGAAATGAAGTTTCTAGTATTTACAGAAAGTGTTAAATAATTATTTAAACAGAATTGGGCAGGTGCATAAATTTGGGCACCCTTGTCATTTTATTCATTTGAATACATTTAGCACTAATTATTGGAACAAAAAATTGGTTTGGTAAGCTCACTGACCCTTGACCTCCTTACACAGGTGAATCTAATCATGAGAAAGCGTATTTAAGGTGACCATTTGTAAATGTTTCCCCTCTTTGCATCTCTTCTAATGAGTGGCAACATGGGAGTCTCTAAACAACTCTCAAATGACCTGAAAACAAAGATTGTTCAATGTCATGGTTTAGGGAAGGATGCAAAAAGCTATCTCAGAGATTTCAGATGTCAGTTTCCACTGTGAGGAACATAGTGAGGAAATGGAAAACCTCAGGCTAGGGCTGAAATGATTAGTCGAGTAATTCGAATAATTCGATTACAAACAATGTTCAATTCTGTGCGTCGAAGCTTCGTTTAATGTTGTAGTACATATGCCAGACCTGTGGGTAGCGCTGTAATGTCCCCAGAAAAACAAACAGAAGAAGACTAGAGCAAGCGCTAATCAAATTAGCACAAAAGCTACAGCTTTCCAAGATTCAAGATTAGTTTATTTGCCATTTGTAGTTAAAAAAACCACATAGGAAATGGTTGTGCAAAAAGCTCAGTGCATCACACACAAGAAAACAACATTAGACAGACATGAAACAAATTATCACATAAAGACACATTGACACTGTGAAATACAAGGCACAGAGATCAAGTTAAAAAGTTAAGATCAAATAAATTAAATAAATTGAGGTGCTGTCAGGCTTAAAGTGCACTATTCAGGCTGATCACAGCTTGTGGGGAAAAAGCTCCTTGCATAACGAGACGTCTTACACCTAATGGAGCGGTACCTTCTTCCAGAGGGAAGAAGCTCAAACATGACTCTTCCAGGGTGGCCAGAAGGATCATTTATGATCTGAAAAGCTCGGTTTAAGAGTCTACTTTTGTACAGAGCCTCCAGCACAGGCAGGTCACAGTTCACAATTTTTTTGGTTGAGCGGACCACCTTATATAATGCTCTCTTGTCTTTGGCAGTAATGTTTCCAAACCAGACAGTGATGGAGCTAACAAGACTTTCAATCGTGCACTGATAAAAATTCACAAGGATTTTAGAGTTCATGGTGAATTCTCTAAGTTTCCTCAAGAAGAAGAGACACTGACGAGCGTTTTTAACAATATTTGTGATGTTTTTGTTCCAAGTGAGATCATTGGACAATGTCAGCCCAAGAAATTTACATTCTTCCACAATTTCGACTTTAGAGTCCTCAATAACAAGAGGTGAATGGCTGTTATTTCGACCAAAGTCAACAACAAGTTCATAAGTTTTAGAAGTGTTCAGGAGCAGATTATTTTCTTTGCTCCAGTCCACAACTTTCTGTACCTCAGCTCTGTAACAAGAATCATCATTTGCACTGATCAACCCAATGTTAGTTGTGTCATCAGCGTATTTAACTATGTGATTACTGTCATGGGAAGCCACACAGTCATAAGTGTACAGAGTAAAAAGGATGGGACTAAGGATACATCCTTGAGGGGAACCAGTGCTCACAAACGTTTCATCAGAAAGACAGCCATTAATTTTCACTCTCTGAGATCTGTTGGTTAAAAAAACTAAAAATCCACTTACAAATGGCATCACCCAAACCAAGAGTCTTAAGTTTTTGAACAAGTCTGGATGGCACAAGAGAGTTAAAAGCCGAAGTGTAATCAATAAACAACATTACTAGACTCCAGGTGGCTATAAATACAGTTCAAGGCAAAAGAGATTGCGTCCTCGACGCTCCTGTTCTGTCTGTATGCAAACTGGAGTGGGTCCACAGACACTGGGATCTGGCCTTTAATAAAATCCAGCACCAGACGTTCAAAGCATTTCATTAAAACAGAAGTGAGTTCCACCAGTCTATAATCATTCAAACATGTCACAGGTGTTTTCTTTGGCACTGGAATGATAATAGATTTCTTAAAACTTTCTAGGACAGTACAGTTCCTGAGTGACATATTAAAAAGATCCGTAAGAACAGGAGCCAATTGCTCCGAACATAGTTTGAGGACACGAGGAGGGACATTATCAGGGCCAGGGGCCTTACGAACCTTGTTCCTAGATAGTGCACGCTGCACATCCTCCTGCCTTACAGTCAAACTGCTGTGATCCAAGCTTTCAGAGAAAACAACAGGTTCGAGATCAGCAGACTCAAAATGACAATAAAAATTATTCAGATCATTAGGCAAGGCCTGATCAGTGGTTACTATATTCCCTGCTTTAGGTTTCCATGAAGTGATGGAATTGAGTCCTTTCCACATCAGCCGGGGGTTATCCTCTTTAAAGTAGTCTTCCATTCTTTCTCCATATGACCGTTTGGCCACTTTAATTGACTGCTCAAGAGAATATCTGGATTGTCTGTAAGCAATAATGTCCCCAGATTTAAATGCTGAATTTCGTTCCTTCATCTTCAGTCTGACATCTGAATTGAACCACGGGTTCTGACTGTTGTATACTTTAATGACCTTCTTAGGGATACAACAGTCAATGCAAAAGTTTATGTAATCAGTCACCGACTCACAGTATTCATTCAGATTATCAGACTGAAAAACAGACCAATCTTTAGCGTCAAAGCAGCCCTGAAGTTTTAGACTGCCCTCTTGTGACCAGCATTGTACAGTGCATGCTGTAGGTTTGCACTGTATGCTCCTTTGAGTGTAAGAGGGGAGCAAGAGGACTGAAGAGTGGTCTGATTTCCCAAAAGCAGGTCTAAGACTTGATTTATATGCTGCCTTTAAGTTACTGTAGCAGTGGTCAAGAGTTTGAGCTCCCCTTGTGTGCTGTTTTACATACTGGTGGTAATTAGGAAGGACAGATTTAAGATTACATTTATTGTAGTCTCCAGCCGCTATGACTACAGCATTGGAATATGAGCTCTCATATGTGTAGAATATCGCTTAAGTCACTGAGAGCAGCTGTAGTGTCTGCTCTTGGATGAATGTAGACTGCACAAAGGAACAACACGGAGAACTCGCGGGGAAGATAAAAGGGGCGACAACTCAAGACAAGGCACTCCAAATTGGCCGTGCAGGTTCGATTAACAACAACATTATCCGTGCACCAAGACAAGTTAATAAAGAAGCACACACCTCCACCTTTGGATTTCCCCGTGCTCTCTTTCACTTCTGTCTGAGCAATACACAGCGAACCCCAGTGGCTGGATAGCGGAGTCCGGAACGTTGTCGTGCAGCCAGGTTTCTGTCAGACAATATAAGGAGCAACACCTGGCCTCCCGCTGAGACTGCATACGACAGAGCAGGTCATCCATTTTTCGCTGGAGAGACTGGACGTTGGCAAGGTAGATGGACGGGAGAGGGATCCTCGAGGAGCGGCTGTGGAGCCTCACCAACAACCCTCCACGTTTTCACCGGTGTCGGCGTCTGCGACACGGGCCCTCGGCGTCCTGCAGTTCCAGACCACGGTAAGGTATGTGGCGGAGCCATCGCCTAGTCTCCTCGCGCTGTCCACGGCCTCAGTACCTGGACTGTTGGTCAGTGTTGCCTCTGGTATGGCACTCCTCGAAACTATCACACCTCAATTCAGGAATAACAAAAGACAGTCAACCAGTTTTCTCCTGAATATTGAGAAGTGTCTCGCGCTCGTATTTCACAGTAGCAAACGTCTCATAAACAGACAGATACAACGTAAACCACAGGGAGCACAGCAGAGCTCTCACCACGGCGCCCTGCCTCGGCGCCATGTTTTCCTGAAATCGTACCGATGCACGATTTGTTCCAACGCGACAGAGTGAAATAGTCTTTTAGGAAAAAGAAGGTCCACACTGATCATCTGAAATAGCTTATTGTGCATTTAAAGCAAAGCAGTGTGTTTGTTTTTTAAAAAACAGTTTCGTCCCCTGGCCGCTCTATGTGCGATGGCCGGCTGCTGCCTCTCTCTGCACGGTGTGAGCGTCTCAGCACTGCGCTCACACAGCTCCATCCCTGCCACAGACAGTCTCTGGAAGAAGTCCACTCTTTCTTCTGTGTTTTGCTTAGACTCGCAATGAGTGTTTCGCTTTTTTAATTTTCGCTTTTTTGGGCAACACACAGTGCATCACAAACACGGGAACTCACATTAAATAATAATAATAATAAGCCAGTGACTGAGAGGCTTGCATGTTCAACCTCAGCTGAAAATGAAATGCATTGGGTGAATCGCAGAGAGTGTTAAAAAGAAATTCATGCAGGGACCCAGTCCACCACCATAATAAATAAATAAATAAATAATGGTTAAATTTTACAAGTTGGGGAAAACAAAAAACAGAAAGCCACAACCTATCGCCATTTCAGCAAAATGTCAAGACATCAAAAACATGAGAACTCAAATAAAATAATAATAAAAAACCAGTGACTGAGAGGCTTGCATGTTCAACCTCCTGCTGAAAATGAAATGCATTGGCTTAATTGCAGAGAGAGTGTTAAAAAGAAGTTCATGCAGGGACCCAGTCCACCACCTTAATAAATAAATAAATAAATATTGGTTAAATGTTACAAGTTGGGGAAAACAAAAAACAAAGCCACAACCCATCGACATTTCAGCAAAATGTCAAGACATCACAAACCCGGAAACTCAAATAAAATAATAATAGTAATAATAAAAAAACAGTGATTGCGAGGCTTGCGTGTTCAACCTCCAGCTGAAAATGAAATGCATTGGCTGAATCGCAGAGAGTGTTAAAAAGAAATTCATGCAGGGACCCAGTCCGCCACCTTAATAAATAAATAAATAAATAAAAAGTTAAATTTTACAAGTTGGGGAAAACAAAAAACAGAAAGCCACAACCCATCACCATTTCAGCAAAATGTCAAGACTTTGGCCCGACTTTGGCTGAGCTCCTGACACCAGGAAAGATCCAAAACTTGTAAAGATGTGAAAAAATAAATAATTCCCCAGGAAAACAGAAAGGGATACACTAAATTTGACAATCTCTGTGATGATGCAGTGACATTGTGCCATTACTTAGGGAGAGCCCTGGGGCCGGTATTACGAAGCAGGGTTAACTTACTCAGATGTAACCCAGGGTCAACCTCTTAAACCGGGGTTGACAAAACCTGGTTCCCTCAAGTGGTGGTAAGCGGTACTACGACGCTGAATATGATGTTGATTTGTTGAACCTGTGTTAACCTAAGTGGAGTATGTGCGCGTTCACATAAAAGGGGCGTTTTGCAGCACACGTCACCATTTTTTCAATGATGACGTGGTCAACTTACTTTACCGGAGAAGAATGCACGATTATTATGCGGAGCTACGAGGAATTTAAATTAATGTTAAGGGGGAAATCGAACACATCGTCTGCCAATAAAGCAAGACAGGCTTGTTGGAAATGTATTGCTGATCGGGTAAATGCGTAATTGTTCTCCAAATCTGTTACAGATGATTAACCTGTGGAATGTCTGATAGGTGTAGAAAAATGCCCCTCTTCCATTAATTAAGCCTAGATGCAACACGATTCAGAAGTGACTATAGGCCTACTAATAAATGTTAGGTTAATTTAATGTTTCCTTAATAGGCTACCTTGACTGTATGATTGCTGTTCCTAATCCTGTCAATATGTCAGATGCAATAGCAGTGCCAAACGCACCTGGCTGGCAGCAGGTGAAGATGAAATATAAAACATCCTTCATCCTTCAAAATGGTAGGTTTATATTCATAGCTTGATAAGCCCCACTTCGCCTAATTAATGGACATGCATTAGACCTATTTTGATATTAGTAATTACCCGCGATTGCATAAAACCCTTCTTTGATTTGCATTGCGGATAAATGGCCAGGGAAAACGCCAAATGCATCCAACAGTTTAGATAGAGCAAGTACTACCTTGCGAATCATACGACATACAGTATTCTTGCTCAGGTGTTCAGCATCACCGATGGAATACATACACTCAACAAAAATATAAACGCAACACTTTTGGTTTTGCTCCCATTTTGTATGAGATGAACTCAAAGATCTAAAACTTTTTCCACATACACAATATCACCATTTCCCTCAAATATTGTTCACAAACCAGTCTAAATCTGTGATAGTGAGCACTTCTCCTTTGCTGAGATAATCCATCCCACCTCACAGGTGTGCCATATCAAGATGCTGATTAGACGCCATGATTAGTGCACAGGTGTGCCTTAGACTGTCCACAATAAAAGGCCACTCTGAAAGGTGCAGTTTTATCACACAGCACAATGCCACAGATGTCGCAAGATTTGAGGGAGCGTGCAATTGTCATGCTGACAGCAGGAATGTCAACCAGAGCTGTTGCTCGTGTATTGAATGTTCATTTCTCTACCATAAGCCGTCTCCAAAGGCGTTTCAGAGAATTTGGCAGTACATCCAACCAGCCTCACAACCGCAGACCATGTGTAACCACACCAGCCCAGGACCTCCACATCCAGCATGTTCATCTCCAAGATCGTCTGAGACCAGCCACTTGGACAGCTGCTGAAACAATCGGTTTGCATAACCAAAGAATTTCTGCACAGACTGTCAGAAACCGTCTCAGGGAAGCTCATCTGCATGCTCGTCGTCCTCATCGGGATCTTGACCTGACTCGAGTTCGTCGTCGTAACCGACTTGAGTGGGCAAATGCTCACATTCGCTGGCGTTTGGCACGTTGGAGAGGTGTTCTCTTCACGGATGAATCCCGGTTCACACTGTTCAGGGCAGATGGCAGACAGCGTATGTGGCGTCATGTGGGTGAGCGGTTTTCTGATGTCAATGTTGTGGATCGAGTGGCCCATGGTGGCGGTGGGGTTATGGTATGGGCAGGCGTCTGTTATGGATGAAGAACACAGGTGCATTTTATTGATGGCATTTTGAATGCACAGAGATACCGTGACGAGATCCTGAGGCCCATTGTTGTGCCATACATCCAAGAACATCACCTCATGTTGCAGCAGGATAATGCACGGCCCCATGTTGCAAGGATCTGTACACAATTCTTGGAAGCTGAAAATGTCCCAGTTCTTGCATGGCCGGCATACTCACCGGACATGTCACCCATTGAGCATGTTTGGGATGCTCTGGACCGGCGTATACGACAGTGTGTACCAGTTTCTGCCAATATCCAGCAACTTCGCACAGCCATTGAAGAGGAGTGGACCAACATTCCACAGGCCACAATTGACAACCTGATCAACTCTATGCGAAGGAGATGTGTTGCACTGCATGAGGCAAATGGTGGTCACACCAGATACTGACTGGTATCCCCCCCAATAAAACAAAACTGTTCCTTTCAGAGTGGCCTTTTATTGTGGACAGTCTAAGGCACACCTGTGCACTAATCATGGTGTCTAATCAGCATCTTGGTATGGCACACCTGTGAGGTGGGATGGATTATCTCAGCAAAGGAGAAGTGCTCACTATCACAGATATAGACTGGTTTGTGAACAATATTTGAGGGAAATGGTGATATTGTGTATGTGGAAAAAGTTTTAGATCTTTGAGTTCATCTCATACAAAATGGGAGCAAAACCAAAAGTGTTGCGTTTATATTTTTGTTGAGTGTATATTGTCCACTGGCAGAATATCTAAGCGCAAGGCACATTATCTGCTCGATTGTCGGAGCATTGTTACACTGTAAAAAAATGACTTGTTTTCACAGGAAAATGCTGGCAGCTGTGATTACCAGGGACTTCCTGTAAAACATACAGCAGCACAGTAGTTAACATTACAGACATAATATGTATGTGGATTTACAGTGAATGAACCACAGCTGACTCACATTAAAGGAACTGTTACATCTACAAACAAGAGCTCTTTTTTGTTTTTGTACATTTAACTGCTGTATTTTTTACAGTCGTGACCACAGCTGCCAGCGTCTTCCTGTAAAAACAACAGCCTTTTATTACAGTGTACGATGGATGATGTTACAGACGTCTGGCCCGATCAGCTGACAAAGATAAGGAATTCCCTCGGCTGAGGATCTATATCTTTCATAGAGAATATCGTCCGGGTATGTCAGCAGATTCCGGCGGTCTTTAAAAACCCTCGCCCTGCGGAGAGAGCCCCCACAATTTGTGCCCCAATATCAAACGGATCATCCAGGTAGGCTGGCATTGTCTTCGGAGTGATGCAGGTGGATGGACGGTACTTATAAAGGGAGTGGTTAAGCGGAAACCTCACTCTAATCCTGGAACATAACCTGCTCGGAGCAGGTTTGGCGCAAAGCGTAAGTTGCCGTGACAGCATGCCTCGATCGAAACCTATCCACCTTTCGTAGTACAGGTTAACCGGGAAGTTACTCCATACATCATCAACTTACTCCAGAAGTTGCCCTGATAAGCCAGTAACCCCGCTTCATAGTACAGGCCCCTGGACTGTTAATGTTTTAAAACGCAGAAGTATTTTTATCCCATTGCTCGATTAATCACCAGAATAATGTATAGAACACTCAATTACTAAAATAATCGACAGCTGCAGCCCTACCGCAGGCACAGTATTAGTTAAAGCCCAAAGTGGCAGACCAAGAAAAATCTCAGATAAGCTGAAGCAAAGGATGGTGAGAACAGTCATATTCAACCCACAGACCTGCTCCAAAGACTTACAACCTGATTTTGCTGCAGATAGTGTCTCTGTGCATCGTTCAACTATGCAGCGCGCTTTGCACAAAGAGATGCTGTAATGCAGAGGAAGCCTTTTTCTGCATACACACCACAAACAGTCGCTTGAGGTATGCTAAAGCACATTTGGACAAGCCAGCTTCATTTTGGAATAAGGTGCTGTGGACTGATGAAACTAAAATTGAGTTATTTGGACATAAGGGGTGGTATGCATGGCTGAAAAAGAACACAGCATTCCAAGCAAAAAACGCTTGCTACCTACAGTAAAATTTAGAGGTGGTTCCATCATGCTGTGTGGTTGTGTGGCCAGTGCAGGTCCTGGGAATCTTGTTAAAATTGAGGGTCACATGGATTCCAGTCAGTATCGGCAGATTCGTGAGAACAATGTTCATGAATCAGTGACAAAGTTGAAGTTGCGCCGGGGCTGGATCTTTCAACAAGACAACGACCCTAAACACTGCTCAAAATCTACTAAGGCATTCATGTAGAAGAACAAGTACAACATTCTGAAATGGCCATCTCAGTCCCCAGACCCGAATATTACTGAAAATCTATGGTGTGATTTTAAGCGGGCTGTCCATGCTCAGAAACCAACAAACTTGAGATGTTTTGTAAAGAAGAATGGGCCAAAATATCTTCAACCAGAATCCAGATGCTCACTGTAAGCTATAGGGAGCATTTAGAGGCTGTTATTTCTAAAAATAACATGGAAATAATCAGGGGTGCCCAAACTTTTGCATACAACTCTGCGTGTGTGTGTGTGTGTATATATATAATAAAAGTCATGATGGATAATATGGCAGTAGCGTTTTTTTTTTTATAGTTGCACTGAAAGAATAAAACACCACTTAACGAGCTACAGGAAGAGGTGGTTTTTCCTTGCAATGTTAATATTTATTACACATAGCTCTGTGAGCTTCAGCCCAATATTCGTAAAAAGCTCATAGCAACAACACAGAGACAGAGAGAGCGAGCGAGAGAGACCTAAAACCTTACGTGCAGGGGGGAGAAGCATGGCTCCACGACGCTACAGACTGTCTGGACACGCAGATGGATTAGATAAATTGGAAAAAGTCAGAATACGTTATTTCCAGGAGTTAATGGACTTTAACGTGCCAAAATTGTGAGAGAACCTAAGAACGTGAAAGTGCAGCGGAGCTGCAGCCAGCAATCGCGCGCACGTTCCGTCCATGAGGATTGGATGGTGGACATGTCCTCTCGCTCGCCATCCATCTGTGAAGAGTTATACTGGACATGGACATGTCCTCTTGCTGGCGATTGGTCTGTGAGCAGGAGTTAATGGACTTTAGGTAATGTACCATAATCTTGAGAGAACTTTGAGGTGAAAGAAAGCTGTGGAGCTGCAGTGGCGATGGTGTGCGTGATCCGTCCATGGGGAGTAGATGTGGACATGTCCTGTCACTGTCGATCTGTCCACGAGTGGACGTGGACATATCCTCTGAATGTGGAAGCTTGGCCGGCCCACCTCTTCTTTGCATTAGAACCAATAATTCTCCAAATCTGACAAGCAAAAGTGTTGAACCTTTGAAGCGAATGCAGTAGGCATAGATACAAATGTGCGTGATGCGAGTGCATCGATTCAATTGATGAGCCATAACAAAAATGTCAGTAGCCTTTTTGCTTAACTTTTCCCTTATTGGTACTTCTGGACACCGGAGCAGCCGTTGTTTTTGAGGGTGTTTATCAGGAAATGATCATTTTTGAATCATGGTGGTGGTTTGAATCATATTTGTCTAATAGATTACAATTTGTTCATGTAAATGGGGAATCTTCTTCACAGACTAAAGTTAATTATGGAGTTCCACAAGGTTCTGTGCTAGGACCAATTTTATTCACTTTATACATGCTTCCCTTAGGCAGTATTATTAGACGGTATTGTTTAAATTTTCATTGTTACGCAGATGATACCCAGCTTTATCTATCCATGAAGCCAGAGGACACACACCAATTAGCTAAACTGCAGGATTGTCTTACAGACATAAAGACATGGATGACCTCTAATTTCCTGCTTTTAAACTCAGATAAAACTGAAGTTATTGTACTTGGCCCCACAAATCTTAGAAACATGGTGTCTAATCAGATCCTTACTCTGGATGGCATTACCCTGACCTCTAGTAATACTGTGAGAAATCTTGGAGTCATTTTTGATCAGGATATGTCATTCAAAGCGCATATTAATCAAATATGTAGGACTGCTTTTTTGCATTTCCGCAATATCTCTAAAATTAGAAAGGTCTTGTCTCAGAGTGATGCTGAAAAACTAATTCATGCATTTATTTCCTCTAGGCTGGACTATTGTAATTCATTATTATCAGGTTGTCCTCTTCATTGGCTTCCTGTTAACTCTAGAATAGAATTTAAAATTCTTCTTCTTACTTATAAGGTTTTGAATAATCAGGTCCCATCTTATCTTAGGGACCTCGTAGTACCATATCACCCCAATAGAGCGCTTCGCTCTCAGACTGCAGGCTTACTTGTAGTTCCTAGGGTTTGTAAGAGTAGAATGGGAGGCAGAGCCTTCAGCTTTCAGGCTCCTCTCCTGTGGAACCAGCTCCCAATTCAGATCAGGGAGACAGACACCCTCTCTACTTTTAAGATTAGGCTTAAAATTTTCCTTTTTGCTAAAGCTTATAGTTAGGGCTGGATCAGGTGACCCTGAGCCATCCCTTAGTTATGCTGCTATAGACGTAGACTGCTGGGGGGTTCCCATGATGCACTGTTTCTTTCTCTTTTTGCTCTGTATGCACCACTCTGCATTTAATCATTAGTGATCGATCTCTGCTCCCCTCCACAGCATGTACTCAGCATACTCAGTTTTTTTATGAATGACATCCTGACGTGCAGCACAGCCGGCTGAAGAGCTCATCTCAGAGTCTGTGGAGTTACATTTGTGCCATTAATATCTGAAAGGAAATGCTTCTGACAAAAAGTATAGATTTTGTTTTTCTATTTCTGTCCAGAGATTGATACACATCAAGGATCCAGTGACCATGTACAGAATTTATTGATTTTTATTTATGTCCAGAAATCAAAGATCCAGTGACCAATTTCAGCACAGGCTAGCACAGGAATTGTAAAAAGATGTGGACATCAGCACTTTTCCGGCACATTAAGACAGACGTGTCCGCGACACGCAGAACTCCTGCTGACTCCTGACTAGCACATTCCTGTGCTAGTCAGATGACATACTGGATCAAGACAGCGTCCAGTTTAAAAATGAGCGGCACATTTCACTGTTACAGGAGTTTTTGTCATGGAAAGAGAAGCTGCTCCACCGCGCGTCGTGGTGCAGCCTCTCGCCGCAAAGCAACGCCGTGATGAAGCCTCATGGGACATGTTCTGGCATGTCCAGTTCATGCACAATCACAATCGGATATTCACACGACTGGAAAGCATCCGGAATCCGTCTGAAATCCACCTGAAAGCTGTCCTGAGAGACCAACACCGAGGTGGTTTTGTCCCGCGTAATGAACGGCTACGTGGCGCGTCCCTCCGCTTTTCTTTCCATGAAAAAAACTCCTGTAACGGTGGAATGTGCCGGAAAAAGTGCTGATGTCCACATCATCTGCCCTTTTGTGAAAGTCAGACGAGGTCCCGGATCAACAAAGCTTTCACGTTGGAAATGATCTGGTTGTTCCAGCGGGGTGTCAGCCTGTCGATGGGGGCTGGGAGCGTGCCGCGCTCTCAGCAGTTGTGGGCCGTCCTTAAAGCGGCAGTAACACCCCGTAATCTGTTTAATCCCCATAAAATCGTCCCTGAAAGCCATCTGAATTTTTCGAACGGTGTCCACCTGGAGGTCTCACAGTTTCTGGAAAAAAATTGATGCAGCAAAGCTCCAAATTGTTCAGACATTTATTCGCAATAAAAAATAGAGAGGGGTGGACCACACCTCACTCAATGCCTGCTCACAGGTGAATGACGCAACCGACAGGCATGAAAAAAACTCACGCATGTGCACGAGGGTTCAAGCTTGTCTGACGCAATCACACGTGATTCAAATTCATATGGTTTTTTTAAAAAATAATAAGGTCGGATGCTTTTCTAACAGACCTCGTATTTACTTTAAGACTCAGTTAAATGTTGTTGACCTAGAAAACCTGTAAAACCTACTTTTAGTACACAGAAAATTCACAAGAGGTATTGATAAGAGATCGATTGATAAGAATCGGATCGATAAGCGGAATGGGTAATGGCATTGATATCGATAAACTTTTATCAATACCCATCATTAATCGTATTGTACAAAATCACATCATATTCCATTGTGAGGAACTGAATCGGCATCAAATACATATCAAATTGCATCGAATCGGGAACAGGGCTGAATCGTGTCACATCGTATCGTCATGTATCGCTATATGTATTGTATTGCTGGTAGTGTATCGAGGTGTGTATCGAATCGTTGTCAGTGATGAGACTCACATGCCTCGAATACAAGATAATGAAATTAACGCAGAACTGAAATTGGTATTTTCCATTGTATTACGCATCACAACATATTGTAACGTCATTGCACTTTTTCAGGCCGAACACAGACTACATTTCTCTCACTGAAGAGGAAAAAAGAACTGAAAAACAGTATATGAGGTGGTTAGACTGAAAACAGTGGTAATGGCATTTTCTATGAAGTTGATTGAATGCTGGTCTTTGAAAAGTGGTTTGTTCTCTGTTGTTTTGTGGAATTTTGATAGAACAAATTACATAATGGTGTATTTAACCAAAGAAAAAGTGAAGCAGGCTTTTTCTGAGCCCGTCTCACTGTTCTGTTCTTTTGGTTCATCATCGTTTCAATAATGCATTTTACTGTTTTTTTATGAAGACATAAAATTAATATGGAACAGAATTGAGTTCCTGTTTATTGGTCCGGCCCACCACAATATTTTCTGTTACACCTGTGGCCCCTGGGTTACCCAAACTTTCCACTCTTGCTTTGGAGTCTCCCATTACATATGCCCTTTGCCACCTCTCATTTTTGTGTTTTATTTTTATTTACAAAGAACATTCATTTCACCTGTGTCCATTTGCTTGTCTGTTCAAAGTTTTTCGACCCACCACCAGATGAAGCCCACCCGGAAGATAAGATCTCTCCCTATAGGCAGTGACTGACATGAAAATGAACTCATTTTCTAAAGTAAGATGTTGTTGTGTTCTCAGGGAACTTTGCCTTCTGTTTTTGGGATCCAGCATCTTTCACAAATGGATGTAAGCATCGCTGTGTCGCTGATTCGAGGCCAGATGGGTGCTGTGGTGGAACGTGCAGTGAATGGAGCAGTGGAGACAGTGCTATCGGAAATGCTCAAAGTGGTTGGAGTTAAGTTTGAGGAGCTGAAAGCTCAGGTGGCACTGATGAAGAGGGATATCACAACTTTGCAGAGGGAGAAAACCCTGAAGGAGAAAGAGAATGAAAATATCCGTGCCAAGCTGCGCTACACTGAGCTAAAACTCAAGTATTATAGACAGGGAGTGGAGGAGGAGCTCCAGCAAAGAGCCTCTGCCTCTGCTTTGGTCCGCATCCACCCAGCGTTTTTTCCCCAATCACAGAAAGTTGACACAAGCCTCATCTCTTCACCATCATGTTTGACACAGATGAGGGGTGCTGAAGAAATACTGATGAGAAGCAACCAAGGTAATACTCATCATTAGAACCTAGTTTTTCTTCTGTTCCCATGTCTCCATGTGTTTTTTTTTTATTGCTAGGACACATTTCTTCTCACACCACAAGCAGGTATGGCTTGAGAGTGTGCTGTCACTCAGATAAGTGTGTGGTCAGGTCTGACCTGTCTAATATGCTGTTGTTAGTAGGCACATCAGCTGAAGCTCAGAACAGTAAACGCAGGTATCGATCTGTCAAACAGATCAGTGGTTCATCATTTGTAAGTGTGTAAGTGCCTGTTAAGTATTTTGTCACATGCCTCCAAAGACGGGGCTCACAAAGAACTGGTGTAGGGAAAAATGTTTTTTTTTATCACATATTACAACAAAAATCTGCCCTATACTCATAAACCAGCCCTTGTAAGATACAAGAAATAATATGACTAATAAATCATTAGTGATGAAAGTTCTCCAAAAATCACCAGAAATCCAGGTTTTTACTCGTGTGGTGAATGTTTCCGGGTTATTTTTGACAACCTACGCCAGAATCCATTGATTTAGTTCATTTCAGTTCCATGCCCAAACAGTTGGTGGCGGTAATGTACCGTTTTGGTTTGCAAGCTGCCAATAATATCCAAAGAAGAAGGGTTATTTTGTTTTGGTTTTGAAAGTATATTGTCAAATTTTTGGGCACTGCGCAGTGGTTCTAACGGTTTACTTTATTGTGGACATTCACAGTTATGAGCTGCGCTTTTCCTCCAGTAATCATGCATTAAGTGGAGATAACGGGTGAAGCTCCCAGCTGCTAAAAATGCTAACGTTCTTAGCATATAGATGCAACTTGAACTCTGCGAGTCAAAATCACAAGATTGAGTGAGCAACGAACAAAAATTTTGTTTGAGGTGAGTGAGTGAAAATAATACGTGATAGTGCTCTGCTGAAGTTTATCAGCTAAATTAGCTTTTAGCTGCAGCCTGCAGGATGTTGAATCAGTCACTGTTGAGCTGAGTGTTCGAACTATTTTTATTTTTACCAAATAAAGCTACACAGTTTTTGAATTGTTACTGCCATAACTACCAAGAAAAGTCTCAAGTTTAAATAACATTTTTTTTTATTAAAAATAAATAAAACTATTAAATTATCAAAGAAAATAGCACAGTGCTTTCATATTTATTTATACTTTAAGAAGTATATTTTTTGTCACACATCAGAAACATTCAAACATTTGCTGAATGAATGAATCTACTGTTACTACATGTACACATTACTTTTCATGCTATTTTACAACCCCAATTCCAATGAAGTTGGGGCGTTGTGTAAAATGTAAATAAAAACAATACAATGATTTACAAATCCTCTTCAACCTATATCCAGTTGAATACACAACGAAGACAAAATATTTAATGTTCAAACTGATAAACGTGCTTGTTTTTGTGCAAGTTGATGCATTAATGTGGCATACTCCTATTTTTCCATTTGAATTGATACTAAGAATCATTTGAGTTTTTTTGAATTGTCATTTCTTTTATGGTGTAGTTTTCTGAACCACAGTGTATGGTTTTTTTTTTTTTTTTTTTTTTTTTTTTTTTTTTTTTTTTTTTTTTGGTGGGGGGGGTAAAGGTCGGCAGCACAATACAAGTTGTGTGGAGAGGCTGGGGTGGAAAAATTGACCTAACCCAACAAAAAAATATTTTTGGAGATTTTTTTTGGTGGATAAATAGACCAAAAAATGCACCAGAATGCATCTGAGATCCCTCGCTAGGGGCTTTGGGTCTTTGGCCCTTGCCAAAAATTTTCAGGTTTTCTTTCCATGGCCCACTTTCATCACTGAATCATACACTTGTCCTATCAATTTTACTGCCCTGGAAACTGTGGCAATAAAATCAGGGAGATACAAATGTTAAAACAGGGTGATGCAAAAAAAAAAAAAAGACATTAAAAATACCAGGCTTTGTATTGCCCTGCTTTTCATCCAACCAGGAGCCCCCATTTCTTGGCCCTACCAGTGAATTCTCCCTGCCCCCATCTTCTTCTTCTTCTTTGTCTTTTGGCTGTTCCCGTTAGGGGTCACCACAGCAGATCAGTCGTTTCCATCTTACCCTGTCCTGTGTTTCTTCCTCTGTCACACCAACCACCTGCATGTCCTTCCTCAGCACATCCATAAACCTCCTCTTTGGCCTCCCTCTTCTCCTGCCTGGTGGCTCCATCCTCAGCATCTTTCTCCCTATATACCCTGGGTCCCTCCTCTGCACATGTCCAAACCATCTCAATCTCGCCTCTCTGACTTTGTCTCCAAACCATCCCACCTGAGCTGTCCTAATCATTCCTGATCTTGTCCATTCTCATCACTCCCAAAGAGAATCTCAGCATCTTCAGCTCTGCCACCTCCAGCTCTGCCTCCTGTCTTTTTGTTAGTGCCACCGTCTCTAAAGCCCAGGTTACACATAGATGGTTTTGTCGGCGGGTAGTACGTAGACCGAAGTTCGCGGTAGTTCTGGCAGTTTTCGAGGTGGAAAGGGGCAGAGCATTTTGCCGGCATTTTGAGCACCGTACTAGCCGCAAATACGTGGATAAAACGCTGCTAAATCCGCCGAATAAAGCAGCGTTTTGACGCCGTAGCATCCGGCACACGTCAGGCAACGGGGGTTAATACCCAGTTCTATCCTTTACAATCACAGGTTAAGACGTGCGTGAGAACGGCGGTGTTCTGCTGCCGCCGATAATGCCCTGTGTACCACTGGATTTATCCAGGCAAATCCTGCGTTGCTCCAGGAACTTTTGCATATGGGCACTGCCCCCAGAGTATAATAGGCTGAAGCAGCTGTCACTGCAGGGGGAGGGAGCTCATCTCTCAGCCTTTTCTTTTCCTTTTCCCCCTCCTCAACGTGTTGCTCGTCTCCACCACAGACCTCTCCTCTGCTTCTGAACCAGACGTCTTGGAAAGTCCTTGCCGCTGCCAATTTTCTTTTAGGAGGCATACTGGAGCTTCTCTGCAAAAATATCTGGAGCTGGCTGCGAGTGAGAGGCCTGCATGCAGCGTGCTAGCGTTTTTATATTGACCACGCCTATTGGCCATTTGGAACGCCGTTAACCGGGAGGTGGCGTTTAGAATGGCGTACTGTCTGCTAGCGCTGCCGTTTTGTCTGCCTCTGTCGCCGGTTAAAACGCCCTTGAGGATGCCGATGTGGGCTCTTTTGCTGTTTTACACGCCGTTGGTTAGGGATACAACGTCGGCCACCAATTACGGCAGTGTAAACTGCGGCACTACAGGGAGGGGCAGGATGAAACGGCGATTTAAAAAGTTTGCGTTGTCTCCGTCACGCGAATTCTCCGGGAGCGCTTCGGGAATTATTCGACATGTTGAATAATTTTTTTGACGATTCCCGGTAAAGCCGGAACTAAGCCACGCCCCCTAGTGCCGGCGTTAACAACGGCGTGTGATCCTTAAGACGGCCAAAAACTCTTCCGGGACGCAAGAGCTCTTACCGTCTGTGTAAATGGGGCTTAAGCTGTGCAACATAGCTGGTCTCACTACTGTCTTGTAAACTTTACCCTTCACTCTTGCTGATATTCTTCGGTCACAAATCACTCCTGCCACCTTTCTCCATCCACTCCACCCTACCTGCACTCTCTTCTTCATCTCTCTACCACACTCTCCATTACTTCGACCAGTTGACCCCAAATATTTAAACTCATCTACTTTCACCACTTCTACTCCTTGTAACGTCACTGTTCCACTGGGCTCCCTCCCATTCACACACATGTACTCAGTCTTGCTTCTGCTGACTTTCATTCCCCTTCTCTCCAAAGCATATCTCCACCTCTCCAGACTAGACTCAACTTGCTCTCTACTCTCACTACAGAGCACAATGTCATCTGCAAACATCATAGTCCATGGAGACTCCTGTCTGATATCATCCGTCAACCTGTCCATCACCACTGCAAACAAGAAAGGACTCAGAGCTGATCCTTGGTGTAATCCCACCTCCACCTTGAATGAGTCAGTCATTCCGACTGCGCATCTCACTGCTGTCACACTATTTTTGTACATGTCCTGCACTATCCTAACATACTTCTCTGCCACTCCAGACTTCCTCACACAATACCACTGCTCTTCTCTTGGCACCCTATCATAAGCTTTTTCTAAGTCCACAAACACAAAATGTAACTCTTTCTGGCTTTCTCTGTACTTCTCCAACAGTATTCTCAGAGCAAACATTGCATCTGTAGTGCTCTTTCTCAGCATGAAACCATATTGCTGCTCACAGATCTTCACCTTTTTTCTAAGCCCAGCTTCTACTACTCTTTCCCATAACTTCATGCTGTGGCTGATCAGCTTTATGCCTCTGTAGTTACTGCAGCTCTGCACATCACCCTTATTCTTGAAAATAGGAACCACCACACTTCATCTCCACTCCTCAGGCATCCTCTCACTTTCTAAGATTTTATTAAACAATCTGGTTAGAAACTCTACTGCCATCTCTCCTAGACATTTCCATGCCTCCACTGGAATGTCATCTGGGCTAACTGCCTTTCCACTCTTCATCCTCTTCATAGCAGCCCTCACTTCTTCCTTACTAATCTCTTGTACTTCCTGATTTACTTAGTAGAGAAGCTTGAATCTTTGACTGGACTGGGTTGCTTAATGTGAGGACGTTTCGCTTCAAATCACGGAAGCTTCCTCATCTAAAATTCTTGCTCTGGTAGTCTGACATCTGTCTTGACACTTGTAGAGAAGAACAAACAGAAGCCATGAAAGCTGGAGTTTTAAACCTAACCAGACCCATCCTACAGAGAGGCAGACTGATCACTCTGCTCACAATATACTGTCCCAGTTCTTGCATGGCCGGCATACTCACCGGACATGTCACCCATTGAGCATGTTTGGGATGCTCTGGACCGGCGTATACAACAGCGTGTTCCTGCCAATATCCAGCAACTTCACACAGCCATTGAAGAGGAGTGGACCAACATTCCACAGGCCACAATTGACAACCTGCTCAACTCTATGCGAAGGAGATGTGTTGCACTGCATGAGGCAAATGGTGGTCACACCAGATACTGACTGGTATCCCCCCCCCCCAATCAAACAAAACTGCACCTTTCAGAGTGGCCTTTTATTGTGGGCAGTCTAAGGCACACCTGTGCACTAATCATGGTGTCTAATCAGCATCTTGATATGGCACACCTGTGAGGTGGGATGGATTATCTCAGCAAAGGAGAAGTGCTCACTATCACAGATTTAGACTGGTTTGTGAACAATATTTGAGGGAAATGGTGATATTGTGTATGTGGAAAAAGTTTTAGATCTTTGAGTTCATCTCATACAAAATGGGAGCAAAACCAAAAGTGTTGCGTTTATATTTTTGTTGAGTGTACATTGGTCTTGGCGTGTCTCATTTATACCTGAAAGGAAATGCTTTTGACAAAAACTGCAGATTTTGTTTATTACTATTTATGTCCAGAGATCTAGGATCCACCATGTACAGATTATTTTTATTTATGTCCAGAGATCTAGGATCCACCATGTACAGATTATTTTTATTTATGTCCAGAGATCAAGGATCCAGTGACCAGTTTCATATTTATTTACTTTAAGACTCAATAAAATGTTGTAGACATAGAAAACCTGTAAAGCCTACTTTTAGTACACAGAAAATTCACAAGAGGTATTGATAAGGGAAGCGATAAAGAATCGGATCGATAAGCGGAATCGATAATGGCATAGATATCGATAAAATCTTATCAATACCCATCCCTAGTCACCTCTGTGTGGGCTCATCACCCGCAGGAAATCTGTAAATGTTCTTGTGCGTTGTTTTTCTGGCAGTGGATGGGGAAAATACCACAAGGACTGACACTCTGTTGTGGAACTTGACTCTTGGAATGTGAAACATTACATCTCGGTTGGGCAAGGAACCTGAGCATATGCAGGAGGTTGAGCGATACCAACTAGAAATAGTTGGGGTCACTTCAATGGACAACGCGGGCTCTGGAACCAACCTTCTGGAGTGGGGTTGGACTCTCCCCCGAGTTGTCCAGGGTGAGAGTGCTCATAAGTACTCTCCCTAGGTTAAAAATCGATTATCTTGGGGTAGAGCTGTCACCTGATCACCAACTGGTGTTTAGTAGAATCGGATTGCGGGGTAAGACACCAAGCCAACCTGGAAGGTCTCAACACATTGTGAAGGTTTTCTGGGAATATTAATTGGAAGAGTCTGTAGGGACGGACTTAAACTCACACCCCGAGGAAACTCCCAGATCCTAAAGGAGGTCAGGATATGGAAGCAGAGTGATTCATCTTCAAGGCCTCCATTGCTGAGGCAGCTGCTCTGAACTGTGGCCAAAAGGGTTGTTGTGGGAGCAGCCCAAGAACCAGCTGGTGAACAATGGCTGTAAGGAAAGACCTCAGGCTGAAGGAGACGGCCTTTCATGTCTGGTAGCAGGGGTGTGATTCTTCCAAGTAAATCCGGCTTTTCCGACCTGAAAATGAGGTTCTTTTTTTTTAGGGGGGGGTCAGGTGCACACGGGTCGGTATTGGTAAGCATAATGACCGCTCGCCGCTGTCACTTTTTTGTGCCTCTGATTCATGTCTTCATGTCACTCTACAATTAGTCCATTTATCACAATGAAAGCAGATATCCACCAAAAGGGCCTTTCACACTGCTGAAGTGGCTGGCCCAGCCAGACACCCATAGACCTGATCAGAGAGACAGCAGCCAGTGTGATTGAGCAGACACCCTCAATCTGAAATTCTTCTGTTTTGTGTGTGTGTGTATATATATATATATATATATATATATATATATATATATATATATATATATATATATGAGGTCTGTGAGAAAAGTATCGGACCTTTTTATTTTTTTCAAAAACTATATGGATTTGAATCACGTGCGATTACATCAGACAAGCTTGAACCCTCGTGGGCATGCAAGAGTTTTTTCACGCCTGTCGGTTACGTCATTTGCTTGTGGGCTGGCTTTGAGTGAGGAGTGGTCCACCCCTCCCGTCGGAATCTCTTTGTCTGAGAACTTCCTGAGAGACTGGCGCTTTGCTTGATCAAAATTTTTTCAGAACCTGTGAGGCACATCGAAGTGGACACCGTTCGAGAAATTGAGCTGGTTTTCGGTGAAAATTTTAACGGCTGATGTGAGATTATGGAGTGATACTGTCGCTGTAAGGACTTCCCACGGAGCGGGACGTCGCGACGCACCTTGAGCCGCCGCTGTCTTCCTGTTTCGAGCTGAAAACCGACAGGCGTGAAAAAACTCACGCATGCGCACAAGGGTTCAAGGTTGTCTGACGTAATCGCACGTGATTCAAATCCATATAGTTTTTGAAAAAAATAAAAAGGTACGTTAGTTTTATCACAGACCTCGTGTGTGTGTGTATATATATAAAAAAGTAAGTCGCTTCGGCTGCTCCCTTGTTTACACTCAGGGTCGCCACAGCAAACCCAAGGTGGATCTGCATGTTGAATTAGCACAGGTTTTACGCCGGACGCCCTATATATATATATATATATATATATATATATATATATATATATATATATATATTATACAAATAATGGATGGTAAGGAGTCCAATATAGAGAAATATTGGATGAAGAAAAGTTATTTTGGACGAGGCGTAGCCGAGTCCAGTATAACTTTATTATTATTATTATTAGTATTATTATTATTAGTATTATTATATAGTTATATTCTCCAACTCACTTCCAAATTAAGCAAACAACAGTTTTGTTTCACAATACACCTTACAGTGTGATGGGACCTGGAGTAGTAAAATTTAGCCCACCCACCTACCTCCAGTAGCCCTGCACCACCCCTGGGGGACCTGTTGTGTTACAAGGATGCAGGCACATAGGGAGCCCCCACTAAGTCAACAAAGGGACATAGCTACTGGAAAACCCCAAAATAGACAAAATAATAAGTAAAACACAGTCAAAGTGTCACAGTCAAAGTTATTTTGTCTATTGACTGACTCTGGAAAAAGTTCCAGTGGCAGCTGGGAAAGACCGCAGGTTGGGATTCTGTTGGGGGCACGTAAGACCAAATGGAACATAATGGGCCAGGGCTGTGTATGGGGTAGTATTTGTCTAGCTTGACTCGGGGGGTTTTCCAGTAGCTATGTCCCTTTGTTGACTTAGTGGGGGCTCCCTGTGTGCCTGCATCCTTGTAACACAACAGGTCCCCCACGGGTGGTGCAGGGCTACTGGAGGTAGGTGGGTGGGCTAAATTTTACTACTCCAGGTCCCATCGCACCGTAAGGTGTATTGTGAAACTTATTATTTTGTCTATTGACTGACTCTGGGGAAAGTTCCATTGACTGCAGGGAAAGCTCTGCTGACTGTGGGGAAAGCCCCACTGGCAGTTGGGAAAGACCGCACGTCGTGATCCTTTTGGGGGCACGTAAGACCAAATGGAACATAATGGGCCAGGGCTGTGTCTGGGGTAGTATTTGTCTAGCTTGCCTTGGGGGGTTTTCCAGTAGCTATGTCCCTTTGTTGACTTAGTGGGGGCTCCCTGTGTGCCTGCCAGTGGTGGGCACAGATAAAAAAAAAAAATTAAAAATTAACTTCAATAACAGATAATCAGATAACTGAAAGGTTATCTTTGATAAAGATAAACCGATAAACCACCCAAAAATGTATCGGAAGTTACAGATAACCGATAAATTCCAGTATTATCTCTGGTACATTTGCAACTACTAACAAGCTGAATTTGAGTTTTAACACCACAATCGCTTTTGGAATGATGCACTAATTCTGCGGTTTTGTAACAAACAGACAGATCGCAAAGGATTCTGGGTAAAAGTGCCTCTGCTAAACACTGATTGGTTCAGTCATTCATTATGTAAACCAACACGTTAATGTGACGTGTGTCGTGTGTTGGTGTTTACAGATAAATGTGCCTTTGTAAAATATTCCATTTTTTATTTGTAAAAACAGGCATTTTTACGGAGCCCTGGAAGTGTCATCGCAAAATGTGATGTTGTAAAATGTGCACTCAATATCGTCTTGACACATAAATGTTGGCTTTACACTGTGCGAGTTTTGGCCCTTTCTCAGATGATTTTTCATTCGTGCGAGAATTTTTTGGACCGAGTTTCAGGTTAATTGCGTGTCCTACATCGTGTAGTGTACATGGAGTAACAAGCTGCGTTCAACCTCTCACGACCACCTCCTGATCGCCGATCGTATGGTCGAATGAAAATCTAACCTGTTTGATATTATTCTGGTCGGCCGTCGTGAGGGTTTCCTGCTGCTAAAGAGCTACAAGCATCCAACCGCTTGCATTGTGCATGTGCAAACACCGCAGAGCTGTCTTGTAATGTTTTTTTTATGTTTTTGTTTTGTTTTTAAACTTAATTTGTAAAAAAAAAGCCATTTGCAAAACCAAAAAGTTGATTTGACAACCATCTGATGTAACCGGGGTCAAGATAAATTGAACACTGCCATCTACTGGTGCCCAGATGCTTAGTACTTAGGGCGAATACTGCCATGAACACTACTGGCCAGTAGATGGCAGTAGAGGCCTTGAAAACTTGCCAAAACAAAATTCCAGATAATCCGTGTCTGCTACATTTAAGATGCGTGGAATTTAACAAATGCAAATACAATAACGTCTATAAACGCAGAGAATATATTCACGAGAGTTTTAGGCACTAGAGTTTAATGCTGCTGTCCATGGAGCCTGAACAGAGTGTCTGAAATGCATTTCTCCTGTCGTGAACATACTGAGATTATTGTATCCTACCCATAATGCACTGCTGGGCACAGCATGTGCCCACAAAACCTCAAAAAATTAGCACATTACTTTAAAACTAAAACATAGATGTGATATTTTCACTTTATAAAACTTTAGACATGACAGTAATTTTAAATAACTTGTCCAAAATGAGTTTGGTTAAAATTTGAACCACAAGTTAAAAATGTATGCCTCTGGATGACTTGGGTGATATTGCCAGCGTATCAATATGGGGTTAAAGAAAATTATTTTTTTTTTTTTTTTTTTTTTCTGACCAGTTCTGCTTTGCCTGCAGAGGATAGAGTGGTTTCTCCTGAAAGCAGCTGTCTTCTGTTTGTAGAGGGTGGAACTATACATCTCTTAGGAAACTTTTAACAGGTAGGTCTCAACTAAGTTTAAATTTTAAAAATGTTTGCCGTTGTTCAGCTTTGTTTACTACGTTATCGGTCTAAACGTTATCGGATGACAATTTATCGGAAGATAATTAATCCGATAATGGTTTTTAAAGTTATCTAAAAAGATAATCTGATAATGAAAACATTATCTTCGACAGTTATCTGTTATTGGATTATCGGAAGTGTGCCCACCACTGGTGCCTGCATCCTTGTAACACAACAGGTCCCCCAGGGGTGGTGCAGGGCTAATGGAGGTAGGCGGGTGGACTAAATTTTACTACTCCAGGTCCCATCGCACCGTAAGGTGTATTGTGAAAAAGCAAACAACAAAGAGTCAAGTAAATTAGATCATTTATTTTTGTTGTGAACAGCATATGATTGATTCTGATGTGATGAATGCTTCTAAAACATCAGTAGCGTGCTTGCCTACCTTCTTAGTGTTTTTGGCATCCTTGGAGTTCAATATTTCCACCAGTTCCTCCTCTGTGAACTCAGCAAACCTTGCTGGGAGGTTGCCATTTTTTTCAACCAGCGTCTGTCAGCTAGTTCCTGACCTTCGTATGCCGCGCTCTGATTGGCTAGAAGTTGGCAGTAAGCTCTAACGCTATTGGTCAGTGGGAACCGATCTAATATAACTTTTGGTCCTTTTTGGATCCTTTTGGATCCAACATAACTTTCTGGCACCAAGCATGCCAAAATACAAGTAAATGATGGACAGAAAGGCTAATCTGTGATTGGCTATTGCAATCTGAGTGGAGAACATTGTGTGTGTGTGTGTGTGTGTGTGTGTGTCTGTATATACAACCCCTGGCAAAAATTATGGAATCACTGGCCTCGGAGGATGTTCATTCAGTTGTTTAATTTTGTAGAAAAAAAGCAGATCACAGACATGACACAAAACTAAAGTCATTTCAAATGGCAACTTTCTGGCTTTAAGAAACAGTATAAGAAATCAAGAAAAAAAAATTGTGGCAGTCAGTAACGGTTACTTTTTTAGACCAAGCAGAGGGGAAAAAAATATGGAATCACTCAATTCTGAGGAAAAAATTATGGAATCACCCTCTAAATTTTCATCCCCAAAACTAACACCTGCATCAAATCAGATCTGCTCGTTAGTCTGCATCTAAAAAGGAGTGAACACACCTTGGAGAGCTGTTGCACCAAGTGGACTGACATGAATCATGGCTCCAACACGAGAGATGTCAATTAAAACAAAGGAGAGGATTATCAAACTCTTAAAAGAGGGTAAATCATCACACAGTGTTGCAAAAGATGACCAAGGAAGACATCAAAGCGTCAAGACAGAAAATTTAAAGCAATATGTCTCAAAAATCAAAAATGCACAACAAAACAAATGAGGAACGAATGGGAGGAAACTGGAGTCAACGTCTGTGACCGAACTGTAAGAAATCGCCTAAAGGAAATGGGATTTACATACAGAAAAGCTATTAACACCTAAACAAAAAAAAAAACAAGGTTACAATGGGCTAAGGAAAAGCAATCGTGGACTGTGGATGACTGGATGAAAGTCATATTCAGTGATGAATTTCGAATCTGCATTGGGCAAGGTGATGATGCTGGAACTTTTGTTTGGTGCCGTTCAAATGAGATTTATAAAGATGACTGCCTGAAGAGAACATGTAAATTTCCACAGTCATTGATGATATGGGGCTGCATGTCAGGTAAAGGCACTGGGGAGATGGCTGTCATTACATCATCAATAAATGCACAAGTTTACGTTGATATTTTGGACACTTTTCTTATCCCATCAATTGAAAGGATGTTTGGGGATGATGAAATCATTTTTCAAGATGATAATGCATCTTGCCATAGATCAAAAACTGTGAAAACATTCCTTGCAAAAAGACACATAGGGTCAATGTCATGGCCTTCAAATAGTCCGGATCTTAATCCAATTGAAAATCTTTGGTGGAAGTTGAAGAAAATGGTCCATGACAAGGCTCCAATCTGTAAAGCTGATCTGGCAACAGTAATCAGAAAAAGTTGGAGCCAGATTGATGAAGAGTACTGTTTGTCACTCATTAACTCCATGCCTCAGAGACTGCAAGCTGTTATAAAAGCCAGAGGTGGTGCAACAAAATACTAGTGATGTGTTGGAGCGTTCTTTTGTTTTTCATGATTCCATAATTTTTTCCACAGAATTGAGTGATTCCATTTTTTTTTTTTTCCCTCTGCTTGGTCTAAAAAAGTAACTGTTACTGACTGCCACAATTTTTTTTTTCCTGATTTCTTATAGTGTTTCTTAAAGCCAGAAAGTTGCCATTTGAAATGACTTTAGTTTTGTGTCATGTCTGTGATCTGCTTTTTTTCTACAAAATTAAACAACTGAATGAACATCCTCTGAGGCCGGTGATTCCATAATTTTTGCCAGGGGTTGTATTACAGTAAAAATTAAGTCCTCTCCCTCTGTCTCGCTTTCAATTCAATTTCAATTGAAACATATGTTTATATTGTCAAAGCAAGTGTTAGAGTATAAAAAAAAAAGAAAAAAAGTCCTCTCTCTCGTGCTTGCTCCGCCCTTCCCTTGCTCTTTCTGTCTCTCCCTCTCTCTCCATCGCTTGCCATTTTCCTGCAGAGCAAACTTAGAACTTTTTGGAAACACAAAGCCTTTCAACTGTAAAATAAGCTGTAAATTTCTAAATGTATCATCAGCGAGGCTCATGCGACGAACTTGGGATTACTGAAGGATTTTTATGAGTGTTTTTTCCCATTCATTGGATAGAAACTCAGCTCTGCTCCTGTGCTGTGGTCCGAGCTGCTGTTTCATAGCGTTTCACAGCTTCGGGACATTGAAGCGGCTGATTTTTCTGTAACAATTCGGTTCATTCTTTGGAAAATCTGTGCTGTGTGGCTTGGTGGAAATTGGCCCCTACCCATGGCTTAAAGTGCTCAATTGCAGAACAAACAGCTTAGCTTCAGCTCATATACCTCCCCCTCACCTCCTCACGCTCAGCAGTAAACAGAGCAGAGAGCAAGCAGCATTTGAGAGGTTTCGCAGGCGTGTGTTCTCTCTGGTATCAGAAAATGCAGCAGGTTGTATCGGTATTTTCCGATACTTGAATTATGTTGGTATCGGAAGCCGATACCGATACTGGATCGGATCAGTCCCAACCTTACCTGAGGAGGTTTGGGCATCAGGTGACGATGCTCTCTGGTTCTGTTCCTAGGGATGTCTTCCAGGCATGTCCAAATGAGAGGAGGTCCCGGGGAAGACCCAGGAAACCCCAGAGAAATTATATTTCCCAGCTAGCTTGGGAACGCCTTGGGATCCCCTGGGAAGAGTTATAGGACATGGCTGAAGATAGGGAAGTGTGGGATGAGCTGCTTGGTTTGCTACCACTGTGACTACAAAGTGAATTCCATTCAGAGAAAAGGGTTCTGCACCTACAGTAACTGTATTCTGAAGGTTTGTCCTGAAATGTTTCTGTACAAATACATGTACCATTATGTCCCTATTTGTTATTTTGTTTAGCCTCATGTTTCTTTACACATAGAAAATCATCCTAATTAATGTGTAATGGTAAATGGACTGCATTTATATAGCGCTTTTCCATCTGCATCAGACGCTCAAAGCGCTTTACAAATAATGCCTCACATTCAATCTGAGTGGAGAACGTGTGTGTGTGTGTGTGTATATATGTATGTATATACAACCCATACAAGGCCGCTCAGTACACACCGAGAGCAATAGGGGATTAAAGGCCTTGCCCAAGGGCCCTTAGTGATTTTCCAGTCAGGCGGGGATTTGAACCCATGATCTTCTGGACTCAAGCCCAACACCTTAACCACTAGACCATCACCTCCCCCGATCTTAGTGTAATCTTAGTTTTTGGACTTGGACAGGCAATAGAAAATAATTGAGTGAATGAATAGTGTTTGTGTGAAAGGATTTATTATAAAATGTCCATTTTCATAATTTCTGTTGGCCAGTTACATTGTGATATTGTAATGTGTCTTAAGACAATGGTAAAAATAAAAAAAGGTAAGAAAAGTGGAAAGTTCGTTGTGTGGCCTCCAAACTGTTTAAGAATCCACTTTAAATATTGGGTTTCTTTGAATGGCATTTCAAATGGCACATCAAGGAAACTTTTTTGTTTTGCTCAGTTTGTAATGAAAGTGCTTATCCCTTTTTGTTGCAAAAATTACTTCATTGCAGCTTTTTGTTATAGTGTATCACTATACAGGCAAGTTAGCCTGGAATGCATGTTTTAATTTATCCTGTCTTACAGAGTGTGATATTGCACCGAGCAACGATGCAGAGCTGGTGGAGGATTGTGAATGGACTGCCACTTTACAGACAAACACAGAAGGTTTTGATACAACACTGGTTCCAGCTGCTGTACAGTCTGTGACTCTTGAACCAGATAAGCAGTTTTCCACTGCCCTGTTGTCCTCTGATGGTTCCATCCAGGCTGACAGCTCTGCATTGCCTTCCCCCACTCCACAGGTGACAACACATAGATATAGTCAACCTGTATTAGTTGTCCTGAATTAGGGGTTGACTGATATGGATTTTAAGGACAGGTACTGATTATTGACAAAGTTTGGAGGCCGATACTGATATTTCAGGCCAATATTTGCCTGTCAAAATTTAGTATAACACACTCTTAAAGGGTCCCTGTCACACCATGACGTTTTTACCTATTCTTGAAGAATAAAAAATGCTTTTTCCACATGTTGTCTTTGTTTTTTACCATAAAATTACATTGAACAAGGATTTAGACGTTTCATCACCCATATGAGAATTTGTATTTACTGCCTCCAAGCTTGACCTGCTTTATCATTGAGATGGATATGACATCATGCAGGTAAAGGTGTCGAAGCGAGGATCTGTTTAACAACACAGCAGACACGGACAGTGAAGACTTAGTGAGCGATTATCAGGGCTGTGAAAACTCCGCAGATCCGCGGGATTCCGCGGATTTCATCATGGGGAGGGGGGCGGGGGTGTTAGTGTTGTACTCTTTTAATTGTGATCATTACTGAGTTTTTAAAATGCTTATCGCAAAGCGTTCTTTTTTTTTTTTTTTTCTTTTTTTTACGACATCATGCAAGTTTTATAAGTCCGTGGACACTGATCTGTGTGTTACAGACATGTTTAGCCGCATGTTCTCCTTGAATTGGTGGCTTTTCTGAGTGGTGTCCAAAAAATGAGGTGGGCTTCATAGATAATTGGCAAAGCTTCTGGGGAAAACCTGGTCTTGTTAGGAGAGACGGCATCCATCCCACTTTGGATGGAGCAGCTCTCATTTCTAGAAATCTGGCCAATTTTCTTAAATCCTCCAAACCGTGACTATCCAGGGTTGGGACCAGGAAGCAGAGTTGTAGTCTTACACACCTCTCTGCAGCTTCTCTCCCCCTGCCATCCCCTCATTACCCCATCCCCGTAGAGACAGTGCCTGCTCCCAGACCACCAATAACCAGCAAAAATCTATTTAAGCATAAAAATTCAAAAAGAAAAAATAATATAGCACCTTCAACTGCACCACAGACTAAAACAGTTAAATGTGGTCTATTAAACATTAGGTCTCTCTCTTCTAAGTCCCTGTTAGTAAATGATATAATAATTGATCAACATATTGATTTATTCTGCCTTACAGAAACCTGGTTACAGCAGGATGAATATGTTAGTTTAAATGAGTCAACACCCCCGAGTCACACTAACTGCCAGAACGCTCGTAGCACGGGCCGAGGTGGAGGATTAGCAGCAATCTTCCATTCCAGCTTATTAATTAATCAAAAACCCAGACAGAGCTTTAATTCATTTGAAAGCTTGCCTCTTAGTCTTGTCCATCCAAATTGGAAGTCCCAAAAACCAGTTTTATTTGTTGTTATCTGTCGTCCTCCTGGTCGTTACTGTGAGTTTCTCTGTGAATTTTCAGAACTTTTGTCTGACTTAGTGCTTAGCTCAGATAAGATAATTATAGTGGGCGATTTTAACATCCACACAGATGCTGAGAATGACAGCCTCAACACTGCATTTAATCTATTATTAGACTCAATTGGCTTTGCTCAAAATGTAAATGAGTCCACCCACCACTTTAATCCCATCTTAGATCTTGTTCTGACTTATGGTATGGAAATTGAAGACTTAACAGTATTCCCTGAAAACTCCCTTCTGTCTGATCATTTCTTAATAACATTTACATTTACTCTGATGGACTACCCAGCAGTGGGGAATAAGTTTCATTACACTAGAAGTCTTTCAGAAAGCGCTGTAACTAGGTTTAAGGATATGATTCCTTCTTTATGTTCTCTAATGCCATATACCAACACAGTGCAGAGTAGCTACCTAAACTCTGTAAGTGAGATAGAGTATCTCGTCAATAGTTTTACATCCTCATTGAAGACAGCTTTGGATGATGTAGCTCCTCTGAAAAAGAGAGCTTTAAATCAGAAGTGCCTTACTCTGTGGTATAACTCACAAACTCGCAGCTTAAAGCAGATAAAGAAGCTTAAAGAAGATCTTCACTTAGCCTGGAAAAAGAGTCTGTTGCTCTATAAAAAAGCCCTCCGTAAAGCTAGGACATCTTACTACTCATCACTAATTGAAGAAAATAAGAACAACCCCAGGTTTCTTTTCAGCACTGTAGCCAGGCTGACAGAGTCAGAGCTCTATTGAGCCGAGTATTCCTTTAACTTTAACTAGTAATGACTTCATGACTTTCTTTGCTAATAAAATTTTAACTATTAGAGAAAAAATTACTCATAACCATCCCAAAGACGTATCGTTATCTTTGGCTGCTTTCAGTGATGCCGGTATTTGGTTAGACTCTTTCTCTCAGATTGTTCTGTCTGAGTTATTTTCATTAGTTACTTCATCCAAACCATCAACATGTCTATTAGACCCCATTCCTACCAGGCTGCTCAAGGAAGCCCTATCATTATTTAATGCTTCGATCTTAAATATGATCAGTCTATCTTTATTAGTTGGCTATGTACCACAGGCTTTTAAGGTGGCAGTAATTAAACCATTACTTAAAAAGCCATCACTTGACCCTAATTATAGGCCAATCTCCAACCTTCCTTTTCTCTCAAAAATTCTTGAAAGGGTAGTTGTAAAACAGCTAACTGATCATCTGCAGAGGAATGGTCTATTTGAAGAGTTTCAGTCAGGTTTTAGAATTCATCATAGTACAGAAACAGCATTAATGAAGGTTACAAATGATCTTCTTATGGCCTCAGACAGTGGACTCATCTCTGTGCTTCTTCTGTTAGACCTCAGTGCTGCTTTTGATACTGTTGACCATAAAATGTTATTACAGAGATTAGAGCATGCCATAGGTATTAAAGGCACTGCGCTGCGGTGGTTTGAATCATATTTATCTAATAGATTACAATTTGTTCATGTAAATGGGGAATCTTCTTCACAGACTAAGGTTAATTATGGAGTTCCACAAGGTTCTGTGCTAGGACCAATTTTATTCACTTTATACATGCTTCCCTTAGGCAATATTATTAGACGGCATTGCTTAAATTTTCATTATTACGCAGATGATACCCAGCTTTATCTATCCATGAAGCCAGAGGACACACACCAATTAGCTAAACTGCAGGATTGTCTTACAGACATAAAGACATGGATGACCTCTAATTTCCTGCTTTTAAACTCAGATAAAACTGAAGTTATTGTACTTGGCCCCACAAATCTTAGAAACATGGTGTCTAACCAGATCCTTACTCTGGATGGCATTACCCTGACCTCTAGTAATACTGTGATAAATCTTGGAGTCATTTTTGATCAGGATATGTCATTCAAAGCGCATATTAAATATGTAGGACTGCTTTTTTGCATTTACGCAATATCTTTAAAATTAGAAAGGTCTTGTCTCAGAGTGATGCTGAAAAACTAATTTATGCATTTATTTCCTCTAGGCTGGACTATTGTAATTCATTATTATCAGGTTGTCCTAAAAGTTCCCTGAAAAGCCTTCAGTTAATTCAAAATGCTGCAGCTAGAGTACTAACGGGGACTAGAAGGAGAGAGCATATCTCACCCATATTGGCCTCTCTTCATTGGCTTCCTGTTAATTCTAGAATAGAATTTAAAATTCTTCTTCTTACTTATAAGGTTTTGAATAATCAGGTCCCATCTTATCTTAGGGACCTCATAGTACCATATCACCCCAATAGAGCGCTTCGCTCTCAGACTGCAGGCTTACTTGTAGTTCCTAGGGTTTGTAAGAGTAGAATGGGAGGCAGAGCCTTCAGCTTTCAGGCTCCTCTCCTGTGGAACCAGCTCCCAATTCGGATCAGGGAGACAGACACCCTCTCTACTTTTAAGATTAGGCTTAAAACTTTCCGTTTTGCTAAAGCTTATAGTTAGGGCTGGATCAGGTGACCCTGAACCATCCCTTAGTTATGCTGCTATAGACTTAGACTGCTGGGGGGTTCCCATGATGCACTGAGTGTTTCTTTCTCTTTTTGCTCTGTATGCACCACTCTGTAATTAATCATTAGTGATTGATCTCTGCTCCCCTCCACAGCATGTCTTTTTCCTGGTTCTCTCCCTCAGCCCCAACCAGTCCCAGCAGAAGACTGCCCCTCCCTGAGCCTGGTTCTGCTGGAGGTTTCTTCCTGTTAAAAGGGAGTTTTTCCTTCCCACTGTCGCCAAGTGCTTGCTCACAGGGGGTCGTTTTGACCGTTGGGGTTTTTACGTAATTATTGTATGGCCTTGCCTTACAATATAAAGCGCCTTGGGGCAACTGTTTGTTGTGATTTGGCGCTATATAAATAAAATTGATTGATTGATTGACAGATACAAATCAGTTTCCTCGGATCCGCGGAGTTTCGAGGAGAATAAATGTCACTCAAAGCCTGGCTGTTGCGACAGTTGTCGTAAAGTGGGACTGGTTGGTTGCTGCGGTGACGCTGTGTGGCTCCTGTGCAAAGCTTAGCTAAACGTAGCATGTGGACATCGCAAACTTTTATAACTTTCAAGTTTTTAATAGAAGAATTTTGCAGCATGTCTGTGTCACGGAGCGACATCAGACAGAGCGAAGATGGCGAGAAAGATGGTTTGAAAAAGTCTGATAAGGACAAGAATCCCTGGAATGGTTGCTGGTTTCATGAACACACCTGAAAGATGAACGGGAAAAGCAAACTGGTAAGAATTTTTTTCTCTCTGGAAAATAAACGTGCTGTTCAAACAGGATTTCAGAAAAGATTATGTGCCTTTTTTTTCTTTCATTAATCTAGACTTTTTCATTGGAAAAAAAAGACATTGTGGCTTTGAATGAATTTAGGCTACATGAATTTACGCAACAATGTAAATTTGTTTTTATTACTGTAGACTTTTTTCATGGGAAAAAAGACATTGTGGCTTTGAGTGGATTAACAGGAATTTACACAAGAATGTGTGGCATTTTATTATAAGGTATGTTATTGATATTTTACCCTGACTTTTAAAATATTTTACAAGCTTTGGCTGTGGTTTTTGAAATACTTTAACAGTCTTTTCAGTCTTCATGAATTTCATGTAGTTTAATTGTTCTGAGTTAATGCATAATTTGGTTTACAATTAAAAGGAAAATCATACCAGGTCCTACTTCCACGTCATATTCTGATATTTCAACATGATCATTGACGGTTCAAATGAAAGGTTGAATCTAGTATGATTTAAATATGCACTAATTTTTTTTTAGATTTGTTCTTCCAGGAGATGTTGAAAATGTATCAGTAGATGAAAATTTAATTTGGTTTCTGCAGCCCCACAAGGCCCTAGACCCCGGCTCCTCGGTGGGGGGGCAGACCCCCTGCGAATTTTCCTCGGATTTCACAATTTTCATTTCACAGCCCTGGATTATAGTGAAGATTTAAGTGACATATCGATTGTTTTTGAAGAAGATGAAGTTTCTGATGAACGAAGCAACGGTGACGATAATGAGGGGCTCCAGCTGTATATGTTCGAGCCATATGCGACAGAAGGTGAGAATGAAGCGGAGGTGTCAGGGGATGACAACAACAAAGGCGATGTTGAGGAGGATATAAGCCGTCTCCAAAACACAGAATGGTTTGTTCACCCACCACCTTTTCTTATAAATGATCATTTATTCCTGTGTAATAGACAGTTCCACCTGCATTTTGATCACTTTGGGCCTGGACTGTGGTGTGTTTGTATGTGTATGAAAAAATTATTTCAGCGTGCTGAAGCGTCAGTGTAATTTTATGGTTAAAAAAAGACAGCATGTGGAAAAAGCTTTTTTTTATTCTTCAAGAATATGTAAAAATGTCATGGTTTGGCAGGGACACTTTAACACAACTTTATTTAAATGTTTTGCAGCATATGTTTAATAAACAGAATTTTTCAATGTGACCTTCACACATAAAGTGCAAGGAGCTACAAATAACATCATGAAGTTGAATAAATGAACACAAATAAATTCAGCCACTGCAGGTCCATTTTGCATGCTGTCTCTTTCTATGCCAGTCTGTGGGACAGCAGCCTTCAGCACTGACAGGCTGAAGTTACGCCATCTAACAAATAAAGGAGTGTTGTGGGCAGGACTTTGTTACAAACTGAAAAGCGACTGTTCATATTTTAAAAGAGTGGTATGGGCTAACAGCTTCTCAGTGCCTGAAGTCAGGAGGCATTAGCTCCATATGATGGCCTTTCTCACACATCAATGAGCCTTTGTGAAGTGGAATGAATTAAAATAATTTTAAGATTTTTAATGTTTTGTTCTTTGACTGTAAGAGTCACAAATTCAGTCTTAGGAACGCTGTGGGATGCCTAGGAAGAATTACAGGACTTGGCTGAGGATAGGGAGCTGCTTATGGCCCAGTCACACGGCACTTAACGAAGGGCAACGAAGCCCTGACAAAACAAATCTGGACGTTTGTTGACTTTTGTTGGCATTGTTTAACCTTCACGCAGCTTCGTTCCTGCAGCTGGCGCTTCGTCAGGATTTTTAAACTTGAAAAATTTGAACGAAGGGCAACGAAAACCTCAATTTATCCGTGTTTTGCTTTGCTGGCACTCTTGACGTTTAATCGTTGGTGTACTTTTTGTAACATTGTTTAGTTTGACTTGGTTTGACCGGCTGAATGTTTACACACAGTACAGAAGCCGGTTTGTGAGCGCTGCGGCTGCTGCTGTGTTCATGTACCATCGGAAATTACAGGGCAAACTCAGCCTGCAGTTTTTGGTACTGCTCACAGTTTCTCCAGTCACAGCCCCAGAAGATCTGTCAGATTTGTCTGTCTTCATGGCTTCCCTCACTATACATTCAGTCTGTAAAGTCTTTAGCGAAGTTTTGTGTAACTAATCTGTGATACTAAAATAGATTGAGTTTAACTGAATGCTAGTCATATCAGCATCAAAGTCAGAGAAAATAGGCACTGGTACTTAATGTTGCTTTCATTTATTCACATTTTCTTTAAGAAATAAAAATATTTATTTAAAATGGAACAAAAATACAAACAAATGCTTTTGCCACATGCTCAATTTGGTGAATTCTGTATGTAGAACTGCTGTCAATTCTTGCTTCCATCCTGCCCCTTTTAAAAGCTGTGTGGAAGACTGGTAGATGTACCCCTATGTCATGTGGACCAATTGTCTCTAGCCCAAACCCTGCTGCACCTGTCCCACAATGTCTCTGTATAACTGACAGCAGACTTTGCCTGCTCTACAGCATCAACTGTGTGCGCATTAACGTGTTGGTTTTTACATAGAATGAATGAGTCAACCAATCAGTGTTAGCAGAGGCACATTTTACCCATAATCCCTTTGGCATCTGTCTGTGTTTGTTACAAAACTTAAGAATTAGTGCATTATTCAACATTAAAAGATATGTTATATTTTAACTTTGTACAAATGACAAAGTTGACATGAATGGAGTTGATGTATTAATTAATAATTAAGTAATATTTAATTAACTAATTAGACATTAACTGATAAGTAATGTATTAATTAATGTCTGTATTAATTTTATTTATAAATCAAACCATAAGTCGCACTGCTTTGTTTTCCAAGACCTCTGCCTCACGGCGATGCTGCTATTGAGTAGAGAGTTGAGCTTTGCTGCTCCTCTCAACTGCATCTCTGCTGTAAGCTATGTAGTACACAGGAGCTTCCAGCAGTGGGGAGGGCGCTCAAAGACAAGTGCTGCCTCATTGTTTGGGTCTGTGATCGCCTTTGATGCTACCCAGAAATGATTGTGGTGTTAAAACTCAATCAGTTTGTTAGTAGTTGCAAGTGTACTGGAGACTGGAAGTTATCGGTTAGCTGTAGCTTCCGATAAATTTTTGCATGGTTTATGGTTTAGCTTTATAAAAGATAACTTTTCAGTTAGCTGATTATCTGTTATCAAAGCTAACTTTTTGGTTAGCTGTGCCCACCACTGGATATACTCTGTCTCCTGGGAACTACTTTTTGAGCAGCACGTCGGCCGCAGGCCCGTACTAACACAGAATACCCAGAAACTGGACAGTTGTTCGGCCATAACGAGTGTGTCCACTTTTAGCTTGCCATAAGCTAAGCTAGTGGCGCTCATGGGAGTGTGGTGGAGGGGTAGGCGGAGGGCTGCAAACCCCTACAAATGACTCCGTTTAGAGGGGTAAGAGGAGCTTACTGCTGTCTCCAAAGAAACAAATATGGTGCCGAAAGAGTCACACAAATGCAAGTGGCTTTAATTACAAATTACACTGTTTAGAAAGTTATAACTTGCCAAAAAACTTTACAGGCAATTGCCTATGACAGCAGCGTGTATGCTGCTGGATCCATGTTGTGTATATTGTCATTCTGAAGAATATCATAACTTTGCTCATGTGCTGAGGCGTTATAATGCATATATACACGAACAGTACGATAAGACACCTTTTTATCTCACAATGAAGAAAATCATGATAAAGGATAAGTCCTTTAATTTGTATGTTCATAAATCTTTGGATAATGGCGATCCCTGCTGTTGGATTTCAAGGTTTGCAATGCATGTGTAAACAGGGGCCCCTGAGCACACTCGTCTCCAAATAAGCTTTCGGGCAGAAAAAGTTTCTGCGTTCTAAGCAGTCAGCCAAAGACCAATGGGAGTAAGTTGAAAAATATATACACACACGTATATGTGTAGCACATAACCTGATGTCCTAATAAGACTATTATTTTTGTCAAGGCTATTTCTGAAGGAAATAGGGCTGGATGGACTAGTCAACAGTTCCCAGGCCTCCAAAAAAATGGGACAATTTGAAAAAGAAATATACGAGGTCTGTTAGAAAAGTATCCGACCTTTTTATTTTTTGCAAAAACCATATGGATTTGAATCGTGTGATTGCATCAGCCAAGCTTGAATCTTCGTGCGCATGCGTGAGTTTTTTCACGTCATTCGCCTGTGGGCAGGCTTTGAGTGAGCACTGGTCCTCCCCCTTCCTCGGATTTTCATTGTGAGGAAAATGTCTGAACGGCTGGAGCAGCGCTGCATCAAATTTTTCCAGAAACTGTGAGAGACAGCCAGGTGGACACCATTCGGAAAATTCAGATGGCTTTCAGGGATGATTTTATGGGCATCACACAGATTAAGGAGTGTTACAGCCGGTTTAAAGACGGCGCACAATGGCAGAGGGCGCGCAGCGCTCCAAGCGGTGATCGACAGGCTGAAACGACCAGATCATTTCCAAACTGAATGCAGTGTTGATCCGGGATGTCGTCTGATTACCAGAGAAATGGCAGAAAAGGTGGACATCAGCACTTTTCCGGCACATTCCACTGTTAAAGGAGATTTTGTCATGAAAACAGGAGCGGAGGAATTCGCCACAGAGCCACTAATGGCGCGGAACGAAAGCACCTCCGTGTTGGTCTCACAGGATGTGACATGCCCAGATCTTCGACAATTTCTTGGATACTCACTCGACTGAAAAGCTATCCAAAGCCGACTGAATCTTCCGATTGGTGGAAGAGCTGGGCATGTCCCGTGAGACTTCCAACACGGAGGTGCTTTTTGTTTTGCGCCATTACGCAGCTCCGTCCTGATGCGCGAATTCCGCCGCACGTCTTTCATTACAGAATCTCCTGTAACAGTGTAATGTGCCGAAAAAGTGCACATTACTCTGGTAGTCAGACGACGTCCCGGATCAACACAGCCTTCACTTTGGAAATGATCTGGTCGTTTCAGCCTGTCGATGGCTGCTCGAAGCGCGGCGCACCCTCAGCCTCTGTGGGCCGTCTTTAATCCGGTTATAATGCTCCTTAATCTGTGTGATGCCCATAAGATCCTCACTGAAAACCATCTGAATTTTCTGAATGGTTTCCACCTGGCTGTCTCTCACAGTTTCTGAAAAAATTTTGATGCAGCAAAGCGGCAGTCGCTCAGCCATTTTCCTGACAATAAAATCCGCCGAGGGGGGCTGGACCACTCCTCCCACAAAGCGTGCTCACAGGCGAATGACGCAACCGACAGGCGTGGAAAAAACTCACGCATGCGCACGAAGGTTCAAGCTTGGCTGATGCAATCGCACGTGATTCAAATCCATATAGTTTTTGCAAAAAATAAAAAGGTCGGGTACTTTTCTAACAGACCTCTTAAGGTTAACAGAACTAGATGCAGCCCATAACATACATACAGGTGCTGGTCATATAATTAGAATATCATGAAAAAGTTGATTTATTTCAGTAATTCCATTCAAGAAGTGAAACTTGTATACATTCATTCCACACAGTCTGATATATTTCTCATGTTTATTTCTTTTAATTTTGATGATTATAACTGGCAACTAATGAAAACCCCAAATTCAGTATCTCAGAAAATGAGAATGTGAAAATAAAACCCATTCAAAAATGTGGAGGAGATTCACAAAGACTGGACTGTAGCTGGAGTCAGTGCTAGAGACATACCCCTTCGCTTTACCCCTTGTTTTAAAGTGGTAGGGGTAGGGCCAACGGGAAGGGGTACAAAAGAGAACTGAGTTAAAATAAATATCTTGGAAAATAGCAGCCTGTTGCGATTTCTGCTTCCGAACACCACTGCAGAGCTCCACATCAGGTTTTTCTTAACAGGTGTGTGTTTGTGTGTGTGTGTATACTCATTTTTTAAGGGCTTTTGACCATTTATTTCATTTCATAATTTCAGTATAACTGTTTCTGACGTGCACACGGTGTGAACAGGACATACCGTCAGAACAGTCCAGAGAGAAATAAAGGCAGTGCCACAGTTTTGTTTTTCTTAACATGCTGCTTCACTCTGTACTCTCCGCGCTCTTTCTCCATGCACTGACTGAAGTCGCTCATACCCCCCTCGCAGTCAGCCGACTCACACAAACACAGACGGCTCCAGCGATCGGACCCAGTCCTAATTTTTAGATGGCTTTAAACAAAGCTGCCCGCTTTTTTTTTTTTTTTTTGACTGTTTTTTTTTATTTAACCGCCTGAATGACAGCAGGATGGCTTGCTGCCTAAAACCTTGCTCTTGACTGGTAGCTCTGACACCATTGGAATGGGTGTTTCATCAATTATGGAATCTCTGGTCCACATGCTTTACTCTGATGGATATGCGCCTGGATTTGTTCAGACTTCAGACATTATTGATCCCAAAAAAGGGCATTGGGTTTCAATGTCATCCCTGCCCATGTTATGTTGGCATGCAGTTTATCCAGCATATGCTTGATACATACAACAGTTGTGGATAGGGTGGTGATTTTGTCCATGTCTGTACAAGTTGGAGGTACTCATTGTTCAGACTGCAGATGCACTCCTTGTACAATCCATTTTAAAGCTCAAATGATTACATTCCTTGTGTGGCAAGATGGTGCTCCCTGCCAATTTCTTTCCACTTGCCCATTGCCATGATGTGAGGTACTCTGTTGTAATGCAGAATAACAATCAGAAAAAAATGATTTCTGACTAGGTTTGTAATGGGTTTTGGCACATAAAAGAAGTAAAAGGGTGTCCAGAGGAGAGAATGGGGGTCAGATACAAAAGTATTAGCTCAGCCCAATAAGATGTGTAGGCCTATATCTCTGGCGTATCATGCTTCTGTGTTCAAAGTGTCTTCGTTCTCAGTATCTCAGTATTCTCGTTCATGTAAGTTATCTTTTGAACAAGAATGCTAAAGAATATTTCACCTTCAACATTTAAGAATTATTTGCTGGAATTGGTCAATATTCAAGGCGTTGTTTATTTTGGGGATTACTGCCACCCAATGCTTTATAACATTCTTTTGGAATGATTCTTTTCTTTGATGTGGCCCTCATTAACCTCCAAAGGAGTCATGGAACATTTGTAGCATCATTTGGTTCTAGAGCTGAAGCGTCTTTTGCCTTCCTCACCACTTTTTTTTTAACCTTGTTCAGCATTTGGTGGGGCTGGCTATCATCCAACAGGTATTTTGGTTGAGGAATACATTGCAGGTCTAGAGGTATTCCCCTGTGGCAAGTATGTTGTCTGTGTGCGTTGCCCTCAGCTGGTGCCCCAGCTCCCACTTTGGCACATTAAGTAACTTGCTTTTTTCCTTTTATGAAGAGTCCATTCACAAATCTGAAGGGATTTTTATAGAAGATGTGTTTGCATTAGTTTGATGCCCTACACATTATGACTTATGCACAACATCAAATGACATGAAATACAACACAAAATAATTAAATTTGCATCATATTTAATTTTAACTTGAATTGGCTCAAGTTGTGGCTTTTAAGGCACCTTGATACTTGCATAAATTTGATCCGCGCACTTGTACGCAGTCTGCCGTGCAGACGAATAAACTTGTTGCAAACGGTTGTAAACTGTGTGTGGCTTCCTGCAGGGGTGCAAAAATGCTAAATGTTCAAAATCAGTATCACTCTTTAATTATGTGAACTTCACGTGAACATTGCGCAGTTAAAAAACAGTGTGAGTCATTGCATCAGCGCACCGCATCACAGCACAGCTCATCTGATTGATTATAGTGAGATGTTAAATCTATCATAAACATAATTTTACAGCTACTCATAAGAAGGCATGGACAGTATTACAATATAAATATTACGAATAATTACCATTTAGACTGTTGCAAATGTGTTCAGAGAGAGAGAATATTCTTGAGAATTAAAAGTTCATTGTTCTTTGGAAGGATGTACTTGGATTTGTATGCCATGTTATCATATGATCAGTGCCAGAACATGGTTTTAATATGACACTGATATTATCATTAATCTTGATATTATCTGAGGCATTATATCGTCCAGCAAAAAATTTGCTGTGATAGCCTTACCACTTACTTGATTTGATAGGTCAGGGGTAGAGCTGGGTATCGATTCAATTTTCAAGAATTGATTTGATTCCAGTTCTTAAGATTCAGAATTGATTTTTTTTATTTATTTATTTTTTTTTCTCAATGCGATATCGATTTGGGATAGTGTTATTAAAACCGTTTTTGGGCTGTTACCTAATTGTCTAGTTATGCAACATATTAATACAATACTGATATTTGACAGCAAATTAATGAAGCATTGGTAGTTAATAACGATGGCTATATGACTGATGGTACGGACCAATCCCCCTCCCAGTATAATAGAGTAGTACTTTTATCTTACAAACATGCTGAAGGGCAGCCAAGGGTACGTGGTTCATTGGCCCTGACACAAGTACATTTCTACAGGCTTCCATGTTTTGGCCTGATGCGTTGTTTCTTTTGGCTTTAAAGTAAGGCTGTAACAAAGATAAAAAAAAAACTAAAAAAAAACCTATGGCTTTACTTCACAAAATTTGGCCCTGTGGCCCTGAAAATGCAGGCAATAGTGTTTGAGAGTTAGAAATTTTAACATTTTAAGGGGGCAAATGTCCCAGTCTCCCCTACAAATATTCACATCTGCAGCGTTCGCTGTGTGGCACGCTGCAGGAGAACTTCTCCCACAGCCGTGCAGACTGACTTTTCAGTCAGTCTTTTTCCACAGCTGCACAGAGAGTGCTGGTGGAAAAGACTGACTGAAAAGTCAGTCCACGCCAGAGAACCTTTCTTGCACTGTCCCACGGAAAAGGCACGTTGTGAGGAATGCAAGGAGAAAAAAAAAAACTCTATTGTGTGAATTAGACAGCACAACAGACAAGAGTCTTGGTCGTCATGATTGACATCTTTGATAGAGGTTGATGAATAAATTATGGACCTGCTTCTAAATCAGAACCAGTGGGTCCACAATCAGTGTAGAGAAATGATCATTTTCATTTTGCGTCATTTCGCGTAACGGCCCAACTGCACGTCATTTTTTTCAGGGATGCTGTTCCAACGCTTGTGAAAACTACGTATACAGTGCTGTGAAAAAGTGTTTTCCCCCTTGACCCTTTACATGTTAGATTTTTTTTTTTTTTTTTTTTTTAGGACATCAAAAAAACAAAACAAAAATTCAGGCCTTGTATATTAGAAAACATAAAATCATGCTCTTTAAACCCACAGTGAAAGGTAATCGCTACATCATGAATTAAAAAAAAAGAAAAGCCAAAATGATGGTGTGAATAAGTAAGTGCCCCCTTTAGTGTAGCACATGTAAACCATCACTTTTATATACAGTTTTCTTCTGACAAGTCAGGGGATGGATACGTGAACATTCCCAAGACACTGACGATGTCTTCGACATTATTTACAGAAATTATGAAGAAATACGAACAGTATAGCACTCTATGGTAAATCTGTGTGGAGTAGATAGTTCTCAAAAACTGAGTGACTGTATAAGAAGGTGAAGAGTGAGGAAAGCCACCAAGACATCAGAACAACCCTGAAAAAGTTAGACTTCTGTGGCTGTGATTGATGAGATTGTGCATAGTGCAAGTTTTGCATTTTGTATCACCACTCCTGCCTTCATCATTTGTGCAAAGTGCAGGTTTTGAGTGTTGCATCACCAGTTATACAGCTTCATGATGAAGTGATATAGAGAAGGTTTCTATAAAAAAGGGAAAAAAAAGCACTTGAAAGTTCAGCTACAATTTGCCAGAAGGCACATTGAAGATTCAAGCATAGATTTGATTTTTTTTTTTTTGAAAGAAAACTATTCTCTGTGCAACTCCACTATGAAAGCAGGACTGGTGATACAAAATGCTAAACTGATATACAAGGCCTGAATTTTTGTTTTGTTTTTTGATGTCCTAATAATATATATATATGTATATATGTATATATATATATATGTATCTTTGGCTGTATGAATTAATCCATGGGAATTAAAATGAGAATCGATTTAAAATTGGCAAATCGATCTTATAACCCAGCACCAAGGGTAGGTGCATTTGCCAAATGAGATCTGGCCACTTTCACCCCTCTGAACCTAAAGCAGCAAAGCGACTGCAGTGCAGAGCTGTCCAAACTCCCTCAGCAGCAATGAAACATGGTCACCCTGACTGAGGGAAAGGATGTTTCAGGTACCCACCCATATGAGCTGCGTCCGGTTTGGACCTGCATGATGCCTATGCAATGCACAACCACTCAGCATTACAGTAGTCACCACCTTCCAAAGATAAGATCCTTGTGTTCCCATGTAGCTTCATTCCTTCCAGAGGTGATGCTGCAGATGTCTTTATAAGGTGTGCATTGTGCAATCATCAGACAGAAGCCACTAGCAGAGATACTCCTGCATCATGCAGAAACAGATTACTTAATTTTTGGTTTCAATCTCTGTAAAGAGTTTTATAGCTGGTGAAGTAACAGTCTTACCACAAACCTTCAAATGAGATTGTATCAGGGTCAATCAATCAACGTTTATTTATAGAGCCCTTTACAACACTGAAGGTGACTAAAGTGCTTCACAATAAAACAAAAACAATTTAAAATGTACAAGACAATTAAAACAATACATAAATGCACACAACTAAAAGAGGAAAATACATTCAGGTAAAGTGTCACTGTGCTACTGCGTGTTGAAAGCCAGTCTGAAAAGATGAGTTTTAAGCCTAGATTTAAAGAGGCCAAAGTCAGTGATAGTGCGCATGTCGGGGGCAGTTTGTTCCAGAGTCTGGGCCCTGCGACTGAAAAAGCCTGATCGCCCCAGTGTTTATATTTCACTCGAGGGACGTCCAGCAGGAGCTGATCTGAGGACCTCAAGGCTCTGGTCGAGTTCCGAACCTTCAGGAGCTCAGACAAGTACAGAGGGGCAAGGCCATTGAGGGCTTTAAAAACATCCATCCATCCATCCATTTTCTTCCGCTTTATCCGGAGTCGGGTCACGGGGGCAGCAGCTCAAGCAAAGCCGCCCAGACCTCCTGATCCACACACACCTCCCCCAGCTCCTCCGGGGGAACCTCAAGGCGTTCCCAAGCCAGCTGAGAGATATAGTCCCTCCAGCGTGTCCTGGGTCTTCCCCGGGGCCTCCTCCCAATGGGACATGCCCGGAACACCTCTCCAGCGAGGCATCCAGGGGGCATCCGGAAAAGATGCCCGAGCCACCTCATCTGACTCCTTTTGACGTGGAGGAGCAGCGGCTCGACTCCGAGCTCCTCCCGAGTGACCAAGCGCTTTAAAAACAAAAAGCAAAATTTTAAAATCAACTCTAAAAGAAACTGGAAGCCAATGCAATGAAGAAAGGACTGGGGTGATGTGCTGACGTCTACGTACGTTTGTTAAAAAACGGGCAGCGGCGTTTTGTACCAGCTGGAGGCGATTCAGACAGGACCGAGGGACTCCAACATAAAGTGCGTTACAGTAGTCGATCCTTGAACTAATAAGAGCGTGAATGATTTTTTTCAAGGTCTGAATGGTTTAAAAAGGTTTTACCTTTGTTAAAAGACGTAATTGATAAAAGCTCATTCTAACCACACTGGCAATCTGGTTTTCAAATCTTAAAGAACTGTCCAAAATAACACCAAGGTTTTTTACTGTAGATTTAAAATTAGAAGCCAGTAACCCAAAGTCTTCAAATGAGGTGTCGCCAAACAAAATGCAGTCAGTTTTTTCCTCATTTAGATGGAGGAAATTCTGGTTTAGCCACCGTTTTATATCGGCTATGCAGTCCATGAGACGTTTAATGTTGTCCACTCGATTTGATGACACTGGCAGATAGATTTGCAGATCATCTGCGTAACAGTGAAATGAAAGTTTGTGTCTTGTTATTATGGACCCCAATGGTAACATGTAAAGAGAAAATAAAATGGGACCCAAAATAGAGCCCTGGGGCACACCACATGACAGAGGGGTAACAGAGGAGGACAGGTCACCGATCATAACAGAAAATTTCCTGTTTGATAAATATGATTCAAACCATTTCAATACTGTACCACAAATACCAACATTTTTAAGTCGGGATAAAAGAACAGAATGATCAACAGTATCAAACGCTGCTGTTAGATCAGGCAGCACCAAAGCAACAGGGCATTTACCATCAACAGACAGGGCGACATCATTGTGCACTTTCAATTGTGCAGACTCGGTGCTGTGTCTTGATCTGAACCCTGATTGAAACTTTTCCGAAACAGAATTACAATCTACAAACCTTTGCAATTGTGTAAAAACAACTTTCTCAAGAACCTTTGAGATAAAAGACAAATTAGACACAGGTCTAAAATTAGATAAAATTGCCGGGTCAAGCTGTGGTTTTTTAAGTAACGGTCTTACTACAGCCTGTTTAAAAGCGTCAGGCACAATCCCGAGCTTAGGGAAGTGTTGATTAAAAACAAAAGGGAAGGACCAACAATGTTAAACACGTCTTTCAACAGTCTGGTTGGGATGATGCCCAGGGGACAGTTTGTAGTTCGCATACATTTAACAGTGCCTGTAAGGGACGAGAGAGAGGCAGGTTCAAAACAGTCAAACACTGCAGAGCCAGAGGCAGCATCAGACAGGTCTGCACTGATGCTGCCTCTGGACATGCCCAGCTCTCCACAATTTCTCTGATACTTACTGGACTGGTAAGCATTGAAAGCCGAGATAGGCATGTCCCAACTTGTCCCATGACACGCCGAAACGGAGGTGTTCTTTGTCTTGCTCAAACAGCGAATCGGTCGTTACGCACGAAGCCTCCGCGCGGCTTTCCATGACAAAATCTCCTGTTAAAAGTGAAATCTGCCAGAAAATGGCTGATGTCCAGCTCTTGTGATAACCAGAGAAAGTGCACACAACGGTCTCGTATCCACAGAGCCATCAGCTTAGAAATGATCTGGCGTTTTCTGCCTCGTTGTCGCAGCTCAGAGCGCGGCGTCCTTAAAGCCATCCTTAAAGCTGTAGTAACAGTCCTTATTCTCTGTGAAGCCCGTAAAATTTTCACCGAAAGCCAGATAAATTTTTCAAATGGTTTCCAGGTGCCAGTCTCTAACAGCTTCTGAAAAAATTCTGATGGGAAAAGAAGTCCAAATCATTCCGCCATTTCCAGACAATGAAAATCCGACGAGGGGGCGGGACCACTCCTTCCACAAGGCATGCTCACAGGCGATGATGTCACCGACAGGCATGGAAAAACTCACGCTTGTGCACGAGGGTTCAAGCTTGTCTGACGTAAAAACATATGAATGAAATCCATATAGTTTTTGAAAAAATAAAAAGATACGATACTTTAGTGACAGACCTCGTAATCCGAATGGTTTCCACCTGGCTGTCTCCCAGTTTCTGGCAAAATTTGATGCAGTCGCGCTGCTCCAGTTGTTCCACCATTTCCTTGCAAAGAAAAAACGATGAGACTCCACCCATCCTCACACAAAGGCTGCTTACAAGCAAATGACGCAATCGACAGGTGTGAAAAAACTCACGCATGTGCATGAAGGTTCAAGGTTGGCTCATGCAAGTACACGTGATTCAAATCCATCAGGTTTTTGAAAAAAATTAAAAGGTTGGATACTTTTCTAACAGACCTCGTATGTGTATTAATGTTCATAAATGGTTCTGCCAGTGTGTCATTTACCATTACTATATATGCAGACAGGGAGGAAAAAAATAAACAGTATCAGAAGCATCAGGCAAAAGGCGTGGTCGTGGTACTCAAGGAGGTAGTCCAAACACAATGAGGCAATCAGAACAAGGCAAAAAATACAATAAATGAGCTGGAAAGAGGGACGAGACACATCGATCTGGCGAGGGACAAATGCAAACTGTGAGGCTTACAAAGCACCCAGGTGATTAACTGCAAATCAAGGACAGGTGTGTGGAGAAACTGGGGTGTGGCCAGACAGACACCCACCACCAAGAGCAGAGAGAGAGAGAGAAGAAAAAGCAGGACAAAGAAAACCCAAGCAGAAAGACATAGCAAGAGAGGGACAGAACACAAAAACAACCCAAATAAGACAATAACCTAAAACATAACCACCCAACAGTCCAAAAACATGACAGTCTGTATGCTGGACCATTTACATTTATGTACCTTGCTTAATATTAATTTTACATCTATCATAAATACATGATATACATATAGTCAGAGCATATCTGATGTTGAAAAAAAATCAAAAACGTGTAACTCATACAGCTGGTGGACACAGTAATTGGTCATGGTGGCCATTCACACCATGCACTGCATTCTGAGAGATAAAAATGTACACTATAGGATGTCGTGTTTTATTGTGTAGAAAAACCTTTAAAAGACAAACCACATTTGTACATTCTTCACCAAAAAGGGTCTTACTTACAGTATTTCTCACTCTTGGTTGTTTCATGTTGAGATGTAGGTGAAACAGGAAGTCCCTTTACAGCAACAAGATGAGGAGGTGATATATATCAAGGAAGAGCCAGAAGAACAGCAGCAGGTGATGGGCAACCTGCTGTTGAACTGCCAGCTGCAACAGGAGCATCTCCCAGGGTCAGAGGTACAGGAGACTGTGCAGAATAGGAATGAGTTTTTATTTGTTGTTTTCAAGAGAATAAAGAAAGAAATCTTTGAACAAGAAAACTGATCATGTATGTCATAAATGAATGACAGGTTTTTGAGATTTTGGTCTTTCTGAAAGTTCATTTTTCTTTTTGTGAGTAATTTGACAAAGGTAAACAATATGACATCTATTCATTGATTAATTAAACTCAGTGAAGAAAAATGTAATCATTAAAGGCCCCTTCACACATAACACGATTGAAGCTGACTAGCACACGAAGGAGGAATTGCATGCTATTCATGAAAAATCGGAGCCACCTCTAACGCCGGGGTGCTGGCAGGGATTTTGGGCCCCATGAAAAGAAATCTTCCTGGGGATCCCCCACAAGTTTATTATCAATTATAACACCTAAAAATTTATTCTCTGTTACTAACTCAATTTCCTTATTGTTTATCGTTAAATTTTTACATTTGGGTGCCTGTTTATTTCCAAATATAATACATTTAGTTTTCCCAAGGTTGAGTGACAACTTATTAGCGTCAAACCAAACCTGAAATTTTTCCAGTTCTTTCTCCACTATGTCCAGAAGCTGTTCAAGATTTTCACCACTACAGAACACAGTTGTATCATCCGCAAAAAGGACACATCTCAGTGAACTCGACACCCAACTTATATAATTTATATAGATTATAAACAACAAAGGACCCAGCACTGAGCCCTGCGGCACCCCACATGTGACATCCCTGAGTTCAGAATTTGTATTATTGAATTGAACATACTGAAATCTGCCTTGTAAATAACTAGCTATCCATTCATATGCCAGACCTCTGATTCCATATTTCTGCAGTTTAATTAATAGTATTCCATGGTTAATTGTGTCAAACGCTTTCTGTAAATCAAAAAAAACACCTATTGTTTATTGTCAATTTGCAGTTGCTATACTTGCCACAAAGTCCATCAAAGCATGTGATGTAGTTCGAGACCTTCTGAATCCATATTGTTCTTCACAAATGATGTTATGCTTCAGTAAATAATCATTTAATCTTTTAGCAAATATTTTTTCCAAAATTTTGGAAAATTGTGGCAGGAGTGATATAGGTCTATAATTAGAAAATGTGTGTCACCAGTTTTAAACAGAGGAATTACTTTGGCTATTTTCATTTGAGAAGGAAATTTACCAGTACTTAGTGACATATTGCAAATATAATTGAACGGTTTTACTATACAATCAATAACTTTTTTTTAATAAAGCCATATCCAAATTATTAAAATCAGTCGATTTCTTACTTTTTGAACCATGAACCAGATCAAGTATTTCCCTTTCATGAGTACCACCAATGAACATTGAAACAGATTTGTTAAACGTTGAATTATTTACCCAGAAGTTATTAGTTGATGAGTCAATTTTACTGACAAGATTTTTACCCACATTAACGAAGTATTCATTAAAGTGTTCAGCAATAGACTCGTCGTTATCAATCGTGATGTAGTTGTTACTCTGAAAAAATGAAGGATAATCTCTAGTTACTCTATTCTTTTTTACTATTTCATTTAATATGTTCCATGTGTTTTTGATGTTATTTCTATTTTTGACAAGTAACTCATTATAATATATGATATTGATAAACTTATTCTTATATGTTTTATACTTACTTTCAGCTTCCTTAGTTCGTAGTTTTATGAAATGTTTATATAGTACGTTTTTCTTTTTACATGCCCTCTGAAGCCCCTTAGTTATCCATGGTTTGTTGCTATATTGATTTCTATATATTTTGTCAACAAATGGACAGTGTTTATTATACAAACTGGAAAAAATGGAGATGAAAGCATCATATGACCTTTCAACATCATCAACAAAAACATCTGACCAATTCTGACTTGATAAATCCTCCCTTAAATCAATTGTTTCAGGTGTTACTTTTCTACTCATGAATTTGATATTGCTTCGATACTTACAACAACCCTCCAATGCAAAGACTGAGAAAACTGGCAAGTGATCACTGATATCACTGACCAGTAGTCCCCCACTAAGATTACCGGATATAACGTTAGTTAAAATAGTTATTCTGCTATGATGAATGATGGTTGGAAACAGTCCTAAACAATACAAGGTGTTTATAAATGAAGTGATTTGTGGATGATTGTGAGGGTTTAAAAAATCTATATTGAAATCTCCACAGACAAATAAATGCTTATTTCTGTTGATTTTGTTGTACATTCCTAAGATAATGTCTTCAAAGGTGTCAATATTTGTCCCAGGAGCTCTGTAAATACAACTAACAACTATGTTTTTGGAGTTTATAGATGTAATTTCTATGGTAACACATTCCATGATGTTGTCCACTGTAAATGACATGTTGTTAATGAGTTTACAGTTATAATCTGACCTTACAAACAATGCAACGCCTCCGCCCCTTCTCGTCTGCCTATTAACCAGGAACAATTCATAACCATCAAGATATACCAGATCTTTATTATTCTCATTTAACCATGTTTCTGAAATTGCAATAACTGAAAAACGTTTTTTGGATGTTTTCAAACAATCATTAATAGTGGACAGATTACGAGAAAGACTTCTGCTGTTGAAATGTATAATTGAAAAATCTTCATCATTGATTTTATAATTTTTGAATTGTTCTTCTGTAAAATATTTGCACTGTCTCACAATATTCTCACTGAAAAAGGTATCAGGATCATTTTCAGATTCGAAGGGGTGGTTAGCAGAGTTATTATAATTAAATGTATCTAGACAGAGCTCCTGGGCAGAAATAAACGGATCATTATCCTTAGTCATTATGTCTCTCTTGTTTCCGGGTGTAGATGATGTGGATGAGTGGGTTGCTCCAGTCTGCATCATGGTGCTGTGATGTGTTTGAGTCCTCATACCTATTGTTCATATTTGTCCAGCTCCTCGATGTTCCTTATTGCCATAACCTTTGCTTGTTCTGGTGATCCGTTCAGTTTAATGAATATTTTACAGTTTGAAGTCCATGTGTGCTGGATTTTTCCCTGTTTCTTTAAGAAGCGTGCTTTCCTGGCGATGTCGGCATTCCATTTGGTGAGATGTTCATTGATGAATACGTTTGTCCCTTTCAGTTTTCTTCCTTGTTTTAACAGTGCTGTTTTGTGTTTTCTGTTGATGAATCTCATGATGACAAACACTGCATACCTAAGTTGTCGTTCTCCCACACCCAGTCACACATACACACAATCCCTCCAGTCTTCCTCAACAGTAAAAGACCCTGCCACACAAAATGTATTTACACCCCGGATGACGCTATAAAAACACACAAGATGTTAAAATCATATTTACCAAATTGTCCAGGCAACCTTTTCCACATGTGGGCCCAGCAAACACTCTGGCCACCCCACCCGAAACTGGCATCTCCATGGCAAATCTCCTACTTCCTTTTTTATAGGAAAATACTCAGGGGGAGGGTGAGATCTAGTGGTGCCCTACGTTACATTCCTCCCCATCATAGTGCATCGTTGACCCGACGATGTACTTACGAATTCAAAAATGACTTAAGATTTGGCTGTACTGACTGAGGCAGCCTATATGAATTTGAATGCTGCCCAGCCGTTGTCCTTGTGGACCTTCGAGGCTCAAAAACTAAGGATATACCAGTCTCCTTTGTAGGTTCTTGGCCTGGATGGGGCAAATCAGACATATTGTTTTCAGAAACATCACTGTTCTCTTCCATATGGTTGGATTCAAGTTCAACCTCATCTATCCCAATATCATTGGAGCTACTCGTCGTGGGGGAACTCTCCATCTCCCCTGTAGTTTACTCATTTCCTCTACTTTCTGGGACACTCCTCAGCTCAGATCTATGTACTTGCCGGAGGGGCCCTTCCTTACCTGCATGGAATACACCACACCTCGAACAGGGGGTGGCCGGACTATCTGGTATGGGACTGGATCCCAAAAGTCCTGAATCTTGTTATGACCCCTTGCAGCATGATTTTGTGTGTAAACAAGATCTTCCTCCTCAAAATCTGGGGCCAAGGGCCTATCCTGATGTTTTAAATCCCTTTGCTCCACTTTACCATCTACTCTTTGCTTAACAGTCTCATAGGCTGCAGCGAGGGACTTTTGGTGCTCCTTTATCCATTCTTCTAATGGGAGGTCTTCCTCTATTTCATTCTCAAGAAAATCGATTGGCAGCTGTGGCTCCCGTCCGAACATCAAAAAGTACGGTGTCATGCCAGTTGTCTGATGCACAGTCATATTATAAGCAAACGTGACTTGTGCCAAATGACGAGGCCATCTACGTTTCTGCTCAGGTGGAAGGATGCGCAATAAATCATGTAAAGTGCAATTGAAACGTTCACACTGGCCGTTCCAAGAAGGATGTTAAGGTGTCGTTCCACTTTTATCAACTTTATACAATCTACAAAGCTGCTGGACCAAACTACTTTCAAAATTTATGCCTTGGTCTGAGTGAATTCGACTAGGGACACCAAAAATCTGGAACCAGTTTTTTACCAATGCCTCTGTAACTGTACTTGCTCGCTGGTCTTTAGTATGAATAGTTTGTGTATACTTTGAAAAAACGTCAGTCATTACAAGGACATTTTCTTTGCCATCTGTAGAGGGCTCTAAAACTGTGAAATCTATTGCCAAAATCTCATGTGGCCGAGACGCCTTAATTGTTCCCATGAAAGTTTTAACATTTGGCTGCACAGCCTTGGACAATACACACCTTTTGCAGGTTTTACACCACTTTTCCATGTCTGAGTACGTTAGGCCAGTAGTAATGTGCACGCACTAAATGAAAAGTCCTTTCCACACCCCCTGATGACCCTGGTCATCATGAAGTGAGTGAAGGACTTTTTCCTGCAAACACTGGGGCATTACCAGCTGCTCGACCTCAGAGTGTCCATCTGGAGTGACAATGCCACGATAGAGCACCGAATCACGCTCCCTGAGCCAACCCCACTGCCTTAACAACTCCCTTGTGCCTTTAGCAAGCTTGCTATACTCCAATACTCAAAAAAGGGGCCAATATTGGGGTCCTGATGCTTGAGTATACAGAGTCGGAACTAGATAACCTGGGCAATGCACTGATCTCTTCCTGCACTCCAATGCCCTCTCTGTCAATGTCATTTTAACGTGAGGTCAAACGCAGCCAATTCAGACACCCATCTCTCGTCGGTCGCTCCCAACTTTGCAGTGGCCAAATGACTTAAGGAATTATTATCAGTAAAGACAGTACACTTGTTACTGAGTAAATACTCCCTAAACTTCTCAGTTACAGCCCATTTAAGCACCACCAATTCTAATTTCATTGAACTGTAATTGTTCATGTTGCGCTCTGTGCGTTTTAGGCTACGAATCGCAAATGCTATAGGTTGCAGCTTACCCTGATGTTCCTGAGAGAGGACCACTGCTAACCCTCCATGGCTGGCATCCACTTCTAACACAAAAGGCTTCTGGAAGTCTGCATAAGCAAGAACGGGCGTAGTGGTTAATGCAGTTTTAAGTTTCTGAAAACTGACCTCACACTCCGAATCCCAGTATTCACTTAACGGCTTTTTTGGGGTTTTACCCTTTTTCCCAGGAGGAAGAAGCCTAGCACCCAATCCATTTAATGGGCCTGCCGTGCTAGAAAACCTTCCAATAAACCTCCTATAATAGCTGGCGAATCTTAAAAACGACCACAGCTCTGCCAAGTTAAGAGGATGTTTCCAGTCCCGTACAGCAGCAACCTATTTTGGATCAGTAGAGACCCCCTCAGCTGACACCACATGACCCAAGTACTTAACACGCCGTTGGAAAAATTGGCACTTTGACATCTTGACCTTCAGCCCCTGATTTTCAAGCCGAGACAAAATCTGATCTAATTGTTGTAAGTGTTGCTCCACAGATGATGAAAAAACAATAACATCATCTAAGTACCACAACACAGACTGATATCGACAGTCTCCAAACAGGCGTTCCATGAGATGCTGAAAGGTACTAGGTGCATTGCATAAACCAAACGGCATGCGATTAAATTCATTCAAGTACAAAATGCAGTCTTTGCCTTATCTTTCTCAGCCATCTCAACTTGACTGTAACCACTTGCCAAATCTAAGGTTGTAAACCATTGAGCCCCCACCAAGGAGTCCAGGGACGCTTCAGTCCTAGGTAAGGGAAATGCATCCTTCCTAGTTTTTGCATTTAGCTGCCTGTAGTCCACAAACATGTGCAAGGACCCATCCTTTTTTTGCACTGACACAATTGGTGATGCATAAGGACTACTACTTTCCCTAATGATTTGACTCTCCAAAAGTTTGAGTATGTGCCAACTCATATTGAGAGGGCTGAATGCGTCTATATGGTTGTCGAACAGGTGTTTCATCCAAGACTGGGATTTCATGTGTTATTAAATTAGTATTTCCCACATCCAAATCATGCTTAGCAAATACTTTCTTGTGTTTTAACAGTAGATCCCTTTAGCAGACAATTGTGCAAAGTTACTTTTGAAGAAACTCTGTTAGCATTGTAACCATAGACCCACTGTCCAAGAGGCAGTTAACGTTGACCCCTGCAAAATCCACCTTCACTTCCAAGCAATTTCTAACCAAATTACATTCAGGTCGATTTAAATCATCACTTGAGCCTTCAAACCCCCCACCAGTGTTTGGCTCTGCACACTGGCAGGTTCTAGTTTTCCGCTGGCTTTGGATGTTAGTTCCATCATTTAGCTGAACTGTAACTTGGTTAGGACAATTTCGAGCAATATACCCACTTTGTTCACATCGAAAACAAATTGGTTTGCCATCTACTGTTTTTCGAGGTCGAAAATTTCTTACTCTGGTGGGAGGTGCACTACTTGGAGCCAGGGCCTTCATAACCAATTCTAACTGGGACTGCTGTGCCTTTAACGTAGACACCAGTTCAACATAATCAGCTTGGTGAGACACAGCACTTTCACAAGAGACAGACATCTAATTCAAGACTGAAGTATTATTGCCTTTATATTTAGATGGCTGATTTTCATACTGTGCCATCCATTTTGTGGCTTCATTTCTAGCATCTCGTATAGTCCAATTTGGATTAACATTCACTAATTCTCTGTCTTATTCTGAGTGCCTGGTCTTTTACACCATCACAGAACTGGTCTCGTAAATCATTAGCAACAACCTGTGCATCTGGTTTGACAGCCTGATCCATTAAATCCATTAAAGAATGGGAATATTCAAGCAAAGACTCACCCTCTATTTACGGTTATAAAATTTTCATTGTAATGTAATTCATGAGTGCATACAACCATACACTTCTTTAAGAACCTCAAAAATACATTCAACATTTTCCCTTTGAACAACTGGTAAGAACTTTAGCTCAGTCTGAGCAGCGCCCTCCAAGTGTTCAAACACTATCTGGGCATGTTCTTTTTCACTGCGCCCTCTAGTTTGTGCAAAATCTCTAATTTTCTCGATCCATTCATCCAATGTCAATGCATCAGCACCATTCAATCTGCCAGAGAACAGCGGTATTTTCCTGTCCTGCTGGACATAGATGACAGTGTCTGTGTGTCCTACAGTTTGTGCAGCTCCACCTGTTGCTCCTGACGAAGTGGAGGGCCTTTCTAAGTCCGTAACCGTGCGTGCAGCTCTCAGTGCTGCCAATTCATTTTCCAAGTCTTTAATTCGCTGTGACATGGCCCGTCTGTCGGCCTCATCCAGAGCTCCTCTGTTACTGGCCGAATCCATCATGTGTCACCAGCGAGATGAAGTCTCACTCTCCCACCGCCCCTGCTGTCTTTCTAACGTAACAAAACAAAAGTCACTTCCCCACGTTTATATCCTGTTCGTGACGCCAGAGGTAGTACATAGAATAGACCAGAAATAGAATAAAGTTTAAAAATATTTATTCTTTACATAGACAAGGAGGCCCACGGTAAGTTACTCTTCATCTTGACGACCAATCCAAAACCATTTATTGAAAACATGGATTCACAGCAAAACACTACAGCCGTAGGTAAACTCGCAGTAACATGCATTACACGCTGCCTGTCATCACTCTAACGTCCGCTCGGTAAGCAATAAACTCGATGAACTTGTGCTGAGAGCCGAGCATGACAGTGAATTTAGACAGAGTAATCTTGTGTGTTTGACGGAAACATGGCTTAAAGATCATCACGATACACCGAGCCTGTCAGGCTACACCGTTGTCAGAGCGGACAGGGACGCGCACACTGCGCACAAATCCATTGGAGGGGATCTGTGTTTGTTTGTGGATAACAGCTGGGCCACTCAATACAGCATACGAGAGCAAGTATGCACACCTGACTATGAGATACTGACTGTATCATTTAGACCCTTTTATCTTCCGCGGGAGTTTGGACAGATCACTGTCATTCTTGTATACGTGCCCGGTCCAGATGACGACGCAGCAGGAGAGAGAATAGCAGAGAGCTATAATAATGCACTCACCCGCTCTGCTGACCAGCCCGTTTTCATTCTGGGTGACTTTAACTCCTGCAGTCTGTCTGACCACCTGCCCACTCTACAGCAATATGTAGACTGTCCTACACGTCTGCATCGGACGCTTGACCGTTGCTATGGCAACATCACAAAGGCTTATAAAGCGGTATGCAGACCGCCTCTTGGAAAATCTGACCACAATGTGATTCATCTTTTGCCTAAATACAAAGCTGTGGTCAAAAGAATTAAAACAGTTAATAAGCAGGTACAGGTGTGGTCCGAGGAAAGCAAAGAGCAACTCAGAGACTGTTTTGATGAAACAAACTGGGACATTTTCTTTGAATCCTGTCTGGATGGAGATGAACTCACTGACACCATCACATCTTATATTAAGTTCTGTGAGGATAACGTGTCAGAGACAAACTGTGAAAATATTCCCAAATAACAAACCCTGGGTGTTCAAACAATTGAAAATCTGTCTTAATGAAAAGAGGGCGGCCTTCTGCTCTGGTAATGTGCAATTAATGCAGGAAAAAAGGAGACAGCTGAGAGGGAATATATTTAAGGCAAAAATTGAGTACAAGAATAAAGTAGAAAGTAAATTTTTCAGTGGCAATATAAAACAAGCCTGGGAAGGTCTAAATACACTGATGGGCAAATCCAGTAAGAAATGTGATGCTCTTACAACCATTAATCAATGTTTTGTTGATGAGTTAAACCGTTTCTTCTGTAGATTTGATAAAGTGGATGATAAACAGGAATGTGATGAGATCTGTAAAAAATCTTCCAGCAGGAGCTCCCACAGCTATCACTGAGGATGCCGTGGCTAAAAGTCTTTCTAAACTGAAGCCAAACAAGGCCACCGGCCCAGATGGCCTGAAAGCCCGTCTACTCAAAGACTGCTCCTCAATTAAAAGGAGTCTTTTCCAGATTGTTTAATTCCCTTCTTGTCACAGGAGTGCCCAAATCTTGGAAATTCTCCATAATAAGGCCTATACCAAAAAAGCCAGGGGCAAGCAAACCTGAAGATTTTCGGCCCACTGCCATAACCTCCATATTATGTAAAACTATGGAGAGAGTTTTAGTTGACGTCCTGACCACCACAGTGGTCAGTGAACTAGACCCTCTGCAGTTTGCCTATAAGAGGGGCAGAGGTACTGATAATGCCGTACTGATCTTGCTGGACATGATCTCAAAGCAGCTTTCACTTGCTAAAGCATATGCTCGGGTTTTGTTTGTAGACTTCAGTGCACCTTTTAATTCTATGAAATTACATATTCTTCTGAAAAGGCTGGCTGATTTAAATGTTGAAAAGGGCCTGATGCTCTGGATCAGAGACTTTCTGTCTTGTCGCCCTCAAAGAGTTTGTGCTAACAACATTCTGTCAGGAGAGCTCATCATAAGCACTGGCTGCCCACATGGTAGCGTTCTTTCACCTCTGCTCTTCTCTCTTTTTACAAACGAATTTGCAGTTAATGACACAAACTTTAAACTGATTAAATACGCGGATGACATGGCCCTAGTCGGCCTGCTACAGAAGTGTGACTCCTCTGGCGAAGCCTCCTATCTCGCTCACATTAAAGCTCTTGAAGCTTGGTGTCTCGACAGCCAGATGGAAATCAATGTGTCTAAGACAAAGGAGCTTGTTTTTCACACAAAGCAAGAACTGACCGTGCAGCCAGTTTCACTCGATGGCCAGCTTGTTGAAATGGTTGAACCTTTTAAATATCTTGGTACAGTTCTTGATAGTCACTTGAGCTTCTTTGAAAACACTGATTTTATCTTTAAGAAATGTTCACAGCGACTCAGTCTTCTCAGAAGATTGAGTTGTCTTGGTGTTAATCCGCAGATTTAGAGCTTGTGTATTCTGCACATATTGAGAGTATTTTAACATTTCATCTTTGTGTTTGGTTTGGTCACTTGAGTTGTAAATGTAAGGACAAATTAAATAGAATTGTAAAAATGGCGGGGAAAATTGTGGGAAAACCCCAGAAGACTCTGGCCCACATTTACACTGACAGGATGAGGAGGAAAGCTGAGAGAGTCCTGGCAGACAGCTCTCATCCTCTGTCCTGTCAGTTTGAGCTCTTGAAGTCTGGGAGGCGCTACAGAGCTCCTCTGGCCAAAGGTTCTTTCAAAAAATCTTTTATACCAAATGCCGTCACCATAATGAACTCAAAAAAGTGACCACTCCACAAATTAAACCTGAACTGCTTTACTTCTGTTTTATTTGATTTTATTAGATCTTACTGTACATTTTATTTATCTTACTAGGTCTTATTCTATTTCTTCTTTTACTTCCATGTATTTTATGTATCTTATTTTTGTTTTATTCGTGTGTTTGTATGAATGTTTTATGACTGTTTTTTTGTCTTTTTTGTGCTGGTGAGCCGAAGACAATTTTCCACATCGGTGGACAATAAAGAATTATTCTATTCTATTCTATTCTAAGATTCACTTTAACCCAAAAGCACTGCAGGCAAATGAGGTCGAAAATGGTCAGAATCTGAATACACACTCTGGCCACCCCACCGGAAACTGGCATCTCCGTGGCAAATCTACTACTTCCTTTTTTATAGGAAAATACTCAGTGAGAGGGTGACACCTAGTGGTGCCCTACGTTACAAGTTTAACAAGTATTACTCTCAAAGACATATGCTTTTTAAGGTTTAGTAGTAGGAGTAAAAAGCAACAGCTTCACTTAAAGATTTTCTTCTGGAGGGACAAGCAGCACTGCGCAGTCAACATAAAAAGCGGCAGCACAAGTAGCATTCTTCTTGCACTTTGTGTTATAAATTAAGAACAAATTAACGATGGTTAATAGACTGTAAAGTCACCTTTATCACAACCGCAGGTAGTCGAGTGAAAGAGTGTGCCAGCGGTTCAATATTATTATCCCGAAACCCCGTTAGCTGCCCAACAAGGTGCCTGATGTAAAAGCACTAAATTCAGCACTGAACACTTCCTACTGAACAACACTGATCTCAAAAATGACCCAGGCAACTGGCAAAAAAGCGGAAATCCGCCAAAAAGCAGAGTTTTTTTTTCATCCCTGCCTCTAGCTCTGTTTATGCCAGGAAGTGTTCAACATTGACATTTACTTCTTTCACTGTGGACTCAAAATTTAGCACTTCCTGTTTCAGTCTCAACTTGCCACTGAATTCCTGTGAGATCCCACGAGATCTCATCTATCGACAATCCAGGAAGCATTGATCCAGGAAGTGGTCAACATTTGACCTTTCTTGTTTCACTGTGGACTCAAAATTTGGTACTTCTGTTTGGGACACAGTTAGGGTTGCCACCCGTCCCTTAAAATACAGAATTGTCCTTTATTTGACAATTAATTGTTGTGTCCCATCCTGAATCAATGCGGGATGTAAATTGTTCCGTATTTTCAGAAATCTCTCACACACACATCAAAACTGAACAGGTGTAGAGGATAGACCTCAGACCTTCACTTCTGCATTGCTGTGTGTCCACCTTTCTGGTCCTGTCATAGGTTGCCTGGGTGCCTGTCATGTCTACACCTGAAACTCCACCTCATCCAATGAAGAAAAAACATTTGCAAATGTACACACGAGTGGGAAGAGTCAAACCTCTATCTTGACAGTGTTAGTGGCAATGGGTACAAGGGAAACAAGTATTTATTTATTTATTTTTTATTTCCTCTTAAAGTAAAAATGTCCTCACTGTAAAAGATTAAAATTATTGGTCTGTTTTCCTTAATATTCATGTTTTTATTGCACAGTGACTGCACAGTTTATCATTAACAGTTTTGTGTTAATAAAGCACTTAAAGCTTTAAGTATAACTAAATGCTTTTTCAAAATTTAATTTACCACTCCTTGGGTGTGGTAGTGGCCTTGAAGAACTGTGGTGGGTGTCCTTTATTTTCCTTTCTGAAAGGTGGCAAACCTAGACACAGTGTACCATAAGCTAGCTTTGTGTCGCTGCACATCGCTTCGCTCGTATTAGCAGCCTCTCTGTGCCCCTGTCAAACATGGGCCCCTAGAATCCTTCTTATTCTCCCCTTTTCAGCTCCCCTGCTCATAGCAGACAAATGCAAATATTGAACATTTGCTGAAAATGTGTTTGTTCCAACACAATATTTTGTGTTCCAGTGGAACTGTACACCAAATTGACAAAAGCAGATATCAGATGCACTCATGCTTACAAGTCAGTCGGTGTAAAGCATAGGGAGACACAGCCTATACACTGGTGTGAAAAACGTTTGTGCATGTTTGTGCAAGCTTTTACATGTTGGAATAAAAAATAACTGGGCTTTTTATATTAAATTTCAAAATTGACACCCTTTAAACTCACTGTGGAAAGTAATCTCTACATCCTATGGACAATAAAAATCTAAAAGCCGAAGTGTTGATGTGCATAAGTAAGTGCCCTCTTTAGTTTAACACGTATAAACAATCACTTTTACATTCAGTTTTCTTCAGATATGACGGGGGACGGATACGTGAACATTTTGGAGAACATTTTACATTACCTCAGTTGTAAAGAAATACAAACAGTATAAGGGCTGCATGGTAAATCTGTCTGGAGGAGGCAGATCCCAAAGTCTGAGTCACTGTATGAGAATATGAGGAAAACCACCAAAATGACAAGACAACCCTGAAGATGTTATCAGCTTCTGTGCCTGTGATTGGAGAAACTGCATAGTGCAAGTTCTGCATTCTACTTCACAACTCATAGTGGAGTTGAGCAGAGAAGGATTTTCATACAACAAAACAGATCAAATCTAGGCTTGCATCTCTCAGCTTTCTGGCAAAATGTGAATGAACTTTCAATTCTTTTTAAGAAAATCCTCCTCCATACCATTTCATGATAAAGCTGTGTGTAACTGCTGATGCTAACTGTTTTTAGAGATGTCATGAGTGTCTTAATGGCTTCCCTCGTGAGTCTCCTTGTGTTCCAGTTCTCACTGTTTTTGAGAACTGCCTACTTCAGACAGATTCACCAAAGGGTGTCATACTGTTTGTATTTGTTAATGATTGATGTGAAGGAAGTCCAAGGCACACAGTGATGTGGAAATGTGTGTGTGTGTGTGTGTGTGTGTGTGTGTGTGTGTGTGTGTGTGTGTGTGTGTGTGTGTGTGTGTGTGTGTGTGTGTATATATATATATATATATATATATATATATATATATATATATATATATATATACACACACACAGTGAGGAAAATAAGTATTTGAACACCCTGTGGTTTTGCAAGTTCTCCCACTTAGAAATCATGGAGGGGTCTGAAATTTTCATCTTAGGTGCATGTCCACTGTGAGAGACATAATCTAAAAAGAAAAATCCGGAAATCACAATGTATGATTTTTTAATAATTTATTTGTATGTTACTGCTGTAAATAAGTATTTGACCCCCTGCCAACCAGCAAAAATTCTGGCTCACACAGACCTGTTAATTTTTCTTTAAGAAGCCCTCTTATTCTGCACTCTTTACCTGTATTAATTACACCTGTTTGAACTTGTTACCTGTGTAAAAGACACCTGTTCACACACTCAATTAATCACACTCCAACTGTCCACCATAGCCAAGACCAAAGAGCTGTCTAAGGACACCAGGGACAAAACTGTAGACCTGCACAAGGCTGGAATGGACTACAGGACAACAGGCAAGTAGCTTGGTAGAAGACAACGATTGTTATGATTATTTATTAGAAAATGGAAGAAACACAAGATGACTGTCAATCTCCCTCGGTCTGGGATTCCATGCAAGATCTCACTTTGTGGGGTAAGGATGATTCTGAGAAAGCTCAGAACTACACAGGAGGTCCTGGTCAATGACCTGAAGAGAGCTGGGACCACAGTCACAAAGATTACATTAGTAACACATGATGCTGTCATGGTTTAAAATCCTGCAGGGCAGCAGGGTCCCCCTGCTCAAGCCAGCACATGTCCAGGCCCGTTTGAAGTTCACCAGTGACCATCTGAATGATCCAGACGAGGCATGAGAGAAGGTCATGTGGTTAGATGAGACCAGAATAGCTTTTTGGAATCTACTCCACTTACTATGTTTAGAGGATGAGAACAACCCCAAGAAAACCATCCCAACCGTGAAGCATGGGGTTGGAAACATCATACTCTGGGGGTGCTCTTCTGCAAAGGGGACAGGACGACTGCACCGTATTGAAGAGAGGATGGATGGGGTCATGTATTACGAGATTTTGGCAAACAACCTCCTTTCCTCAGTAAGAGCATTGAAGATGGGTCATGGCTGGGTCTTCCAGCATGACAATGACCCCAAACACAATCAGGGCAACTAAGGAGGGGCTCCGTAAGAAGCATTTCAAGGTCCTGGATTGGCCTGGCCAGTCTCCAGACCTGAAGTCAATAGAAAATCTTTGGAGGAAGCTGAAACTCCAAACCTGAAAGATTTGGAGAAGATCTGTATGGAGGAGTGGACCAAAATTCCTGTTGCAGTGTGTGAAAACTTGGTCAAGAACTACAGGAAACGTCTGACCTCTGTAATGGCAGACAAAGGCTACTGTACCAAATATTATTATTGATTTTCACAGGTGTTCAAATACTTATTTGCAGCAGTAACATACAAATAAATTATTAAAAAAATCATACATTGTGATTTCCAGATTTTTTTTTTCGATTATGTCTCGCTTGGTGGACGTGCACCTAAGATGAAAATTTCAGACCCCTCCATGATTTCTAAGTGGGAGAACTTGCAAAATCGCAAGGTGTTCAAATACTTATTTTCCTCACTGTGTGTGTATATATGTATATATATATATATATATATATATGTATATATATGTATATGTGTATATATATGTATATATATGTATATGTGTATATATATATGTATATATATGTATATGTGTATATATATGTATATATATGTATATGTGTATATATGTGTGTATATGTGTATATATATGTATATATGTGTATATATGTGTATATATGTGTATATATATGTATATATGTGTATATATGTGTGTATATATATATATGTATATGTATGTGTGTGTGTACAGTAAAGCTCGCATATTGTGGATTCAGGTGGACCAGTGAATTTTATAATCGAAATCTTCACTATGTATGAAATGGACAAAGTCTGCTACGTGTACAAAATGGAAAAAAAAAATCCATTTTATGTATAAAATGGACAAAATCTGTTATATGTATGTAATGGATTAGTTAGTCATGAGGCACCAATCGATCTATGGGGAATCCCCAGTACCAGTTAGGTTTATGTACACTCAACAAAAATATAAACGCAACACTTTTGGTTTTGCTCCCATTTTGTATGAGATGAACTCAAAGATCTAAAGCTTTTTCCACATACACAATATCACCATTTCCCTCAAATATTGTTCACAAACCAGTCTAAATCTGTGATAGTGAGCACTTCTCCTTTGCTGAGATAATCCATCCCACCTCACAGGTGTGCCATATCAAGATGCTGATTAGACGCCATAATTAGTGCACAGGTGTGCCTTAGACTGCCCACAATAAAAGGCCACTCTGAAAGGTGCAGTTTTATCACACATCACAGTGCCACACATGTCGCAAGATTTGAGGGAGCGTGCAATTGGCATGCTGACAGCAGGAATGTCAACCAGAGCTGTTGCTCGTGTATTGAATGTTCATTTCTCTACCATAAGCTGTCTCCAAAGGCGTTTTAGAGAATTTGGCAGTACATCCAACCAGCCTCACAACCGCAGACCACGTGTAACCACACCAGCCCAGGACCTCCACATCCAGCATGTTCACCTCCAAGATCGTCTGAGACCAGCCACTCGGACAGCTGCTGAAACAATCGGTTTGCATAACCAAAGAATTTCTGCTCAAACTGTCAGAAACCATCTCAGGGAAGCTCATCTGCATGCTCGTCGTCCTCATCGGGGTCTCGACCTGACTCCAGTTCGTCATCATAACCGACTTCAGTGGGCAAATGCTCACATTCGGCACGCTGGAGAGGTGTTCTCTTCACGGATGAATCCCGGTTCACACTGTTCAGGGCAGATGGCAGACAGCACGTGTGGCGTCGTGTGGGTGAGCGGTTTTCTGATGTCATTGTTGTGGATCGAGTGGCCCATGGTGGCGGTGGGGTTATGGTATGGGCAGGCGTCTGTTATGGACGAAGAACACAGGTGCATTTTATTGATGGCATTTTGAATGCACAGAGATACCGTGATGAGATCCTGAGGCCCATTGTTGTGCCATCCAAGAACATCACCTCATGTTGCAGCAGGATAATGCACCGCCCCATGTTGCAAGGATCTGTACACAATTCTTGGAAGCTGAAAATGTCCCAGTTCTTGCATGGCCGGCATACTCACCGGACATGTCACCCATTGAGCATTTTTGGGATGCTCTGGACTGGCGTATACGACAGCGTGTACCAGTTCCTGCCAATATCCAGCAACTTCGCACAGCCATTGAAGAGGAGTGGACCAACATTCCACAGGCCACAATTGTCAACCTGATCAACTCTATGCGAAGGAGATGTGTTGCACTGCATGAGGCAAATGGTGGTCACACCAGATAGTGACTGGTGTCCCCCCCAATAAAACAAAACTGCACCTTTCAGAGTGGCCTTTTATTGTGGACAGTCTAAGGCACACCTGTGCACTAATCATGGTGTCTAATCAGCATCTTGATATGGCACACCTGTGAGGTGGGATGGATTATCTCAGCAAAGAAGTGCTCACTATCACAGATTTAGACTGGTTTGTGAACAATATTTGATGGAAATGGTGATATTGTGTATGTGGAAAAAGTTTTAGATCTTTGAGTTCATCTCATACAAAATGGGAGCAAAACCAGAAGTGTTGGGTTTATATTTTTGTTGAGTGTATGTATGTATATATATGTATGTATGTATGTATGTATGTATAAGCTAAGGTCAGGAGAGAGCTAAGGAGACTCCACCCCAGGAAGGCAGCAGGCCCGGATAAAGTGTGTCCCAGAATGCTTAAGGCCTGCGCCAACCAACTGGGGGAGCCCCTCCAGCATGTTTTCAACCTGAGCCTGCGTCTCGGAAAGGTCTCAGTCACATGGAAGACATCCTGTGTCATTCCAGTTCCTAGGAAGGCACACCTGAAGGAGCTGAATGACTACAGGCCAGTCTCTTTGACATCCCACGTGATGAAGACCATGGAGCGACTGCTGCTGAATGTCCTCAGACCTCAGGTCAGACATGCTGAGGACCCACTGCAGTTTGCATACAGGGAGAAGGTGGGAGTGGAGGACGCCATCCTCTACCTCCTTCACAGGGCCCACTCTCATCTGGACAGGGGTAACAGCGCTGTGAGGGTCATGTTTTTTGACTTCTCCAGTGCCTTCAACACCATCCAGCCCCTGCTACTGAGAGACAAGCTCATGGAGATGGAGGTGGACACTCATCTGGTCACCTGGATCACTGATTATCTAACTGGAAGACAACAATACGTCAGACTCAGTAACTGCACCTCGGACACAGTGATCAGCAGCACTGGAGCACCACAAGGAACTGTGCTCTCTCCAGTTCTGTTCACTCTGTACACATCAGACTTCAATTACAACTCGGAGTCGTGCCACATGCAGAAGTTTTCAGACGACACTGCTATTGTGGGATGTGTGCGAGAGGGACAGGAAAGAGAGTACAGGGACCTGATACAGGACTTTGTTTAGTGGTGCAAATCAAACCACCTGCAGCTGAACATTGCCAAAACAAAGGAGATGGTAGTGGACTTCAGAAGGTCCGGGCCCACTCTGCAGCCTGTCTCCATTGAGGGGGTCGATGTGGAGGTGGTCCAGACTTACAAATATCTGGGGACACTTATGGACGATAGGTTGGATTGGTCATCCAATACTGACACCCTCTACAGGAAGGGACAGAGCAGACTGTACTTCCTGAGGAGGTTAGGGTCCTTCAGGATCTGCCATAAACTCCTGCGAATGTTCTACCAGTCTGTGGTAGCCAGTGTCCTCTTCTCTGTGGTGGTCTACTGGGGGAGCAGCATGAAGAGGAGGGACGCCGGGCGACTGGACAGGCTGGTGAGTAAAGCTGGTTTAGTGCTGGGAACAGAGCTGGAGACACTAACATCAGTGGCAGAGAGAAGGACCCTCTGTAAACTGCTGGCCATCATGGACAATGTTCAGCACCCTCTGCACAGCGCCATCATCAGGCAGAGGAGCTCATTCAGCGGCAGACTGCTGTCCCAGTCCTGCCACACGGACAGATTCAGGAAGTCTTTTGTCCCTCAGGCCATCAGACTGTTCAACTCTTCCCATCTCAGTAAGAAATAATCCTGTGACACATCTGTTTGACCTTTTATTGCTTTCTTTTGCACTACCAACACTGTTTACCCTGCTTGCTTCTTTGCACAACCTACAGTGTTCACATTGTGTACTGTTTACATCTGTGCTACCTCCTCACTACTGCACTACTACATTTACTCCTCCGTCATATTCTCTGAGACTGGATGCTGCACTTGCACACAAATTTATTTTATTTTTAGTTAGTAGCTTTTATTGATTAGTCCATTTTTCTTTTATTTACTTAACCCTATTTTGTGTGTCTGGTGCAATGTGTGTGTCTTGTCTAATGTGTAAACTGCTGGATGCCTTGAATTTCCCTCTGGGATCAATAAAGTATCTATCTGTCTGTCTGTCTGTCTGTCTGTGTAGTCAGGAGGGTCTGTGTGTATTTGTATCGAGTAGCAAAGCAGAAGATTGCAGCTAATGAGTGTTCTGCTCGCGTGGTACTGTAAAATTTTCTCTTTAGCTAGTGTATGAATATTTCAATAAAGATCTTGATTTTTTTTTTTTTTTTTTTTTTTTTTTAAACAAGATGTTTTTGTTAAAAATCAGGACATTAATTAAGGTATGCAGTTGTTGGATGCTTTCTCTAGGCACAGATGTCTTTGAGTGATTCCAGATTTCATTCCACCCAGAAAAACCTTCCTGTTCACACATCAAACCTCAGCTCAACTGGACCAAGCTCCTGTGAGTATATGTTTGTTTGTATGTAGTCTATTTGCAGAGCGTTTTTTTTTTTGTTTTTTTTTTTAAACAGATGTACCAGGCTCTTTCCCTCAGTATTTCTGACACCTTTCATCAGTACTGGTGATAACTAAACAAACCAGTCTCAAAACACATTCTGTCTCATAGAGGGAGCACAACAATCACCGAAATCACCAGTCTTGAAATATTTTTTATAAATTGTTTAAACAATTTATAAAAAATATTTCAAGACTGATGATTTAGGTGTTTGAATGACCCACAGAAAAATACATTGATAGAAATTAACTGATTAAGCTTAATTATTTGAGCAACTCATTGCTATTTTTCTTATTGTGACAAAGACGTCACGTGGTATTTTCTGCCAGAATGTTTAGGCTGAAGGCCCGATGTTACATATATGTCACAGCAATTTGTACTAAACTTGATATATCTATTTGTGCAAAGAATGTGATCAGAACAGCATAAATGTTATCTTGGACATCTTATTGAAGGATTACAATTGTTACATGGGTTGAAACTTACCTTTGCTGTCAAAAAACAAGCTTTTTAAATTAACACATTTTCTCCCATGTGCTCACCAGGCACACAACCATTTTGGAAGTGACGTCATGTGAACAGCAATTCACTTAGTGTCACATGACTTCACCAGTATGTTAAGTGGATGTCACTTTGGGACCTCATCAGTTAAATTCAAGAATGAATGTCAATGAGGAACTTTCCAGACTATTTAAAGTGTGTGTGACAACTGTGTCACGGTGGGTCCTTATGGGTTAAAAAGCTTGTTTTTTGACAGCAAAGGTAAGTTTCAACCCATACAACAATTGTAATCCTTCAATAAGATGTCCAAGATAACATTTATGCTTTTCTGATCACATTCTTTGCACAAATAGATATAACAAGTTTTGTACAAATTGCTGTGACATATATGTAACATCGGGCCTTCAGCCTAAACATTCTTGCAGAAAATACCATGTGACGTCTTTGTCACAATAAGAAAAATAGCAATGAGTTGCTCAAATAATTAAGCTTAATCAGTTAATTTCAATCAATGTATTTTTCTGTGGGTCATTTGAAAGCACATTTACACAAATATAACCAAAGAAAATAATGTTAATTTAAATAAATGAATCATAAAATGTATTATGACACACGTTTTGCCTATCAGTCCAAAAACCGCATCCTGTCTTGGGCTCAAACACTTTCTTGGTAAATACATAGACAAATACGCAAATGGTATTTTATTATCCTATGCTGGTCCTTTTTCAGTGTTTTTTTTTTTTTTATTTATTTCGTAGTATGAATAAATATAATAAAGTACGTTTTGCCAACAATGCCTGAAAATCACACCATAGGAGTACAACTGGTGTCCTTCAGAGGGACTCACAGCCCAATAAGACAGTATGTGAAAGGAAAGCCCCATCCTTGGGGATTGAAAATTTGGGGTTGCTGCTCTTCCTCTGGAATCCTTTGCTATTTCATGGTCTACGAGGGTGGTACTGGAAAAGAAAAATCTCCACTTGGCATGGGAGGCGATGTTGTGGTCAAACTGTGTGAAACGCTCCCATCAAACCACAACTACAAAGTGTTTGCTGACAACTATTTTTCTTCAGTACAACTGGTGCACAAGCTTCTTCAGCGACAGATCTAGTTTGTAGGAACTCTTTGTAGCAATCGGTTGGCTGGTTGCCAGCTTGAAGATGAGAAAAGTCTTGCTAAGAGAGGCAGAGGATCCTTTGATGCCAGGCTGGAGAAAGAGGAACCCACTGACATTGTCAAGTGGTATGACAACAAGTCTGTCACCCTGATCTCATCATACTGTGCAACTGAGCCCCAAGACAAAGCTCGATGCTGGAGCAAATCAGACAAGACATTTGTACAGGTCAATAGGCCACACATTGTGAAGGAGTACAACACATTCAGGGGGGTGGGGAGGGGGGGTGCTTGCGTTGCAAGGTACAAGTACCACATGAGGTCATGGAGGTGGTACCTCTACATGTTCTGCCAAACCATCATGTTAGGCCTTGTCAATGCGTGGCTAATCTACCGCTGTGACTGTAAACTACTTGGTGTCCAAAAGTCACTGAAACAAAGAAGCTTCCAGGCAGAAATTGCCACAAGCCCGATTCTGGTGCGTTCACAAAGAGGCCGCCCAACTTTTACCGCCACATCTCCTCCACCACCACCCAAGAGAGTTCGTGCTAGAGTTCCAGATGATGTTCACACTGACAATGTTGCACACTGGCCTGCGAAATGTGATAAACGTGGCCACTGCAAATTCTGCAAAGTCAACGCAACCGCCACCCTCTGTGACAAATGCGATCTGCAATTTTGCTTCACTGAGGAAAGAAATTGTTTCAAAAGCTACCATACAGCCTACTGACATAAGAACTGAAAAGAACAGTTCAGACATGGTGTACAAATGTTCAGGTTACCTTCAGTGTTTTGTTTTTGCACTCTCTTAATGTTTACTGTACATTTGTTGCTCAGTTTTCTGCAGCAACAGCAAGTTATTGACAGTACCTCTAATATGAGGCTGTTTTATTGTTCAGTTTGCACATTTTGGTGCTGTAAAACAAATTATAATTAAAAAATGTTGCTAAATCTTATTAACAAAGAAGTAATTTTGATTTATACTGTGGAAATACAAATAAAAAGGCAACTCTATTTCTAAAGAAGAAACTCAAGTGGATTTATTTTTAATAAATATATATATATATATATATATATATATATATATATATATATATATATATATATATATATATATATAAATTTCCTTAAGACACCCAATCTGTCATATATGTAACATGACAGATCTTGGCAACAAAGGGTGTTTTTTTTCCAAAATAACATCAGAAGTACGAGGTCTGTTAGAAAAGTATCAGACCTTTTTATTTTTTTGCAAAAACCTGATGGATTTGAATCACGTGTGCTTGCATGAGCAAACCTTGAACCTTCATGCGCATGCGTGAACTTTTTCACGCCTGTCGATTGCATCATTTTCTGGTAAGCAGCCTTTGTGTGAGGACATGTGTAGTATGCTTGGCGGATTTTCATTTCAAGGAAAAAGACAGAACGACTGGAGCAGCGCCGCATCAAATTTTGCCAGAAACTGGGCGACAGCCAGGTGGAAACCATTCAGATGATTCAGACGGCTTTCGGTGACTTTTCAGTCGTGTGACTATCCGAGAAATTGTGGAACAGGTGGGCATTGCACAGCATGTCCTGTGAGACTTCAACACGAAGTCACCGTCCGCAGCAGCATGAATTTCACCGCCACTCTTTTCATGGCCAAATCTTCTGTCACAGTGGAATGTACCAAAAAAGTGCTGATGTCCACCTCTTCTGCAATTTCTCGGATAGTCACACGACGGTCCTGCATCACCACAGCGTTCACTTTGGAAATGATCTGGTCATTTCAGCATGCTGATGGCTGACCGGAGCGCGGCTCGCTCTCCACCGTTGTGTAGACGTCTTTAAACCGGTTGTACCACTCCTTAATCTGTGTGATGCCCATAGTATTGTCACCGAAAGCCGTCTGAATCTTCCGAATGGTTTCCACCTTGCTGTCGCCCAGTTTCTGGCAAAATTTGATGCGGCGCTGCTCCAGGCGTTCCATCTTTTTCCTTGAAATGAAAATCCACCGAGCGCACAGCACACGTCCCACACAAAGGCTACTTACCAGGAAATGACGCAGTCAACAGGCGTGAAAAAGTTCATGCAAGCACACGTGATTCAAATCCTTCAGGTTTTTGCAAAAAATAAATAGGTCTGATACTTTTCTAACAGACCTCGTATGTTGTATGTAGTCCATCTAGTCTGCTTTATATCCAGCATAATTTTCCCTTAAAGAAAAATGAATCTGGGTTCTTATGGGTTAATCATAACTGAATATCAGTCCACGTCGGCATTTAGAGTAGACTAGATAGAACTTTATTATTCCCTTGGGAAGACTCTCTCTGGGAAATTGAGGTTCCAGCAACATTGGATAGCAGCACCACAGGGTAAGAGCACACATTGTCAGAAGTACAAGTAAGAAAAAATTGGAAAATGTAAATACAAATATAAATACCAGAAATGCTGTCTTTGTTGCTACAACTGCTCCTGTCCTTCCTGTCCTCTGTCTTCCTGTTGCTCCTCCTCCCTCTGATTGAGGAGTTGTACAGTCTGATGGCCTGAGAGACAAAGGAGTTTTTCAGTCTTTTCGTCTTGCACTTGGGAAGCAGCAGTCTGTGGCTGAAGAGGCTCCTCTGTTTGCTGAAGACTGTGCACAGAGGGTGACTGGCATCGTCCATAATGTCCAACAATTTGTCCTATGTTCTCTGCCACCGTCACCTGAGAGTCCAGTTTCATGCCAATTCACGGACTGCAGCCTCCTCGGAAAGTACAACCTGCATTGTCCCTTCCTGTACAGTGGTTGGTGTGGGTTGTCCAGTCTAGTTTGCTGTCCAGCCACAGCCCAAGGTATTTGTAGGAATCCACAGCCTCCACCTCAACTCCCTTGATCAGAACTGGTCACGGTCTTGGTCTGGATTTCCCAAAGTCAGTGACCAGCTCCTTTGTCTTTGATGTGATGAGCTGTCTATAGTTTGTGTGGCACTAGGCAGCAGCGTCCCTCACTAGGCTCCTGTACTCCTCCTCTCTGTCATCCGTGATGCATCCAACAATGGCTGTGCCATCTGCAAACTGCTGGATGTGACACAGCTCAGAGTTGTAGTAGAGGTCCGAGATGTTCAGGGTGGAAGAGAACAGGGGCCAGCACCGTGCCCTGTGGTGCTCCGGTGCAGCTGATCACAGTGTCAGACGTGATGTCTCTCAGCCTGACATACTGCGGCCTGTCGGTGAGGTAGCTGGAGATCCAAGTGACCAGGTGGGGGTCTACCTGCATTACGTTCAGTTTGTCTTGAAGGAGAAGGTGCTGGTTGGTATTGAAGGCGCTCGAGAGGTCCAGGAAGAGAATCCTCAGCGCTTTCCTTATCCTGGTGCGAGTGGGCTCGGTGTACCAGGTAGAGGATGGCATCCTCCACACCAACACAGTGGCACAGCGGCCCAGTGGATTAGTGGTTAGCACTAGTGTCTCACAGCAAGAAGGTTGTGGGATTGCTTCCAGTCCTTTCTGTGTGGGGTTTGCATGTTCTCCTCGTGTCTGCGTGGGTTTCCTTCGGGTACTCCGGTTTCCTCCCACAGTCAAAAAAAAAAAGAAAGAAAAAAGAAAAGCTTATTTAGGATCGGCTTCTTCCTCTGCCCCCGGCCAAGGCAGTGTCTCAACATCTGGAGTTGGTCCCAGGGTGCCGCACTGTTGCTGTCCACTGCTCCTAGTGGTTGGATTGTGTCTAACAGTAATTATGATTGGTTAAATGCAGAAGACAAATTTTGGTGTGTGTGTGTGTGTGTGTGTGTGTGTATATATATATATATATATATATATATATATACACGAGGTCTGTTAGAAAAGTATCCGACCTTTTTATTTTTTTCAAAAACCATATGGATTTGAATCACGTGTGATTGCATGAGCCAAGCTTGAACCTTCGTGCGCATGCGTGTGTTTTTTCTCGCCTGTCGGTTGCGTCATTTGCCTGTGAGCAGGCTTTGTGTGAGCAGTGGTCCACCCCTCTCGTCGGATTTTTATTGCGAATAAATGTCTGAACGATTTGGAGCTTTGCTGCATCAATTTTTTCCAGAAACTGTGAAAGACCTCCAGGTGGACACCATTCGGAAAATTCAGATGGCTTTCAGGGACGATTTTATGGGGATTACACAGATTAAGGAGTGCTCCAGCCAGTTTAAAAGAGCGCCCACAGCGTCTGAGAGCGCGCCGCGCTCCGAGCTCTGAATCAACCAGATCATTTCCAACGTGAAGGCTTTGTTGATGCGGGACGTCGTCTGACTTACACAAAAATGGCAGGAGACATAGACATCAGTACTTTTTCAGCACATTCCACTGTTACAGGAGTTGTTTTCATGGAAACTAAAGCGGACGGATGTGCCACGGAGCCGTTCATGGCGCGGCACAAAACCACCTCCGTGTTGGTCTGGTTGCTTTGCGCCATGCTGCATCGCCGCGACGAGTGGAATTCCTCCGCTCCTCTTTCCATGACAAAAACTCCTGTAACAGTGAAATGTGCCGTTCATTTCCACACTGGACGCTGTGTTGATCCGGGAGGTCGTCTGGCTTTCACAGGAATTGCGGAAGACGTGGACATCTGCACTTTTTCGGCACATTGAGACAGACGTGCGGAGGAATTCTGCGCGTCGCGGTGGAGCCGCATGGCGCAAAGCAACGCCGTGATGAAGCCTCACAGGACATGTTCTGGTATGTCCAGCTCATGCACAATTTCTCGGATAGTCACACAACTGAAAAGCCACCGAAAGCCGTCTGAAAGCCGTCCTGTGAGACCAACATGGAGGTGCTTTTGTCCGGCGCCATGAGCGGCACGGTGGCGCATCCCTCTGCTTCTCTATCCATGAAAAAAAACTCCTGTAACAGTGGAATGTGCCGAAAAAGTCTTGATGTCCACGTCTTCTGCCATTTTTGTGTAAGTCAGATGATGTCCCGGATCAACAAAGCCTTCATGTTGGAAATGATCTGGTTGTTTCAGCGGGGTGTCAGCCTGTCGATCGGCGCTCGGAGTGCGCCGTGCTCTCAGACGTTGTGGGCGGTCTTTAAACCGGCTGGAGCACTCCTTAATCTGTGTAGTCCCCATGAAATCTTCCCTGAAAGCCATCTGAATTTTCCGAATGGTGTCCACCTGGAGGTCTCTCACAGTTTCTGGAAAAATTTGATGCAGCAAAGCTCCAAATCGTTCAGACATTTATTTGCAATAAAAATCCGACGAGAGGGGTGGACCACTGCTCACACAAAGCCTGCTCACAGGCGAATGACTGCAACCGACAGGCGTGAAAAAACTCACGCATGCGCACGAAGGTTCAAGCTTGGCTGATGCAATCACACGTGATTCAAATCCATATGGTTTTTGCAAAAAATAAAAATGAAAATGAATAAATAAATTGTTTAATCAATATTTTGTTGAGAACCTAGATATTTGTGTGAATTCTTTCAGATTTAACTCCTCAGCCCTCTGTAGCAGCATCGCAGTCTGGCGTCCTTCCTCGGCAGGCAACACGGCCATGGTCTAAAGACCTTAGCCTCTATGAGGAGTACAAACTCAGAAGAAATGAGCTTCGCCGACGCAGTCTCAACAGACGCAGAGAGCTAGAGAAAACACTGCCTCAACCACTGCTGGCTGACCTGGTTTGTGTTCTCACTGACATTCTCCTGATTGTGATATTCTATGACTGTTTCGTTGTGTTCATGTTTCACTTGCAGTTAGCCTTAAGATAAACTGTTTAACCGAGTTAGACGAGCCTTTCCATGCATCGTAAATGAAAGGACAATAAAGCTCTACTCTGTTTGGGGTTAGTTTCACACTGGGAGTCAGGGTAATGTAATTATTACTAGAGTTTTTTAGGGATTGTAGTCCAGTACGAATGTACTATTTTTCCAGACTGCACACTCCTGTGTCAGTAAAGATTTAGGCAACTTTTACCTTCTGTAAATTGATACCTCAAAATTATTTTAATTTAACTTAACCTTTATTTAACTTAGTCCCAAAGAGATCGAGATCTTTTTTGCAAGGGAGACCTGGACAATTATAAAGTTTCCAGTTCACCTAACCTGCATGTCTTTTATTGTGGGAGAAAACCGGAGCACCGCTAGAAACCCACACAAACACGGGGAGAACAAGCAAACTCCACACAGAAAGGCCACAGATGGGAATCAATCCCATGACCTTCTTGCTGTGAGGCAATAGTGCTAACCGCTAATCTACCATGCTGCCCAATTACTCCGTTATGAGACTCCTGTGCTTTGATTTCTCTGTAATCAGGCTGAGTGCCAGTTGACCTCAGATGGTGAGTATCCTGATTGCAGATTTCTCTAAGACAGAGGTTCCAATCCTGGTCAACAGGGACCCCTGATATGCACATTTTTCATCTCTCCTTCTGCTAACACCTGGTTAGCTTCTTCAGGTGTTTGTTAGCTTTTGATTGGCTGAGCACACATTAATGGAAACAAGCCTTAACAAATGGCTCTTTGTCTACTCTCAGGGTGAACACACCCTGTTTTCTCAGTTGCCGAAACAGCATGGAATTTCCATCAAGCTATGACTGCCCTGGATGATATTTAAAGTTCCCTCAGATATGAAATACTTACTCATTGGTGATTCCAATACAACACCAATTTTCCAGCAACAATTCCTATGTTTCATTAGGCTTGTCATGTCCATATCTGCAAATCCTCAAGCCAGATTACTTGGAAGTTACTGGAAAAACCATGGTCAGAATTCACTAAATGTGCACTTTTATAGATCCTAGAATTCTCAAAAAGTTTCCATAAATGGACTGCATTTATATATCACTTTTCCATCTGCATCAGAAGCTCAAAGCGCTTTACAATTATGCCTCACATTCACCCAGACACACTCACACACCGATGTCAGGGTGCTGCCATGCAAGGTGCTTACTACACACCAGGAGCAACTAGCGGATTAAGGAACTTGCCCAAAGGCCTTAGCAATTTTCCGGCCTGGCTGGGTTTTTAAACTGAAAATCCTCTGGTCTGAAGCCCGCTAGACCATCACCTTTCCATGGCATTCCATCATTTTCCCATGAAAACATTGTCAGTCTGCTGTGCAACACAGCCAGTATTGGCATATCATCCATTTTTGCCAAGGTTACCAAGACCATAAGGGCCGTTGTAGTCCTTGTATCCCAACCATCTTGATTCCATTGGTCATATTTTAATCACCCGTGACCATTAGAGTGTCGCCTGGACTGGAGTGTTGCCTAAACGTAATGAAACATCTTGGTAATAAACCAGTCTGAGCTGGTAATTATGATGGACTCCTATTCAACGAGCCATGCCATACATGCCAGGGTTTGGTTTTAGAAAATGTAAAACCTGTTTTTACCAGGATACCAGCTAAACTTGTTTCTTGCCGGGATGGTTATTGCCAGGTTTTAACCACGATGTGCTAAATATCCCAACCCTGATTCATAGTAGCATCTTCCCTGAACAGGATTCCCAAGTTGTCTCTATAACCACATGCCTTTTAGTTAAGTGCTTTGGTCTCCTTATACAACAGGAAAAATAAGTATTGAACATGTCATTTCTCTCAGTAAATGTATTTCTAAAGGTGCTATTGACATAAAGGTTTCACCAGATAGATGTCTGTAACAAAAATTAGAAATTACGTTATGTGTAATAAAATGGAATGACAGAGGAAAAATATTGAACATGCTTAATGAAAGTTATTTAATACATTGTACAAAAGCCTTTGTTGATAATGATGTTGTGGGTGGGCCCTGTTACTCCCTATTGGTTCTGTTTGGAGAGTTTTTGGGTTCCTCTTGGTTCGTATGTCTGCTGTCCTGTGTGTCGTGTCTGGAGTTCTACGTGTGTCTCTGTCCTGTGGGTCCCGTTAGTGTGTCTGTGATCCCTCAAGCCTTCTTTGGTGGGCGTGTCCCTGCGACACCCTTCTCTGTTGAGTGTCTCTGGCCTGCGTGTATGAAGTCACTTCGACATGGTTATGTATTCATCCCCTGATGTGTCTCTAGAATGCCACCTGCAAAAAGAAATGTTTCATGTGGGTAGTTTGCTCTATCAGCTTGTGTCCTCTGGATTTGGAAAGCGTATCAGTTATCACTTGCAGAGTGGCTATACGCCCAACTGTTGGTTCAGTAAAGTAAATACACAAGCATACATGCCCAACCACAACTGACCAATGAACGTGCTTATAAGTTCACTTCCGGTTTCAACATGGGGAAAAGGGGGGGATATTTTCTTGCCGGCTGTGGGAGCGTTCGCAGCCCGCAGAGGGGTTGTGATCTAAAGCGGTTCTGTTTGGCTCATCACACCCAGGGAACTGTGTCAAACTAACACCATCTTACAAGCAACAAGCAGCATTTTGTTCATAAAAACTGTTTCGTTGTCGTTAAGGCTTCTCTGTTCAAAATGCTTATGAAGTTTGTCTGCTTTCATCCATTGCTGTATTTTTCCCGCAGTAATTAAAGATGGCGCCATTAAATGCGTCAAACATACGCTGCAATAGAGCCTTAAAAAAGTGTTGTAAAAAACATAGTTTAGATCAGGGGTGGGCAACTTGTTCCAGAAAGGGCCAAGAGTGTGCAGGTTTCCTTTGCAGCCATTGACTCCACCAGGTGATTTTACTGATTAACTGATTCCATTTGCTCAAAGTGATATTAATCAGTGAAATCACCTGGTGGAGTCAGTGGCTGCAAAGAAAACCTGCACCCTCTTGGCCCTTTCTGGAACAAGTTGCCCACCCCTGGTTTAGATGCACAAAACGCATCAAATATACGATCACGGTTGGGCGAATAAGGTAAGACATTATATTTATCTGCCCAACGGTTGGGCGTGTAATGCACATTGTATGACTTATCTGCCCAACCGTTGGGCGTGTAATGCTGTTTGTATGATTTATCTGCCCAGCGGTTGGGCGAATAGCCTTTGCCTATCACTTGTGGGTATGTCTTTACTGGAGGGGTCCTTGATTATGCTTTATTTTCAGTCTTCTGTGGATGCTTGTGGTTTGCTGCCCTCTTGTGGTTTCTTTTGTTAGTGCACGTCCTTAACACTGATTAGTAACATCTGTGGTCCATTTAGTCTGTGTATTCATACCTCCTCCGTTTGTCCTTCCGTTGCGGGTCCATTACGTGGTGTGTTTGGGTTTCCTTATGTCGTCTCCTGATTTTCCCATGTGTGCTGTTCCTACCACCATCCCCACGGGTTGTGTGTATATCAGTTTTGACTTTATGTCCTTATCTTTGCTCCTGTCTTCAGCTTTTTGCCACACCCATGGTAGGGTTTAAGATTGACTTTTGGTTTGATCCCTCCCCACTCCTGTTAATGCTTCGTAATCCCTCTAAGTTGGTTATGAATGTATTTTTGTTGGAACTTTCCCTATTCTTGTTTTTGTGGAATTTGAGCACTGTTTGGACAATAAACACCTGTTGTTTTTGGAACAAACCTCTTGTGTCTGATTTACTCACATAGTGAGGTTCACCCCGTCTTACCCCTGGTACCAACCATAACAAATGGCATCTTTAAGATGCCTCCTGTATGGCCAAACTAGTCATATGCATTGCTCAGGTATGATTTTGGCCCATTCTTCCATGCAAAGTCTTCAAATCTTGAAGGTTCCGTGGACCTCTTCTGTGAATTATCATCTTTAGTTCTTTCCATAGGTTTTTATTGGATTCAAGTCAGATGATTGGCTGGGCCATTCTAGCAGCTTTATTTTCATTCTCTGAAACCAATTCACAGTTTCCTTGGCTGTATGTTTGAGATCACTGTCTTGCTGACATGTCCACCCTTATTTCATTTTCATCATCCTGGTAGATTTTTATCAAGAATTTCTCCATTCATCCTTCCTTCAGTTACATGACGTTTGCCAGTGCCAGATCCTAAAAACATCCCCATACATACATGATATTCCCACCTCCAAACTTCACTGTTGGTCTGGTGTTTTTGGGGTGATGTGCAGTGCCATTTATGGTGTGTATTATGGCATCCAAAGAGTTCAATTTTGGTCTCATCTGACCAGACTGTATTCTCACAGTATTTCTCAGGCTTGTCTAAATGTTGTGCACCAAAGTTTAAATGAGCGTCAACATGCTTTTTCTTTAGCAATGGAGTCTTGTCTGGTGAGCATGCACACAGGCCGTGGCGGTTAAGTGCATTAGTTATTGTTTTCTTTGAAACAATTGTACCTGCTAATTCCGGGTCTTTCTGAAGTGTGGCTCTTGTTGGCTCTTGGATGACTCTTCTGAAAATTCTTTTCAGTCCTTTGTCAGAAATCTTGCGAGGAACACCTGGCTGTAGCCGGGTTATGGTGAAATGATGTTCTTTCCACTTTCAGATTATTTCCCCAACAGTACTCAATGGAACATTCAGAATTTTAGAAATCCTTCTGTAACCAATGCCACCAATATGTTTTGCAACAGTAAGGTTGTGAAGATTCTGAGCTTCTTGCTTTTACCCTTCATGTTTCTTGTGTGACACCTTGGTAATGAGACACCTTTTTATAGGTGACAGTTGGGACTGAACATGCTGATATTACAGTGCATCCAGAAAGTATGCACAGTGCTGCACTGTTTCCATATTTTTTAATGCTACAGCCTTATAACAAAATTAATAAAATGCATTTTTTTCCCCTCAAAATTCTAGACACAATACCTTGTAATGACAATGTGAAAAAAGTTTTCATTTTGAGATTTTTGCAAATTTATATTATAAAAATTATCTAAGAAATCACATGTACATAAGTATTCACAGCCTTTGCCATACAGCTCAAAATTGAGTTTAGGTGCATCCTGTTTCCACTTATCATCCGTGAGATATTTCCAAAACTTAATTGGAGTCCACCTGGGGTAAATTCAGTTGATTAGGCATGATTTGGAAAGGCACACACCTGTTTGCATATAAGGTCCCACAGTTGACAGTGCATATTGCTTGCCTCTACTGGTGGTTGGCTCTCACTGCGGTATTGTATCACTTCCTGTTCCGGAGCACAGCGGTGTTTTTCTGTATCTGTTAGCTGTTTAATCTGCGCAGTTAGATTGGTCTAGTTATCTAGATTACGATTTGTTTCCCAGTGTAATCTTTACGTGCCTTAACTAAAGCACTCCTTCTGCTGAATCACCTCTAAATTATTTACACATTATTCACTTTGCGTGTTTTTAGGAATCCGCTAGCTTAGCGTAGCTACTAGCTCTTAGCCGATTTAGCATGGCGGCTTCTCCTGTCTCTCCCACACTTTTCTGCTCTGGGTGTGAAATGTTTAGTTATTCCTCGGCCTCCTTTAGCAGTAATGGTACTTGTAATAAGTGTAGCTTATTCGTAGCTTTGGAGGCCAGGCTGGGCGAATTGGAGACTCGGCTCCGCACCGTGGAAAATTCTACAGCTAGCAAGGCCCCTGTAGTCGGTGCGGACCAAGGTAGCTTAGCCGCCGTTAGTTCCCCCCTGGCAGATCCCGAGCAGCCGGGAAAGCAGGCTGACTGGGTGACTGTGAGGAGGAAGCGTAGCCCTAAACAGAAGCCCCGTGTACACCGCCAACCCGTTCACATCTCTAACCGTTTTTCCCCACTCGACGACACACCCGCCGAGGATCAAACTCTGGTTATTGGCGACTCTGTTTTGAGAAATGTGAAGTTAGCGACACCAGCAACCATAGTCAATTGTCTTCCGGGGGCCAGAGCAGGCGACATTGAAGGAAATTTGAAACTGCTGGCTAAGGCTAAGCGTAAATTTGGTAAGATTGTAATTCACGTCGGCAGTAATGACACCCGGTTACGCCAATCGGAGGTCACTAAAATTAACATTAAATCGGTGTGTAACTTTGCAAAAACAATGTCGGACTCTGTAGTTTTCTCTGGACCCCTCCCCAATCGGACCGGGAGTGACATGTTTAGCCGCATGTTCTCCTTGAATTGCTGGCTGTCTGAGTGGTGTCCAAAAAATGAGGTGGGCTTCATAGATAATTGGCAAAGCTTCTGGGGAAATCCTGGTCTTGTTAGGAGAGACGGCATCCATCCCACTTTGGATGGAGCAGCTCTCATTTCTAGAAATCTGGCCAATTTTCTTAAATCCTCCAAACCGTGACTATCCAGGGTTGGGACCAGGAAGCAGAGTTGTAGTCTTACACACCTCTCTGCAGCTTCTCTCCCCCTGCCATCCCCTCATTACCCCATCCCCGTAGAGACGGTGCCTGCTCCCAGACTACCAATAACCAGCAAAAATCTATTTAAGCATAAAAATTCAAAAAGAAAAAATAATATAGCACCTTCAACTGCACCACAGACTAAAACAGTTAAATGTGGTCTATTAAACATTAGGTCTCTCTCTTCTAAGTCCCTGTTGGTAAATGATATAATAATTGATCAACATATTGATTTATTCTGCCTAACAGAAACCTGGTTACAGCAGGATGAATATGTTAGTTTAAATGAGTCAACACCCCCGAGTCACACTAACTGTCAGAATGCTCGTAGCACGGGCCAGGGTGGAGGATTAGCAGCAATCTTCCATTCCAGCTTATTAATTAATCCAAAACCCAGACAGAGCTTTAATTCATTTGAAAGCTTGTCTCTTAGTCTTGTCCATCCAAATTGGAAGTCCCAAAAACCAGTTTTATTTGTTATTATCTATCGTCCACCTGGTCGTTACTGTGAGTTTCTCTGTGAATTTTCAGACCTTTTGTCTGACTTAGTGCTTAGCTCAGATAAGATAATTATAGTGGGCGATTTTAACATCCACACAGATGCTGAGAATGACAGCCTCAACACTGCATTTAATCTATTATTAGACTCTATTGGCTTTGCTCAAAAAGTAAATGAGTCCACCCACCACTTTAATCATATCTTAGATCTTGTTCTGACTTATGGTATGGAAATAGAAGACTTAACAGTATTCCCTGAAAACTCCCTTCTGTCTGATCATTTCTTAATAACATTTACATTTACTCTGATGGACTACCCAGCAGTGGGGAATAAGTTTCATTACACTAGAAGTCTTTCAGAAAGCGCTGTAACTAGGTTTAAGGATATGATTCCTTCTTTATGTTCTCTAATGCCATATACCAACACAGTGCAGAGTAGCTACCTAAACTCTGTAAGGGAGATAGAGTATCTCGTCAATAGTTTTACATCCTCATTGAAGACAACTTTGGATGCTGTAGCTCCTCTGAAAAAGAGAGCTTTAAATCAGAAGTGTCTGACTCCGTGGTATAACTCACAAACTCGTAGCTTAAAGCAGATAACCCGTAAGTTGAAGAGGAAATGGCGTCTCACTAATTTAGAAGATCTTCACTTAGCCTGGAAAAAGAGTCTGTTGCTCTATAAAAAAGCCCTCCGTAAAGCAAGGACATCTTTCTACTCATCACTAATTGAAGAAAATAAGAACAACCCCAGGTTTCTTTTCAGCACTGTAGCCAGGCTGACAAAGAGTCAGAGCTCTATTGAGCTGAGTATTCCATTAACTTTAACTAGTAATGACTTCATGACTTTCTTTGCTAACAAAATTTTAACTATTAGAGAAAAAATTACTCATAACCATCCCAAAGACGTATCGTTATCTTTGGCTGCTTTCAGTGATGCCGGTATTTGGTTAGACTCTTTCTCTCCGATTGTTCTGTCTGAGTTATTCTCATTAGTTACTTCATCCAAACCATCAACATGTTTATTAGACCCCATTCCTACCAGGCTGCTCAAGGAAGCCCTACCATTATTTAATGCTTCGATCTTAAATATGATCAATCTATCTTTGTTGGTTGGCTATGTACCACAGGCTTTTAAGGTGGCAGTAATTAAACCATTACTTAAAAAGCCATCACTTGACCCAGCTATCTTAGCTAATTATAGGCCAATCTCCAACCTTCCTTTTCTCTCAAAAATTCTTGAAAGGGTAGTTGTAAAACAGCTAACTGATCATCTGCAGAGGAATGGTCTATTTGAAGAGTTTCAGTCAGGTTTTAGAATTCATCATAGTACAGAAACAGCATTAGTGAAGGTTACAAATGATCTTCTTATGGCCTCGGACAGTGGACTCATCTCTGTGCTTGTTCTGTTAGACCTCAGTGCTGCTTTTGATACTGTTGACCATAAAATTTTATTACAGAGATTAGAGCATGCCATAGGTATTAAAGGCACTGCGCTGCGGTGGTTTGAATCATATTTGTCTAATAGATTACAATTTGTTCATGTAAATGGGGAATCTTCTTCACAGACTAAAGTTAATTATGGAGTTCCACAAGGTTCTGTGCTAGGACCAATTTTATTCACTTTATACATGCTTCCCTTAGGCAGTATTATTAGACGGTATTGCTTAAATTTTCATTGTTACGCAGATGATACCCAGCTTTATCTATCCATGAAGCCAGAGGACACACACCAATTAGCTAAACTGCAGGATTGTCTTACAGACATAAAGACATGGATGACCTCTAATTTCCTGCTTTTAAACTCAGATAAAACTGAAGTTATTGTACTTGGCCCCACAAATCTTAGAAACATGGTGTCTAACCAGATCCTTACTCTGGATGGCATTACCCTGACCTCTAGTAATACTGTGAGAAATCTTGGAGTCATTTTTGATCAGGATATGTCATTCAAAGCGCATATTAAACAAATATGTAGGACTGCTTTTTTGCATTTACGCAATATCTCTAAAATCAGAAAGGTCTTGTCTCAGAGTGATGCTGAAAAACTAATTCATGCATTTATTTCCTCTAGGCTGGACTATTGTAATTCATTATTATCAGGTTGTCCTAAAAGTTCCCTAAAAAGCCTTCAGTTAATTCAAAATGCTGCAGCTAGAGTACTGACGGGGACTAGAAGGAGAGAGCATATCTCACCCATATTGGCCTCTCTTCATTGGCTTCCTGTTAATTCTAGAATAGAATTTAAAATTCTTCTTCTTACTTATAAGGTTTTGAATAATCAGGTCCCATCTTATCTTAGGGACCTCGTAGTACCATATCACCCCAATAGAGCGCTTCGCTCTCAGACTGCAGGCTTACTTGTAGTTCCTAGGGTTTGTAAGAGTAGAATGGGAGGCAGAGCCTTCAGCTTTCAGGCTCCTCTCCTGTGGAACCAGCTCCCAATTCAGATCAGGGAGACAGACACCCTCTCTACTTTTAAGATTAGGCTTAAAACTTTCCTTTTTGCTAAAGCTTATAGTTAGGGCTGGATCAGGTGACCCTGAACCATCCCTTAGTTATGCTGCTATAGACGTAGACTGCTGGGGGGTTCCCATGATGCACTGTTTCTTTCTCTTTTTGCTCTGTATGCACCACTCTGCATTTAATCATTAGTGATCGATCTCTGCTCCCCTTCACAGCATGTCTTTTTCCTGGTTCTCTCCCTCAGCCCCAACCAGTCCCAGCAGAAGACTGCCCCTCCCTGAGCCTGGTTCTGCTGGAGGTTTCTTCCTGTTAAAAGGGAGTTTTTCCTTCCCACTGTAGCCAAGTGCTTGCTCACAGGGGGTCGTTTTGACCGTTGGGGTTTTACATAATTATTGTATGGCCTTGCCTTACAATATAAAGCGCCTTGGGGCAACTGTTTGTTGTGATTTGGCGCTATATAAAAAAATTGATTGATTGATTGATTGATTGATTGATTGATATCAGAGCACAAACCAAGCATGAAGTCAAGGGAATTTTCCTTGGTTGAAATAAAAGGATTAATAAATGGAATAGTTTTGACGCTGTTGAATGTTTGGTCTCCAAAGTAAAGATCAAACAAGGTCGACGTCCAATGGATTCTATGACAGGTGACATATGTTACCTGTAACATGATAACTAAGCATGACAGATGGAGCAAACTATTCCTTATTAGAACCCTGTTAACCCAAACAATAATTTGCATCATTTTTTACTGAAATTAGAGCAACTTTAACTTTGACCCCTGTACAAACTGAAATAGACCTTTGTCACCATTTTTGCTGTTTTTACCCCATAACTCCAGAACATTCCATCATAGATAGTCCAAACTATACTTTTTTGAATTGTTATGATCAGACAAATAATGTGATATAGTTTTCAATGTGATTGGAGCATTTTTAAATTTTGACCTGTGTAATTGTTTATTGACCACTACCTGGCTACAGCTACCACCCTGGGATGGCTATCATACATTTTTGTGTTGGTCATAGTAGACTGAGGCTGGATTCTAAGTGTCGGTTAATCACCTTCAGTTGTACCGATTGGGTCAAAATTGATGACTGGCCCATGGATTATGTAGGCCACTGAGACAGGATTGTCTCTTAGGCACATATCTGGGGAAGGGTACATTTCTGCTGCTTTGAAGGTCCCAATGAGCACAGTGTCCTCCATCGTCCATAAATGGAAGAAGCTCAGGACTCTTCCTAGAGTTGGCTGTCTGTCTAAACTGAGCGATCGGGGGAGAAAAGCCTTAGTCAGGGAGGTGACCAAGAACCTGATGGTCACTCTGTCGGAGCTCCAGCATTCCTCTCTGGAGAGAGGAGAACCTTCCAGAACGACTTCCATCTCTCCAGCAGACCACCAATCAGGCCTGTATGGTAGAGTGTCCAGACAGAAGCTACTCCTTAGTAATGGCAGCCCACTTGGAGTTTGCCAAAAGGCACCTGAACGACTCTCAGACCTGTGGGGATGTTTTTCAGTGGCAGGAACTGGAAGACTAGTCAGGATTGAGGGAAAGATGAATGCAGCAATGTACAGAGACATCCTGGATTCCATTCACAAAAATGGACATAGAGAGGACTTGTGACCTTGCCAGAAAGATGTCGGGATCGATTAATAGTCTCTGGTCCCCTCCCCTCCTGGAGTACTGACGAGGCATTTTGCAGACTGACATCGTTAAATAGGTGGCTGGCGCAATTTTGTAGACAGGAAGGCTTTAGCTTTATTGATAACTGGCCTTCATTCTGGGGCCCCTGTGGCTTGCTGATGCCAGACGGCCTCCACCCTACTGGGGAAGGCGCAGCCATCTTGTCTGCGAACATAGATAGAGCTCTACAGGGAGGGTAACATTAGGAATTTACAGCAGGCCACAGAGCAGGTGATTAGAGACCCTGCAAGGATTATGACAAATGTGGGTGTGGAATCATTAAGTTAGTGGGGAAATTAGTGCAGAAAATCCACTATGGTGATATTGCAGTTTATCTGTCAGGGAGGGAAAGTCAACAAGTTGAGACTGTGGCCTGCTTCCGTAGACGTGTCCATAAAAATCATAGAGGGATATGCTTTGCAAATGTAATACCCATTACTGCATTGGATGATGTTGAAATTGAGGATGGCCCAGTGGTTGTTCCAGCAACAGCAAAGATTCCGCGTCTGCTACTTACAACGCGCATGGAATGTCTCAAACCTAAACCTACTTCTAGGCATCTTGTATATGCTACTCTGGAACCACTCCTAAATCAATCAATCAATCAATCATTTTTTTATATAGCGCCAAATCACAACAAACAGTTGCCCCAAGACGCTTTATATTGCAAGGCAAGGCCATACAATAATTATGTAAAACCCCAACGGTCAAAACGACCCCCTGTGAGCAAGCACTTGGCTACAGTGGGAAGGAAAAACTCCCTTTTAACAGGAAGAAACCTGCAGCAGAACCAGGCTCAGGGAGGGGCAGTCTTCTGCTGGGACTGGTTGGGGCTGAGGGAGAGAACCAGGAAAAAGACATGCTGTGGAGGGGAGCAGAGATCGATCACTAATGATTAAATGCAGAGTGGTGCATACAGAGCAAAAAGAGAAAGAAACAGTGCATCATGGGAATCCCCCAGCAGTCTACGTCTATAGCAGCATAACTAAGGGATGGTTCAGGGTCACCTGATCCAGCCCTAACTATAAGCTTTAGCAAAAAGGAAAGTTTTAAGCCTAATCTTAAAAGTAGAGAGGGTGTCTGTCTCCCTGATCTGAATTGGGAGCTGGTTCCACAGGAGAGGAGCCTGAAAGCTGAAGGCTCTGCCTCCCATTCTACTCTTACAAACCCTAGGAACTACAAGTAAGCCTGCAGTCTGAGAGCGAAGCGCTCTATTGGGGTGATATGGTACTACGAGGTCCCTAAGATAAGATGGGACCTGATTATTCAAAACCTTATAAGTAAGAAGAAGAATTTTAAATTCTATTCTAGAATTAACAGGAAGCCAATGAAGAGAGGCCAATATGGGTGAGATATGCTCTCTCCTTCTAGTCCCCGTCAGTACTCTAGCTGCAGCATTTTGAATTAACTGAAGGCTTTTTAGGGAACGTTTAGGACAACCTGATAATAATGAATTACAATAGTCCAGCCTAGAGGAAATAAATGCATGAATTAGTTTTTCAGCATCACTCTGAGACAAGACCTTTCTGATTTTAGAGATATTGCGTAAATGCAAAAAAGCAGTCCTACATATTTGTTTAATATGCGCTTTGAATGACATATCCTGATCAAAAATGACTCCAAGATTTCTCACAGTATTACTAGAGGTCAGGGTAATGCCATCCAGAGTAAGGATCTGGTTAGACACCATGTTTCTAAGATTTGTGGGGCCAAGTACAATAACTTCAGTTTTATCTGAGTTTAAAAGCAGGAAATTAGAGGTCATCCATGTCTTTATGTCTGTAAGACAATCCTGCAGTTTAGCTAATTGGTGTGTGTCCTCTGGCTTCATGGATAGATAAAGCTGGGTATCATCTGCGTAACAATGAAAATTTAAGCAATACCGTCTAATAATACTGCCTAAGGGAAGCATGTATAAAGTGAATAAAATTGGTCCTAGCACAGAACCTTGTGGAAGTCCATAATTAACTTTAGTCTGTGAAGAAGATTCCCCATTTACATGAACAAATTGTAATCTATTAGACAAATATGATTCAAACCACCGCAGCGCAGTGCCTTTAATACCTATGGCATTCTCTAATCTCTGTAATAAAATTTTATGGTCAACTGTATCAAAAGCAGCACTGAGGTCTAACAGAACAAGCACAGAGATGAGTCCACTGTCCGAGGCCATAAGAAGATCATTTGTAACCTTCACTAATGCTGTTTCTGTACTATGATGAATTCTAAAACCTGACTGAAACTCTTCAAATAGACCATTCCTCTGCAGATGATCAGTTAGCTGTTTTACAACTACCCTTTCAAGAATTTTTGAGAGAAAAGGAAGGTTGGAGATTGGCCTATAATTAGCTAAGATAGCTAGGTCAAGTGATGGCTTTTTAAGTAATGGTTTAATTACTGCCACCTTAAAAGCCTGTGGAACATAGCCAACTAACAAAGATAGATTGATCATATTTAAGATCGAAGCATTAAATAATGGTAGGGCTTCCTTGAGCAGCCTGGTAGGAATGGGGTCTAATAAACATGTTGATGGTTTGGATGAAGTAACTAATGAAAATAACTCAGACAGAACAATCGGAGAGAAAGAGTCTAACCAAATACCGGCATCACTGAAAGCAGCCAAAGATAACGATACGTCTTTGGGATGGTTATGAGTAATTTTTTCTCTAATAGTTAAAATTTTGTTAGCAAAGAAAGTCATGAAGTCATTACTAGTTAAAGTTAATGGAATACTCAGCTCAATAGAGCTCTGACTCTTTGTCAGCCTGGCTACAGTGCTGAAAAACCTGGGGTTGTTCTTATTTTCTTCAATTAGTGATGAGTAGAAAGATGTCCTAGCTTTACGGAGGGCTTTTTTATAGAGCAACAGACTCTTTTTCCAGGCTAAGTGAAGATCTTCTAAATTAGTGAGACGCCATTTCCTCTCCAACTTACGGGTTATCTGCTTTAAGCTACGAGTTTGTGAGTTATACCACGGAGTCAGGCACTTCTGATTTAAAGCTCTCTTTTTTTAGAGGAGCTACAGCATCCAAAGTTGTCTTCAATGAGGATGTAAAACTATTGACGAGATACTCTATCTCACTTACAGAGTTTAGGTAGCTACTCTGCACTGTGTTGGTATATGGTATTAGAGAACATAAAGAAGGAATCATTTCCTTAAACCTAGTTACAGCGCTTTCTGAAAGACTTCTAGTGTAATGAAACTTATTCCCCACTGCTGGGTAGTCCATCAGAGTAAATGTAAATGTTATTAAGAAATGATCAGACAGAAGGGAGTTTTCAGGGAATACTGTTAAGTCTTCAATTTCCATACCATAAGTCAGAACAAGATCTAAGATATGATTAAAGTGGTGGGTGGACTCATTTACATTTTGAGCAAAGCCAATTGAGTCTAATAATAGATTAAATGCAGTGTTGAGGCTGTCATTCTCAGCATCTGTGTGGATGTTAAAATCACCCACTATAATTATCTGAGCTAAGCACTAAGTCAGACAAAAGGTCTGAAAACTCACAGTAACGACCAGGAGGACGATAGATAACAACAAATAAAACTGGTTTTTGGGACTTCCAATTTGGATGGACAAGACTAAGAGTCAATCTTTCAAATGAATTAAAGCTCTGTCTGGGTTTTTGATTAATTAATAAGCTGGAATGGAAGATTGCTGCTAATCCTCTGCCTCGGCCCGTGCTACGAGCATTCTGGCAGTCAGTGTGACTCGGGGGTGTTGACTCATTTAAATTAACATATTCATCCTGCTGTAACCAGGTTTCTGTAAGGCAGAATAAATCAATATGTTGATCAATTATTATATCATTTACTAACAGGGACTTAGAAGAGAGAGACCTAATGTTTAATAGACCACATTTAACTGTTTTAGACTGTGGTGCAGTTGAAGGTGCTATATTATTTTTTCTTTTTGAATTTTTATGCTTAAATAGATTTTTGCTGGTTATTGGTGGTCTGGGAGCAGGCACCGTCTCTACGGGGATGGGGTAATGAGGGGATGGCAGGGGGAGAGAAGCTGCAGAGAGGTGTGTAAGACTACAACTCTGCTTCCTGGTCCCAACCCTGGATAGTCACGGTTTGGAGGATTTAAGAAAATTGGCCAGATTTCTAGAAATGAGAGCTGCTCCATCCAAAGTGGGATGGATGCCGTCTCTCCTAACAAGACCAGGTTTTCCCCAGAAGCTTTGCCAATTATCTATGAAGCCCACCTCATTTAATAACGCCACAAAACCGATACCCACAGCATTGTGCAGCAAACTGAACACTCTTCTTTTCAAAAACAAAGTTTTTAAGCTTGCAGTCCAGAAATCTGTCTGGGCGGGGCACCCAGTCCCGCATGTCCTCGTTCTGAGCACAAAAATATACTCCATGGTAGAGATGGAACGTTATTAATCCTTAGTCCCTTGTTGTGATGGAAACTGTTCTGATAATCACCCTGGGCACTTACACCCCCACATTGTCTTCGTGACAAGTGTAACCCATTAATTAATGTAGATCAGTGTTAAAGAGTCACTCTCTTCAGCTTGTTGTTTTCAGCTTTGTATGAGAACAGGTCCATGTTCAGTTCAGTTCACAGCAACGTTATCATATTCCTCCAGACACACTCAAGGTTGGCTTCAGATAAGAAATAACCCAGCCATTGTTTTGCCTCTGGAGCAAAATTCTTTCACACAGTCAAAGTATGAGATCACTCACATTTTACAGAATACAGCAGCAATTAATTTTGAACAGTACAATCATTCAGCTGTACATTATTAATCGGCATAGTTCAAACATAAATGTACAAACCATATAAACCCTTTGATTATAAACAGAGGCAACAACAATATTATTTGCAATACACTTCTTGACCTCATGACTTTTGAACATATCATGGGACATCATGTCAGGCATTAGTCATGACTTTATTCAAAAATGGTCAATGTCTGACATGTTCTAAACCAACATGTTACACCCTACCTTAAACCAAAACACTTTACTGATTTTAGAGTCAACACAACTGTCAGCAGTTCCACATGTTCAATACAATTCATCATAAGCACATATTTCAATCATTAATCAAACTGTATAATATTATATCATAATAATATAATATAATGTAGGGGCAGTGATGGTCTAGTGGTGACGGCATTGGGCTTGAGACCAGAAGATCCTCAGTTCAAATCCCAACCTGACTGGAAAATCACTAAGGGCCCTTGGGCAAGGTCTTTAATCCCCTATTGCTCCCAGTGTGTAGTCAGCGCCTTGTATGGCAGCACCCTGACTGACTGAGTGGCATTATGAATCCATCTCCCTTTTGAACAGAGTGCCTGTACTCCCTGAAATCTGCATGTTGCAGCAGCATTGAGAGTAGTTCCTCTTCAACAACCTTTCAGAACACACAAAAAAGGTCATAGTAAGGCTTTGACCTTGCTATGACCTTTTCAGTCTAAACCACTGATCTCTATATATTACTTGATAGTGCTATATATTACTGGCCAATATTTTTGAAGCAAACCAACCACCATATTACCACTCCGATGTTCTGCTCCTGAATGCTCTTTTCGATTGATCTTTAATGAGGCGCACGCAACTTTATTCTTTGTAATTTTACTTATGGCGAGGGTTTTTTTGAAAGATTCAAGGGGGCGCTATTGAGGCATTTTGCCCTGCCCATGGGCGTTTTCCCTATGAATTGTAAGAGGTTGTCGTGCTTGACCTGTGTATCAATTTTCATGATGATATGACAAAATTAAAGCCGTCAAAGGGAAGAACGTAATTTCATGGTGAATGGGCAATATTCGGCACGCCACCACACGGATGCCGTTACTTGGAACTTCACAGTGTTCATCACCTATGTTCACCAACTTGTTCTGCATGTTTTAGAAGTGGAATGAAGTTGATTGGGTTAACTATGTGACATCAGGACCTGTAAAAGTAAAATTAGGACAGATCCTGTTACCACCGGGGGGCGCTATGGCAAAGGTGGGAAGTAAATATATGCAGACATTCAGGGCGGAGGCCTCATCATGTCCAGCAAGTTTGAAGGATCTACGATTAAGTATGTGGGTGTGACAGCCGTTCGAAGTGAAACGGCGCCCTCCGAAAAGCTCGCCAAAGTTTAACGACCCCTAGCAGCCACGTCTTTTGACCTAATTACAATCTTTTGATAACCTTTGATCACCATTGTGTTGTGATGTTGTTGGCCAAATTTGAAGACGATTGGATCAAATCCCTATGAGGAGTTCGTTCAAATTTAAGTAGTGGAAATGGCCAAAAATGGCAAAAATGTGCTCAAAATCGAAACTTAAAATCAAAATGGCGGACTTCCTGTCGACATTTCACCATGACAGTAAGAGGCTTTTTTGTGCGTCCCAGCATGGTAAATATGTGTACCGACTTTTGTGAGGCTGCGACGAAAAAACCCCAATGCAGAGGGGTTTTTGAAAATTTCTAGGGGGCGCTATTTCGCCATTTCGCTGCGACCATGTGCAACACCCACAAAATATCGAATTTCGGATCCGGCCGGATGACTTTGCAAAGTTTAGTGAGTTTTTGAGCACAGGAACAGGCCTAAATTTTGATTTCAAGAGTGAGAAGAAGAAGAATAATAATAACTAGGACTGCAAGCAGTCATATACGGGCCCTCGTTCCGCGCAACCGCCTACCCAGGGCAGTGTGTTCTCTTGTGACCAGATGTGGGCATGTGCGTACAGGGGCAACCACTCATCCCACAGTTCAAATTTCAAGCAAATCACACAATGCATGAAGGAGTTATGACATGTTGATGGTTCATCCACTAGGGGGCGCTCAGTGTAGAAACAGAGGGGCCAGGTGTGTTTAGGGGCCAACCGTCATCATACATGTGAAGTTTCAAGTCAATCAGGCAAAGCATGAAGGAGTTATCATGACTTGATGTTCTATGGCAAAGGGTCAAAATGGCGGCACCACAGCGGCCACACCCTTCAACATAGAGAAAAGCTTTCGGTAACTTTTGGTTAGTATCATATGTGGATGCTGTTAAATAAATTTGAAGTGCATTGGACAAAATCCCTAGGAGGAGTTCGTTCAAATACAACATGTGGAAATCACGCCAAAATGAGAACAAAATTCAAAATGGCTGACTTCCTGTTTGGAGTAGACCCATGGTGCAAGAGACTTTTTTGCACGTCTATGCAATTCACACATGTGTATCAATTTTCATCTCCCTACTCCAAAAAAACCCCTATGGGGAGGGGCTTTGGAAAGTTTCAAGGGGGCACTATTGAGGCATTTTGCCCCGCCCACGGGCGATGCCCCTATGAATTGTAAGAGGTTGTCGTGCTTGACCTGTGTTTCAATTTTCATGATGATATGACAAAATTAAAGCCGTCAAAAAGAAGAACGTAATTTCATGGCGAATGGGCAATATTCGGCATGCAGCCACACAGATGCCGTTACTCATAACTTCACGGCGATCATCGCCTATGTTCACCAAGTTGATCTGCATGTTTTAGAAGCGGAAGGAAGTTGATTGGGTTAAATATGTGACTTCAGTACCTATTTAAGTATAGTGTTCATATGGCGAAGGGTCAAAATGGCGGCACCATAGCGGCCACACCCTTCAACATACAGAAAAGCTTTCGATAACGTTTGGTCAGTATCGTCTCTGGGTGATCTGGAAGAAATTTGAAGTGCATTGGACAAAATCCCTAGGAGGAGTTCGTTCAAATACAACATGTGGAAATCACGCCAAAATGAGAAGAAAATTCAAAATGGCCGACTTCCTGTTTGGAGTAGACCCATGGTGCAAGAAATGTTTTTGTACGTCTATGCAAGTCACACATGTGTACCAATTTTCATCTCCCTACTCCAAAAAACCCCCTATGGGGAGGGGGTTTTGAAAGATTCAAGGGGGCGCTATTGAGGCATTTTTGCCCCGCCCATGGGCAACGCCCCATGAATTGTAAGAGGTTGTCATGCTCGACCTGTGTATCAATTTTCATGATGATGTGCCAAAATTAAAGCCGTCAAAAGGAAGAATGTAATTTTATGGCGAATGGGCAATATTCGGTACGCCGCCACACGGACGCTGTTACTCGTAACTTCACGGCGTTTATCGCCTATGTTCACCAATTTGTTCTGCATATTTTAAAAGTGGAATGAAGTTGATTGGGTTAAGTATGTGACATCAGGACCTCTTAAAGTAAAAATAGGACATTTCCCGCCACCACCGGGGGGCGCTATGGCGCAGGTGGGAACTTAAGATATGTCGACGTTCAGGGCGGAGCCCTCATCATTTCCAGCAGGTTTGAAGGATCTACGATGAAGTATGTGGGCGTGACAGCCGTTCGAAGTGAAATGGCGTGCTCCAAAAAGCTCACCAAAGTTTGACGACCCCTAGCAGCCACGCCTTTTGACTTAATTAGAATCTTTTGATAACTTTTGATCACCATTGTGTTGTGATGATTTTGACCAAATTTGAAGTCGATCGGATGAAATCCCTAGGAAGAGTTTGTTCAAATGTAAGTAGTGGAATTGGCCAAAAATGGCAAAAATTTGCTCAAAATCAGAACTTAAAATCAAAATAGCCGACTTCCTGTCGATATTTCACCATGACAGTAAGAGACTTTTTCGTGCGTCCTGGCATGGTAAATACACTCAACAAAAATATAAACGCAACACTTGGTTTTGCTCCCATTTTGCATGAGATGAACTCAAACATCTAAAACGTTTTCCACATACACAATATCACCATTTCCCTCAAATATTGTTCACAAACCAGTCTAAATCTGTGATAGTGAGCACTTCTCCTTTGCTGAGATAATCCATCCCACCTCACAGGTGTGCCATACCAAGATGCTGATTAGACACCATGATTAGTGCACAGGTGTGCCTTAGACTGCCCACAATAAAAGGCCACTCTGAAAGGTGCAGTTTTGTTTTATTGGGGGGGATACCAGTCAGTATCTGGTGTGACCACCATTTGCCTCATGCAGTGCAACACATCTCCTTCGTATAGAGTTGATCAGGTTGTCAATTGTGGCCTGTGGAATGTTGGTCTCCACTCCTCTTCAATGGCTGTGCGAAGTTGCTGGATATTGGCAGGAACTGGTACACACTGTCGTATACGCCGGTCCAGAGCATCCCAAAAATGCTCAATGGGTGACATGTCCGGTGAGTATGCCGGCCATGCAAGAACTGGGACATTTTCAGCTTCCAAGAATTGTGTACAGATCCTTGCAACATGGGGCCGTGCATTATCCTGCTGCAACATGAGGTGATGTTCTTGGATGTATGGCACAACAATGGGCCTCAGGATCTCGTCACGGTATCTCTGTGCATTCAAAATGCCATCAATAAAATGCACCTGTGTTCTTCATCCATAACAGACGCCTGCCCATACCATAACCCCACCGCCACCATGGGCCACTCGATCCACAACATTGACATTAGAAAACCGCTCACCCACACAACGCCACACACGCTGTCTGCCATCTGCCCTGAACAGTGTGAACCGGGATTCATCCGTGAAGAGAACACCTCTCCAACGTGCCAAACGCCAGTGAATGTGAGCATTTGCCCACTCAAGTCGGTTACGACGACGAACTGGAGTCAGGTCGAGACCCCGATGAGGACGACGAGCATGCAGATGAGCTTCCCTGAGACGGTTTCTGACAGTTTGTGCAGAAATTCTTTGGTTATGCAAACCGATTGTTTCAGCAGCTGTCCGAGTGGCTGGTCTCAGACGATCTTGGAGGTGAACATGCTGGATGTGGAGGTCCTGGAGGTTCTGGTCCTGGGCTGGTGTGGTTACACGTGGTCTGCGGTTGTGAGGCTGGTTGGATGTACTGCCAAATTCTCTGAAATGCCTTTGGAGACGGCTTATGGTAGAGAAATGAACATTCAATACACGAGCAACAGCTCTGGTTGACATTCCTGCTGTCAGCATGCCAATTGCACGCTCCCTCAAATCTTGCGACATCTGTGGCATTGTGCTGTGTAATAAAACTGCACCTTTCAGAGTGGCCTTTTATTGTGGGCAGTCTAAGGCACACCTGTGCACTAATCATGGTGTCTAATCAGCATCTTGATATGGCACACCTGTGAGGTGGGATGGATTATCTCAGCAAAGGAGAAGTGCTCACTATCACAGATTTAGACTGGTTTGTGAACAATGTTTGAGGGAAATGGTGATATTGTGTATGTGGAAAAAGTTTTAGATCTTTGAGTTCATCTCATACGAAATGGGAGCAAAATCAAAAGTGTTGCGTTTGTATTTTTGTTGAGTGTATGTGTACCGAATTTCGTGAGGCTACGACGAAAAAAGCCCAATGCGGAGGGGTTTTTAAAAATTTCTAGGGGGCGCTATTTCACAATTTTTCTGCGACCATGTGCGAAGCCCCCAAAATATCGAATTTCGGATCCGGCCGGATGACTTTGGAAAGTTTGGTGAGTTTGTGAGCATGGGAAGAGGCCAAAATTTCGATTTCAAAAGTGGCAATAATAATAATAATAATAAAAATAAACAGCACAATTACAATAGGGTCCTCATAAGATGTTGCCTACTCTGGCCCTAATAAACAGCACAATTACAATAGGGTCCTCGTAGGACGTTGCCTAATCGTGCCCTAATAATAATAATAATAATAATAAACAGCGCAATTACAATAGGGTCCTCGTAGGACTTTGCCTACTCGGGCCCTAATAATAAATAATAATAATAAACAGCACAATTACAATAGGGTCCTCGTAGGACGTTGCCTACTCGTGCCCTTATAATAATAATAATAATAAACAGCGCAATTACAGTAGGGTCCTCATAGGATGTTGCCTACTCGGGCCCTAATAAATAATAATAAACAGCGCAATTACAATAGGGTACTCGTAGGACGTTGCCTACTTGGGCCCTAATAAATAATAATAATAATAAACAGGGCAATTACAATAGGGTCCTCGTAGGACGTTGCCTATTCGGGCCCTAATAAACAGCCCAATTACAATAGGGTCCTCGTAGGACATTGCCTACTCGGGCCCTAATAAATAATAATAATAATAAACAGCTCAATTACAATAGGGTCCTCGTAGGACGTTGCCTACTCGGGCCCTAATAATAATAATAATAATATAAATAATAATAATAATACACAGCGCAATTACAGTAGCGTCCTCGTAGGACGTTGCCTACTCGGGCCCTAATAATAATAAATAATAATAATAATAATAAACAGCGCAATTACAATAGGGTCCTCGTAGGACGTTGCATACTTGGGCCCTAATAATAATAATAAATAATAATAATAATAGTAATAAACAGCGCAATTACAATAGGGTCCTCGTAGGACGTTGCATACTTGGGCCCTAATAATAATAATAAATAATAATAATAATAGTAATAAACAGTGCAATTACAATAGGGTCCTCGTAGGACGTTGCCTACTCGGGCCTTAATAATAATAATATTAATAAATAGCACAATTCCAATAGGGTCCCCATAGGACATTGCCTACTCGGGCCCTAATAAATAATAATAATAATAAACAGCACAATTACAATAGGGTCCTCGTAGGACTTTTTCCTACTCAGGCCCTAATAATAATAATATTAATAAATAGCACAATTACAATAGGGTCCCCATAGGACATTGCCTACTCGGGCCCTAATAATAATAATAAACAGCGCAATTACAATAGGGTCCTCGTAGGACGTTGCCTACTCCGGCCCTAATAATAAACAGCGCAATTACAATAGGGTCCTCGTAGGACGTTACATACTTGGGCCCTAATAATAATAATAAATAATAATAATAATAATAAACAGCACAATTACAATAGGGTCCTCGTAGGACGTTGCGTACTCGGGCCTTAATAATAATAAATAATAATAAATAATAATAAACAGCTCAATTACAATAGGGTCCTCGTAGGACGTTGCCTACTCGTGCCCTAATAATAATAATAAACAGCGCAGTTACAATAGGGTCCTCGTAGGACATTGCCTACTCGGGCCCTAATAATAATAATAATAAACAGCACAATTACAATAGGGTCCTCGTAGGACGTTGCCTACTCATGCCCTAATAATAATAATAATAAACAGTGCAATTACAATAGGGTCCTCGTAGGATGTTGCCTACTCGGGCCCTAATAATGAATAATAATAATAATAAACAGTGCAATTACAATATTGTCTTCATAGGACGTTGCCTTCTCGGGCCCTAATAATAATAATATATAATAATAATAATAAACAGCGCAATTACAATAGGGTCCTCGTAGGACGTTGCCTACTCAGGCCCTAATTATAATTAATAATAATAAACAGCGCAATTACAATAGGGTCCTCGTAGGACGTTGCCTACTCATTCCCTAATTATAATAAATAATAATAATAATAAACAGCGCAATTACAATAGGGTCCTCGTAGGACGTTGCCTACTCGGGCCCTAATAATAATAAATAATAATAATAAACATCGCAATTAAAATAGGGTCCTCGTAGGACGTTGCCTTCTCGGGCCCTAATAATAATAATAATAATAATAATAATAAACAGCGCAATTACAATAGGGTGTTCGTAGGACGTTGCTTACTCTGGCCCTAATAAATAATAATAATAATAATAAACAGCGCAATTACAATAGGGTCCTCGTAGGACGTTACATACTTGGGCCCTAATAATAATAATAAATAATAATAATAATAATAAACAGCACAATTACAATAGGGTCCTCGTAGGACGTTGCGTACTCGGGCCTTAATAATAATAAATAATAATAAACAGCTCAATTACAATAGGGTCCTCGTAGGACGTTGCCTACTCGTGCCCTAATAATAATAATAAACAGCGCAGTTACAATAGGGTCCTCGTAGGACATTGCCTACTCGGGCCCTAATAATAATAATAATAAACAGCACAATTACAATAGGGTCCTCGTAGGACGTTGCCTACTCATGCCCTAATAATAATAATAATAATAAACAGCGCAATTACAATAGGGTGTTCGTAGGACGTTGCTTACTCTGGCCCTAATAAATAATAATAATAATAATAAACAGCGCAATTACAATAGGGTCCTCGTAGGATGTTACATACTTGGGCCCTAATAATAGTAATAAATAATAATAATAATAATAAACAGCACAATTACAATAGGGTCCTCGTAGGACGTTGCGTACTCGGGCCTTAATAATAATAAATAATAATAAATAATAATAAACAGCTCAATTACAATAGGGTCCTCGTAGGACGTTGCCTACTCGTGCCCTAATAATAATAATAAACAGCGCAGTTACAATAGGGTCCTCGTAGGACATTGCCTACTCGGGCCCTAATAATAATAATAATAAACAGCACAATTACAATAGGGTCCTCGTAGGACGTTGCCTACTCATGCCCTAATAATAATAATAATAAACAGTGCAATTACAATAGGGTCCTCGTAGGATGTTGCCTACTCGGGCCCTAATAATGAATAATAATAATAATAAACAGTGCAATTACAATATTGTCTTCATAGGACGTTGCCTTCTCGGGCCCTAATAATAATAATATATAATAATAATAATAAACAGCGCAATTACAATAGGGTCCTCGTAGGACGTTGCCTACTCAGGCCCTAATTATAATAAATAATAATAATAATAAACAGCGCAATTACAATAGGGTCCTCGTAGGACGTTGCCTACTCATTCCCTAATTATAATAAATAATAATAATAATAAACAGCGCAATTACAATAGGGTCCTCGTAGGACGTTGCCAACTCGGGCCCTAATAATAATAAATAATAATAATAAACATCGCAATTAAAATAGGGTCCTCGTAGGACGTTGCCTTCTTGGGCCCTAATAATAATAATAATAATAATAATAAACAGCGCAATTACAATAGGGTGTTCGTAGGACGTTGCTTACTCTGGCCCTAATAAATAATAATAATAATAATAAACAGCTCAATTACAATAGGGTCCTTGTAGGACATTGTCCTACTCGGGCCCTAATAAATAATAATAATAATAATAATAAACAGCACAATTACAATAGGGTCCTCGTAGGACTTTTTCCTACTCAGGCCCTAATAATAATAAACAATAATAATAAACAGCGCAATTACAATAGGGTCCTCATAGGACGTTGCCTACTCCGGCCCTAATACTAAACAGCACAATTACAATAGGGTCCTCGTAGGACTTTTTCCTACTCGGGCCCTAATAATAATAAACAGCGCAATTACAATAGGGTCCTCGTAGGACTTTTTCCTACTCGGGCCCTAATAAATGGTGCAATTACAATTGGGTCCTTGTAGGACTTTTTCCTATTCGTGCCCTTATAATAAATAATAATAATAAACAGCGCTATTGTAATCGGGTCCTCGTAGGACTTTTTCCTACTCGAGCCCTAATAATAAATAATAATAAACAGCGCAATTACAATTGGGTCCTCATCGGACTTTTTACTACTCTGGCCCTAATAATACTAAATAATAATAGTCGTAATAATAAAAAAGCGCAATTACAATAAGGTCCTCGTTGGACTTTTCCTACTCCGTCCCTAATAATAATAATGAACAAAGCAATTACAATAGTGTCCTCGTAGGACTTTTTCCTACTCGGGCCCTTATAATAATAATAATAATAAACAGCGCAATTAGAATCGGGTCCTCGCAGGACTTTTTACTACTCGGGCCCTAATAATAATAAATAATAAACAGCACAATTATAATAGGGTCCTTGTAGGACTTTTCCTACTCAGGCCCTAATAATAAATAAATAATAATAATAATAATAAACAGCGCAATTACAATAGAGTCCTTGTAGGACTCTCAACTTGGCTTTGCCTCATTGAATGGTTTTGTTTCAGCTTACACCTTATGAAATATTCATACCATTGAACTCATAACCATTCATTATTTGTATACCAGTACACACATACGCATATGTGTGTGTATATATGTATGTATATGTATATATAAGCTTGCTGATGAGTCCACAAAACCTGTATAAACTCTCATTAAAGAACAATAATTTTTAGAATTGAGTATTTGTCCCAGTGAGATATGAGTGAAGAAAGTGTCAAAGTAATAAAAGAAAGATAAATAAATCACATAGCTTATCATAGCAGGCATAGATTAGGAGGGATCAATCTTACATTATCCGAAGAACAAAAATAAGTAAATGAGAGAATCAGCTCAGTTATTACTTGAAATTGTTGACCTTCTAATATGCTGTCTATGTGCAGTCTGCATAATTTGGAGTGGATGTACCGAGTGTGTGGGACAATGAGCTATCCAGGAATATATACAGATCAGTGGTCTCAAACAAGGGAAATGTACGTTTGTAGTGCAGTGATGACCTTAGAGAGTGTGGGTTGTTTTTGATTACATTCTGTCATGTTTTTAAGACTCTGGTAACTTGAATGAGATTGTTGAAAAGATGCCACCTTTCACATAACTATATTTTCATGCTTTTGTAATGAAGGTGCGAGAGCGTCGAGAGAAGACCAGACTGAGGGTGGCCAAATGGAGAGCGAAGAGAAAACTCCAGGCATGTCTGGACCAGGTTCAGGTAAGTAACCATGCTGAGATGTATATTTACACAGTGAACAATTCCGTTTGTACTTGTACGTTGACCTGTGGGGAACCACGGGTTCTAGATATAGATAGATTTATTGTCATTACAACAAGTGAAACAAAATTTCAAAATTAATCCACAGTTATTATAAGTTGACTGTAATAATGGCACACATCAGAATTAGAACACCCATAAACATGCATTTGATTGTTTATGTACGCTAAACTTTAAGACAGCCCGTCATCCAAATTGAGGCAATGTGGGGGGGAGCAGTGAGCTCGGGGGGGAGCAGGGCGGAGGCAAGGGAGAGTGGTAGAGGTGGGGGGGAGGGGTATGGGGCGTGTGCCATGAATGCAGATGAGATGAGTTTGTATCAGTCAGATGAGTTTGTATCAGTTTCTGTCAGTGTGTGCATAATGTCTGGAGTTGCCTTGACAACATCAGACTCTCGTGGATGGCAGAAGGTAAGAGGGCAGCTGAATGGTTCACCAAGGCTGTAGAAATTCTTCTGGAGGAAAACAGCGGGGTGTTTTGATCTTCGGAAGCTGATAGGCCTGCCACGTTTAGGGTTTAGCAGAGAAAACACATTTACAGTTCCTCTGACCAACCAAATCCAATTTATGAGTATTTCCTGGTCTCCGACATCTTCCTTTGCAAGGCGTACATTTGCTCCAAGATGTTATCCAACTTATGTCTGAGTTCAAGAGTTAATGGAGTCTGAGACTGTACCGCCTTGCCCAACTCATGAATCATGATGTTCAGGTGATGGGTCATGGTTCTGGTAGCAGCCATCTTGCCAATTCTGTGGTAGGTCAGGGCAGCACATAAACCAATACGTACCAGCCCTCCCACGATAAAACCAAATATAAATAAATCTTCGACGTCCTCCACAGAGAGTGGTACCTAGCATGCAACACATCATTTCTGCCAGGCGTTGAGAACATAGCCCACAGGCTAGGTTCCATCTGCGCACAAAGGGTCTCTCAATCCTGATTTCCTTGTTGAAAAAATGGTGTCAATACCGTTCAGAGACCAGCTGATCAATTCCATGGTTAATCCAATATAGTTTGAAGAATTCTCAATCTGGTGAAGTAGGGAATTGAAGGTTGAAGCAGAGATAGAGGAGAGAGGAGGAGTTGCAACTGCCCTCACCGGAGTCCCAAGCAAATACAGAAAGATGTGGTTATTTGTACTATATATGGAGGACAGCTGACTTTTGGTGAAAATGTGTTTCCAGTTATGCTACATTTATAATTATTGACAAAGAAAAATTGTTTTGTGAATAATATTTATTTTACAAATTATCTGTTGTTATGGCTAACAACTTTTACTGTTGAGGTATTTCATTTGGTATGTTGTTCACAGTACTTGAGGATAACCTGTTGTGGTTAGAGGTCCGGACAGTACCGGGCCGTTAAAAGGAGATGGACTCAGACACCAGGTTTTGAATGAAAAGAGCTTTAATTACAAAAATAAATAACGGAGGTGCTGGTGGAAGCCTGCTGAGCCGAAACCGGGCCCACATATGGTGGTGGAAGTTTGGGAGCCGCAGAGCACACAGGGCCAGACTTGGGAGTCTGAGAATGAGTAGGAGTCCTGGAGTATATGGAGCTGGAACCGGGGCCAGGTGGGACGCAGAGAGCCGAGAACGAGGAAGTAAGAGGACAGAGGAGAACACAAGTGAGTGACTGCACTCATAACATTGGAAGCCTTAAGCAACAAACAGTTCACTGAAGGCTTTATTCTCAGGTCCAGGAATAAAGTTCACTGTCTAGGAAATTAGGTTCTCTGTTTCCTATGATTCTTCTGTCATATTTGGCTGTGCATATAAATGAGGACATAATGATCTGTACAGGGATTTTTAGGTCATCTGACCTTAAGGCCAGAGTGTCCTAATGCCATCGTGGTGCATCTGCTGCCTGTCTGTTGTCGTTATGTCTTCTCCTTTGTGAATTTTTTTTTTCTCTACTTTATTTTAAAAAAATTTCAAAGAACATTTTACAGACGGTAACTAAACACTATACAAATAATGAATGTTCGAGTTCAATGGTACAAATATTTCATGAGGTGAAAGCTGTAACATACAGTAGTGTTCAGAATAATAGGAGTGCTATGTGACTAAAAAGATTAGTCCAGGTTTTGAGTATATTTCTTATTGCTACATGGGAAACAAGGTACCAGTAGATTCAGTAGATTCTCACAAATCCAACAAGACCAAGCATTTATGATAAGGAACACTCTTAAGGCTATGAAATTGGGCTATTAGTAAAAACAAGTAGAAAAGGGGGTGTTCACAATAATAGTAGTGTGGCATTCAGTCAGTGAGTTTGTCAATTTGTGGAACAAACAGGTGTGAATCAGGTGTTCCCTATTTAAGGATGAAGCCAGCACCTGTTGAACATGCTTTTCTCTTTGAAAGCCTGAGGAAAATGGAACGTTCAAGACATTGTTCAGAAGAACAGCGTAGTTTGATTAAAAAGTTGATTGGAGAGGGGAAAACTTATACGCAGGTGCAAAAAATTATAGGCTGTTCATCTACAATGATCTCCAATGCTTTAAAATGGACAAAAAAACCAGAGACGCGTGGAAGAAAATGTAAAACAACCATCAACATGGATAGAAGAGTTTCTGTGTAGGCTCTCAGTTGTCCAGGTGGTTTCCATAGTAGAGAAGCTTGAATCTTCGACTGGACTGGGTTGCTTGACGTGAGGACGTTTCACTTCAAATCACAGAAGCTTCCTCAGCTAAAATTCTTGCTCTGGTAATCTGACTTCTGTCTTGACTCTTGTAGAGAAGAATAAACCAGAAGCCAACAAAAGCTGGAGTTTTTAACCTAACCAGACCCCTCCTACCGAGAGGCCGACAGCTATAGGCTAGTGACTGAACAATAGCTCTAATTAGCACCTATTGTGCTCTAGTTAGCACTCTCCTAATGATGGGATGGAAGCCTCCCTTGATGGCTCCCTTGACGACTCTCCTGATGACGTGAATGACTCATTACCATGAACAAAAGACTGAAACTGCTTTGACCTGAGTACCCCATTGTAAACAGGGGACAAAGTGTGTCTGAGACCCGCCCCCCGGTTAAGGCTGGGTTTCAACTGTTTTACAAAGAATGCTTCCTTGACACCTCTCTCAAACCATTTCTTCTCTCTGGCTAAGATTTTAACTTCCTTGTCCTCAAACGTGTGGTTAGTGTCTTTCAGGTGGAGATGAACTGCAGACTGAGGTCCACTGGCGACCTCTCTGCGGTGCTGGTATAGCCTCTTGTTTAAAGGTTGCTTAGTCTCATCTATGTTAGTGTTCATATATCAGATGTCAGGATGTTCATATATCAGATGTCAGGAAAACTGTAATGAACACAGCTTTTCTTTCTTGCGACGCATGGACGCAATCACGTGTGTGCGCACATGTGCGTGCGTGATGACGTATACGTGCATCCATGAGGGTGTGCATGTGCGTGCAGAGTGCAATGGATCCAAATTTGCACTCTAAATGGAACCAAGCTGCACTATAAATGCAAGGCAACACAAATGAGATGAATTAATTCATGTCATGTGACATGAGACATGTGACAAAGCACCAATCAATTGACAAGGACCCACTCACCCGTTATATAAAATATAGTAACAAGTGTAAAACAATACTGAGAACAGCAGTGGTCAAGAGCATAGGAGCACAGTACTGGAGGCAATGAGATAATATTGTTCTTATAAACCAGGGGTGGGCAATTATTTTTTGCAAAGAGCCAAATGAGAAACAAACTATTGTGGAGGGTAACCTCCAGTCTGCACAATAATTTCAGTCCTATATAAAAAGCAGTAAATAGCATTGTTTTGACAAACTGATGTTCTGATTAGGCAATGGAAAAAAAAAGACCTTACACAAATGTAATAGTTACTGGTCCCTCCCACCATCAGCAGGGAGCCCTGGTGCTTGTTTCCTTCAACAAATGGACAAGCTTATAACCGGTAAACTGCCACTTCTCATGTTGTGCCGACATCTTGCGATGACGCTGGAGCGTCCTCTCCAGTGGAGCTACAAAGCCTGAGTAGGCTAATATGGAAGATCCGCTGTTGCCCATGCAGCAGGTCTCCCCCTCCACGCTGTCACTGTGGTCTAAAGGAAGGCAGAACCCAATGCAGTTTGGCAGCGACAGCGTCGCAGGAGTTGATGAGAAATGCTGAAGTTCAGCAACAGACCACCTTAGGGACTCCGACTGCAGATTGGTCCTTGAGGTTTACTCCTGAAAGCCTTGTCCAAGATGGGATATGGCTGCAAGGCAGTAGAGGTTTGAGATCAAAGTTTCCTTCTCCTAGATGAACTGCCTTCCTATGCTGACGAGTTCCATCTACCCGAAGAAACTGGTTTTGATGCGCCCGAGACCCACTTTCGCCCCTTCTCCTGTTAGTAGAACCAGTTCTGCCAAGCTTAGAAGCTAAGCCACACGAGCAAGACAGGAGTTGGACTTGGTTGTCAGAGGCTATTTGAAACACACGCCATATGGGTACACTTTTTAGGTAGTGGGGCTTATCTCCACTACCACCCCCAGCTGTATCAACCTTGGAATAACAATTTTCAATAACACTATTTTTCAATAACACTAGCAACACTGTTCAACAAGAGCAATCAGTGATTTCTGATGTCCACCAATCCGGATTGGGATCACCTCCAAAATTCAGTGGAGTCTTTGATGCATTAATATCTATCAGTGGTGGAAATGTGGTGAGAATTCGCAAAGTAGTTTGGATGTAATCCTTCAAAGCCTACGTAAAGTGAAATCCTGAGCCAGAATCTGGATCTGGATCACCTCCAAATTTCAGTGGAGTCTTCCATGCCCCAATATCTGTCTGTGGTGCAAATTTGGTGAGAATCCATGAAGTAGTTTTGACGTAGTCATTAAAAGCCTATAAAGTGAAACTTGATCCAGAATCCGGATCCAGATCACCTCCAAAATTTAATGGAGTCTTCCATGGTGTAATATGTATCTGTGGTGCAAATTTGGTGAGAATCTGTGAAGTAGTTTTGACATAATTCTTCAAAGCCTATATAAAGTAACATTTTGATTAGGCATGGGCCAGTATGAGATATGGACGGTATGATAACCATGGGCAAAAATACAGCGGTTTCACGGTATTATGTATAGCTTTAAAATGTGCCTTAATGACATTATGGCTATTTGCATATGAAGCGCGTGTGATTCAAGCGCACTAATTGATGCGATGTCTACCACTACGAGCACTATACCACTGACAACTTTAAAGAAAATACCAAAATAATAGTCTCTCTTTTTGACATGTAGCATCTGCCCCATGGGAAACATGAATTACTTGCTTAGGGAGAAACGTGGCTGGAATAAGGTTCGGAACTCCGGATGCTCAATACTTGGCCCAGCTTCACTAACAACGTGCTTGGGTTAGATGTATTTGTCCTTCTTGACATGTTTGTGGGAGAAATTTGGTCGACTCCAAGCACGACTTGAGTCCACAGCTTGTACTTCTCAGCGGTTTCAAAGATGGGCTGAAGTTTACTCCTTCCATGTAATCCTTTGCGGGTATTTTGAATCACTCCGAGTCTGACACAGGCCATAGCTACGGTGCTTTGTTGCCACTGTTTTTGGTTTGAAGGGCTATTTCGCGAAAAATAAAACAAAAAAGCCGACTTGGTCCTTTTAGATGGAGGGAAAAGTTCAGTGCAGGCTTCGCCTTCTTCAGCCATGATGCAGAGCTAGCTAATGTTAGCTGCCTGTGTGCGCCAGGGGGAAGGGCGGCAGTGGCCACGTCTCCTCTGCCTGTCAAGAATTCTCATAACCCGCTCATACCGTAGGGACGGTATAATGGAAAATTTTTGTGGTTTTGATGGCGTGGCTTTTTCATACCATGGTATACCGTGAAACCGGTTATCAGCCCATGTCTAGCCTTGATCCACAGTCTGGATCTGGATCCAGATCATCTCCAAATTCAGTGGAGCCTTCCATGCGCTAATATTTATCTGTGGTGCAAATTTGGTGAGTATCTGGGAAGTAGTTTAGACATAATCCTTCAAAGCCTATATCAAGGGAAATCTTGATCCAGAATCCTTATCCGAATCACTGCCAAAAATTAATGGGTTCTTCCATGGCCTATCATCCATCTGTGTTGAAAATTTAGTCAAAATCCGCAATCCTGCTAACAGGTAGACAGACAGACAAATAAATAAACGGCAATGATTTTATTACGTCCTTGGCGGACGTAACTAACATGATGAGCCACAATAACTCTGAACTCCCATGGTGCATTGTAGCACAATGACCATTGTTAACTGTTAGCTAATAACGCTAATTTCTCCAAAAATATTAGTTATATTAGTTAGTAATATTATTATAACATAGACTAGCGTGTTGGCCATGGGGATCCACGGGCTCTAGTTTGGGTAGTGTTTATAAAATAGGTAGCTGATATTTTTCAATGGTGGTAATAAATTAAGCAATGAGTTGGAATGGCATGTGAGTCCAGAATGTTTTTATAACCTTAGACCTCAACAGTTTTTAGAAGAGGAACTCAACTAGTGGCGTCTGATGAAAAAAAAAAAAATCTTGGTGGGGCTGCTGTGCCAATAGATTTCCATTACATTGCATTCCATTACAGGCATTCAAATGAACAGTCAGAATATTACTACAATTCCACAATAATCATTTAATGCTGTTTTCAAAATCAGCAGTTTCACAGATAAAGTTAATCATTTACAGCTATATTAGGCCTCATTTGTGCTTTGGACAGGAACAGTATCAAATACAATACAACACTCAAGTTCTTTCACCATTTGACACCAATTACACACACAGTACACCAAACTGTACTGCACTGCCATTATCTTCAGACAAACAGATCATCGGTTTCACAATGACACCAACCTCAATAGAAAATTTAGGCTCTTTCAGAAATATGGAAAAATTCCTCAATTGACAAAAGAACATTATGTTCACACCACCTTCCAAAAACGAGACAGAGAGGTGTGTGTGTGTGTGTGTGTGTGTGTGTGTGTGTGTGTGTGTGTGTGTGTGTGTGTGTGTGTGTGTGTGTGTGTGTGTGTGTGTGTGTGTGTGTGTGTGTGTGTGTGTGTGTGTGTGTGTGTGTGTGTGTGTGGTAGAAATAAAATAGTTGGACATAGGTTGACAGTAGTTTTAAAATAAACAGTTTGACTGTAAAATGGATGTCAGTGAAATACGTTAAAAAATGTTAAACTTTAAAGTGAACTTTAAACTTCACAAAATTACGGTAATAATTTGCATGAACATTACTGAGTGGAATGGAGGCAAAACAAAGTAGCTAGAATACCTTAAATTAAATGATTCATCTAACTAATGACATCAGAACCACAAAATGAAATTGATTAAAATGAATTAACAGTGGAGAGGACAAAGCAAATTAAATATACAAAACCACTTAATTAAATGCTTTGTTAAACTTGAGTTAGTCTGACTATAAGCGTCTTCTGTGTACTCAGTAGTGGCTGAGTTAGTATTTCTTAAAAAAAGCATGCAAATTGCTGTTTTAGGGTTTTTTTGGTGGGGGTGGGGGATGTTAAGCTGAGCAAATCATTCATTTTAGACTGTGAAATACTCCAAAGAATGTTTCTGTGTAGGCTGTCAGTTGTCCAGGTGTTTTCCATAGTAGAGAAGCTTGAATCTTCGACTGGACTGGGTTGCTAGACGCGAGGACGTTTTGCTTCAAATCGCAGAAGCTTCCTCAGCTAAAATTCTTGCTCTGGTAGTCTGACTTCTGCTCTTGTAGAGACTCTACAAGACTCTGTCCTAAGTAGTTGCATTTTTATGTCCCACCCTTCGACTGCTCTCCAACCCACCCAACTAACCTCATTATAAAATATGCGAATGATACCACAGTGGTTGAACTCATCTGCGACAGGGATCAGACAGCATACAGGGCCACATGCACACACACACTTTTATCTTTGTATATACAAAATTTGTGTGACATTAACAGATAACATTAAAGATTAACTTTACTTCACAAAATGATTCAACCCATTTTTGTCTTGCTGTCAGGCTCAGGGTGGTGGTGCGGTGCTGTCTGACCATCCTGGTTTTCCCATCAGTGGCCAGCATGAGCAGCCCAGAGTGGTTTCTGGTAAGATCACTTATGTATCTATGTGTGTTGGTTTGTAAACATTGCATTTTTCAGTTTTAACTCACTCTGCAGGACACATTTTACATCACAGACTCTTGCAACTTCACAGATAGCAGCCTTAGCAAGATACCTTTCAGAACACAAAAGGAAGCTTGAAGTCAAAGGTCAAGGTCACAACAAGGTCAAACACTAAATTCAACAGAACAACTTTCCTGGTCACAATTTTTGAAATTTTGCCTCCAAATTTGGCATGAACATAGTGATTGGCCTTAAGCCATTACCTGGGATAAGTGAGGTCAAATGTGATCTGAATTGGGTCAAATTTCAGATGACAGTAAAACATGTCATGTTGTTGTTGTCAGGCCAGTTGCTCCTGATAAAGTAATACAACAAATTAATATATAAATATATAGAGTATATAAAAAGTTTTAAGTTATGACAACATTTGATGGCATCATGAAAAAAAACTGCATTTTTTTTTTTTAAGGGTGTGACAAAGCATGTAAATCATCATCGCAGACTCTTGTAAGTTCACATATAGCAGTCGTATCAACATACTTTTCACCACACAAAAGGATCGAGCTCAAGGTCAAACACTAAAATCAACAAAACAACTTTCCTGGTTGCAATTTTTGAACTGTTGGTTCCAAATGTGGCATGAACATAAGCCATTACCTGGGATAAGCGATTGACCGTAACCTTCAGGATTTACCTTGAGGGGCAAAGATGACCTACATTAATGTTAAATTTCATATTTCAGTAAAACATGTTGTGTCAGACACCAAATTAAAGGGCTTGATCCAGAATATTTCAAATGTATTAAGCTATGATGTCATCATGAAAAAACCTAGATTTAGAAAATTTAGAGTTGTTTTTTTTTAAGAGCATGACCAGGCATGCAAATTATCATTGCAGACTCTGGTAAGTTGGCATATAGGAGCCCAAGAAAGATACCTTTTAGCACACAAAAGGGTTAAGGTCAGTCCAGAGTCAAGATCACAGGAAGGTCAAACACTAAAATCAACAAAACAACTTTGCTGGTCACAGTTTTTGAACTGTTGATTCCAAATGTGGCATGAACATAGTGATTGGTCTTGCCCATAAGTAGTGTAGCAGATAACTGAAACAATCATGCAAATGGTGATAAAATCATCAAATTCGAAAGAAATACTTTGTAGACACTCCTCTTTTGAAAAAAATGATTGGCCACTTGAATTTTCAATCGGTGGTCAGGTAGGGGTCAATTGAAGAATTACACAGAGGCCAAATTAAAAGATTCTGCAATCATATTGAAAAATATTCCACATTATTTGCCTGATCATAAAGATTCCAAAAAGGTATAGTTTGGACTATCTGTGACTGAATTCTGCGGGGTTACAGGATAAAAACAGCATGAATGGTGACAAAGGCCAGTTTCATTTTGTACAGGGGTCGCAAGTTAAAGTTACTCCAATTTTGGTAAAAGGTGATGCAAATTATTGGTTGAGCTAATAGGATTAATAAATGGAATACTTTTGACAGTGTGTCATGATGATGTGGACCAAATTTGACGACGATTGGATGAAATACCTAGGATGAGTTCGTTCAAATGTAAGTAGTGGAAATGGCCAAAAATGGCAAAAATTACCTCAAAATCGAAACTTAAAATCAAAATGGCTGACTTCCTGTCAACATTTCACGATGATGTTGAGACTTTTTTGTGCATCCTACCATGGTAGATATGTGTAACGAATTTCGTGAGACTACGATAAAACCCCCCAATGCGGAGGGCTTTTTAAAAATTTGGAGGGGGGTACTATTGAAGCATTTTGCCCCACCCATGGGCGACACCCCTATGAATTGCAAGAGGTTGTTGTGCTTGACCTGTGTATCAATTTTCATGATGATAGGACAAAATTAAAACTGTCAAATGAAAGAACGTAATTTCATGGTGAAGGGGGCGATATTTGGCAAGCCGCCACACGGCTGCCGTTACTCGTAACTTCACAGCAATCATTTCCTACGTTCACCTACTTGTTCTGTATGTTTTAGAAGTGGAAGGAAGTTGATGGGGTGAACTATGTGACATCCGTACCTGTTTAAGTATAATGATCCATGGCAAAAGCTTAAAATGGTGATGCCATAGGGGCCACACCCTTTGACATGGATAAAAGCTTTCGATAACTTTTGATCAATATCATCTCTGGATGCTCTGAAAGAAATTTGAAGTGCATTGGACAAAATCCCTAGGAGGAGTTCGTTCAAATACAACATGTGGAAATCACGCCAAAATGAGAAGAAAATTCAAAATGGCCGACTTACTGTTTTGTTTGGAGTAGACCCATGGTGCAAGAGACTTTTTTGTACGTCTATGCAAGTCACACAAGTGTACCAATTTTCATCTCCCGACTCCAAAAAACCCCCAATGGGGCGGGGTTTTTGAAAGTTTCGAGGGGGCGCTATTGAGGCATTTTGCCCCGCCCATGGGCGACACCCCTATGAATTGTAATAGGTTGACATGCTTGACCAGTGTATCAATTTTCATGATAATATGACAAAATTAAAGCCGTCAAAAGGAAGAACATATTTTCATGGCGAAAGGTCAATATTCGGCACGCTGCCACACAGGCACCATTTGTCGTAACTTAACGGCGTTCATCGCCTACGTTCAGCAACTTGTTCTGCATGTTTTAGAAGTGGAATGAAGTTGATGTGGTTAATTATGTGACATCAGGACCTGTTAAAGTAAAAATAGGACATTTCCACTTACCACCGGGGGGGCTATGGCGGAGGTGGGAAGTTAATATATGCAGACGTTCATGGTGGAGCCCTCATCATGCCCAGCAAGTTTGAAGGATCTACGATTAAGTATGTGGGCGTGACAGCCGTTCGAAGTGAAACGGCACCCTCCGAAAAGCTCACCAAAGTTTGACGAACCCTAGAAGCCACGCCTTTTGACCTAATTATATTCTTTTGATAACTTTTGATTACCATTGGGTCCTGATGATATTGACCAAATTTGAAGACGATTAGATGAAATCCCTAGGACGAGTTCGTTCAAATGTAAGTACTGGAAATGTCCTAAAATGGCAAAAATTACCTCAAAATTGAAGCTTAAAATCAAAATGGCTGACTTCCTGTCGACATTTCACCATGACGGTAAGACACTTTTTTCTGCGTCCTCGCATGGTAAATATGTGTGTCGAATTTTGTGAGGCTAGGATGGAAAAATCCCTATGCGGAGGGTTTTTTGAAAATTTCTGGAGGGTGCTATTTCATGATTTCACTGCAACCATGTGTGCATCCCCAAAAATGTCGAATTTTAGATGCGGCCGGACAACTTTGCAAAGTTTGGTGAGTTTTTGAGCATGGGAAAGGGCCGAAATTTGGATTTTAAAAGTGAGAATAATAATAATAATAATAAACTAGGACTGCAAGCAGTCATATACAGGCCCTCGTTCCACGCGACCGCCTCCCGAGGCCAGCGCAACCCCTTGTGACCAGATCTGTGCATGTGCATGCAGGGGCAACCACTCAACACACAGTTCAAATTTCAAGCAAATCACACAATGCATGAAGGATTATGACATGTTGATAGTTCATCCACTAGGGGGCGATCAGAGCACAAACAGAGGGGTCAGGTGTGTTCAGGGGCCAACTGTCATCATACATGTGAAGTTTCATGTCAGTCAGGCAAAGCATGAAGTAATCATGACTTGATGTAACGATGGCAAAGGGTCAAAATGGCGGCCACGCCTTTTGACCTAATTACATTCTTTTGAGAACTTTTGATCACCATGGGTTCATGATGATGTTGACCAAATTTGAGGACGATTGGATGAAATCCCTAGGACGAGTTCGATCAAATGTAAGTACTGGAAATGTCCAAAAATGGCAAAAATTAGCTCAAAATTGAAACATAAAATCAAAATGGCCGACTTCCGGTTGACATTTCACCATGACGGTAAGAGACTTTTTTGTGCGTCCCGGCAGGGTAAATATGTGTCCCCAATTTCGTGAGGCTGCGATGAAAAAACACCAATGCAGAGATGTTTTTAAAAATTTCTAGGGGGCGCTATTTCGCCATTTCGCTTCAGCCATGTGCGACACCCCCAAAATATCGAATTTCGGATCTGGCCGGATGACATTGCAAAGTTTGGTGAGTTTTTGAGCATGGGAACAGGCCGAAATTTCGATTTCAAGAGTGAGAAGAATAATAATAACTAGGACTGCAAGCAGTCATATACAGGCCCTCGTTCGCGCGACCACCTACCCAGGCCAGTGCGTCCCCTTGTGACCAGATGTGGGCATGTGCGTACAGGAGCAGCCACTCATGCCACAGTTCAAATTTCAGGCAAATCACACAATGCATGGAGTTTTGACATGTTGATGGTTCATCCACTAGGGGGTGCTCAGAGCACAAACAGAGGGGCCAGTTGTGTTCAGGGGCCAACTGTCATCACACATGTGAAGTTTCAAGTCAATCAGGCAAAGCATGAAGGAGTTATCATGACTTGATGTTCCATGACGAAGGGCCAAAATGGCGGCATCATAGCGGCCACACCTTTCGACATAGAGAAAAGCTTTCGATAACTTTTGATCAGTATCATCTCTGGATACTGTGAAAGAAATTTGAAGCGCATTGGACAAAATCCCTAGGAGGCGTTCATTCAAATACAATATGTGGAAATCACGCCAAAATGACAAGAAAATTCAAAATGGCTGACTTCCTGTTTGGAGTAGACCAATGGTGCAGGAGACTTTTTTATAGGCCTATGCAAGTCAGACATGTGTACCAATTTTCATCTCCCTACTCCAAAAAACCCCTATGGAGAGGGGTGTTTGAAAATTTCAAGGGGGCGCTATTGAGGTATTTTGCCCCGCCCATGGGCGACGCCCCTATGAATTGTAAGAGGTTGTCGTGCTTGACCTGTGTATCAATTTTCATGATGATATGACAAAATTGAAGCCGTCAAAAGGAAGAACGTAATTTCATGGCGAATGGGCAATATTCGGCACGCCGCCACACGGACGCCGTTACTCGTAACTTCACGGCGTTTATCGCCTACGTTCACCAACTTATTCTGCATGTTTTAGAAGTGGAATGAAGTTGATTGGGTTAACTATGTGACTCAGGACCTGTTAAAGTAAAATTAGGACATTTCTTGTTACCACCGGGGGATGCTATGGCGCGGGTGGGAAGTCAATATATGCAGACTTTCAGGGCGGAGCCGTAATCATGTCCAGCACATTTGAAGGATCTACGATGAAGTATGTGGGCGTGACAGCCGTTCCAAATGAAACAGCATGCTCCGATAAATTTTGATCACCATGGAGTCATGATGATGTTGACCAAATTTTAAGACGATTGGATGAAATCCCTAGGACGAGTTTGTTCAAATGTAAGTAGTGGAAATGGCTAAAAAATGGTAAAAATTAGCTCATAATCGAAAATTCAAATGAAAATTCTAAATCAAAATGGCCGACTTCCTGTCGACATTTCACCATGACGGTAAGAGACTTTTTTGTGCGTCCCAGCATGGGAAATATGTGTACCGAATTTCGTGAGGCTACGACGAAAAAACCCATATGCACAGGGTTTTTTGAAAATTTCTAGTGAGCGCTATTTCGCTGCCACCTTGTGCACGACCCCCAAAATATGGAATTTCGGATCCGGCCGGATTACTTTGGAAAGTTTTGTGAGTTTTTGAGCATGGGAAAGGGCCGAAATTTTGATTTTAAAAGTGAGAATAATAATAATAAGAATAACTAGGACTGCAAGCAGTCATATACGGGCCCTGGTTCTGCGCAACCACCTACTAGGGGGCGCTCAGAGCACAAACAGAGGAGCTTGGTGTGTTTTGGGGCTGACCCTCATTACACATGTGAAGTTTCAAGTCAATCAGTAATGCATGAAGGAGTTATGATAAGTTGATGGTTCATCCACTAGGGGGCGCTCAGAGCACAAACAGCGGGGCCAGGTGTGTTCATTGGCCAACTGTCATCACATTTGTGAAGTTTCAAGTCAATCAGGCAAACCATGAAGGAGTTATCATGACTTGATGTTCCATGGCGAAGGGCCAAAATGGCGGCCACACCCTTCGACATAGAGAAAAGCTTTCAATAACTTTTGATCAGTATCATCTCTGGATAGTGTGAAAGAAATTTGAAGCGCATTGGACAAAATCCCTAGGAGGAGGAGTTCAAATACAACGTGTGGAAATCACGCCAAAATGACAAGAAAATTCAAAATGGCTGACTTCCTGTTTGGTGTAGTCCAATGGTGCAAGAGACTTTTTTATACATCTGTGCAAGTCACATGTGTACCAATTTGCATCTCTCTACTCCAAAAAACCCATACGGGGAGATGTTTTTGAAAGTTTGAAGGGGGCGCTATTGAGGCATTTTGCCACTCCCATGGGCGACGCCCCTATGAATTGTAAGAGTTTGTCATGCCTGTGTATCAATTTTCATGCTTATATGACAAAATTAAAGCCGTCAAAAAGGAAGAGCGTAATTTCATGGCGAAGGGGCTATGTTCGGCACGCCGCCGCATGGACGCCATTACTCGTAACTTCAAGGCGATCATCGCCTACATTCACCAACTTGTTCTGCATGTTTTAGAAGTGGAATGAAGTTGATATGTTTAACTATGGGGTCAAAATGGTGGCGCCATCGTGGCCACACCCTTCGACATAGAGAAACGCTTTCGATAACTTTTGATTTAGTATCATCTCTGGATGCTGTGAAAGAAATATGAAGTGCATTCGACAAACTCCCTAGGAGGAGTTCGTTCAAATACAACGTGTGGAAATCACGCCAAAATGAGAAGAAAATTCAAAATGGCTGACTTCCTGTTTGGAGTAGACAAATGGTGCAAGAGACTTTTTTGTACATCTATGCAAGTCACACGTGTGTACCAATTTTCATCATCCTACCTCCCAAAAAAAAACCCCTATGGGGAGGGTTTTTTGAAAGTTTCAACTGGGCGCTATTGAGGCACTTTGCCCTGCCTATGGGCGACGCCCCTATGAATTGTAAGAGGTTGTCGTGCTTGACCTGTGTATCAATTTTCATGATGATATGACAAAATTGAAGCCGTCAAAAGGAAGAACGTAATTTCATGGCGAATGGGCAATATTCGGCACGCTGCCACATGGACTCGGTTACTCGTAACTTCACAACGTTTATCGCCTACGTTCACCAACTTATTCTGCATGTTTTAGAAATGGAATGAAGTTGATTGGGTTAACTATGTGACATCAGGACCTGTTAAAGTAAAATTAGGACATTTCCTGTTACCACCAGGGGACGCTATGGCAAAGGTGGGAAGTTAATATATGCAGACTTTCAGGGCAGAGCCCTCAGCAAGTTTAAAGCATGTATGGCGTGACAGCCGTTCAAAGTGAAACGGTGTGCTCCGTAACGCTCGCCAAAGTTTGATGAACCCCAGTAGCCACGCCTTTTGACCTAATTACATTCTTTTGATAACTTTTGATCACCATGGCGTCATGATAATGTTGACCAAATTTGAAGATGATTGGATGAAATCCCTAGGATGAGTTAGATCAAATGTAAGTAGTGGAAATGGCCAAAAATGGCAAAAATTAGCTCAAAATCGAAACTTAAAATCAAAATGGTCAACTTCCTGTTACGCTCGACTGCCTCCCCAGGCCAATGCGTCCCCTTGTGACCAGATGTGGGCATATGCGTACAGGGGCAACCACTCATCACACAGTTCAAATTTCAAGCAAATCAGACAATGCATGAAGGAGTTATGACATTTTGATAGTTCATCCTCTCGAGGGCACTCAGTGTACAAACAGAGGGGCAAGGTGTGTTAAGGGGCTGACCCTCATTACACATGTGAAGTTTCAAGTCAGTCAGGTAAAGCATGAAGGAGTTATGAACAGTTGATTGCTCATCCACTAGAGGGCCCTCATTAAGGAGTTATCATGACTTGATGTTCCGTGGCGAAGGGAAAAATTTTCGGCGCCATAGCGGCCGCACCCTTCAACATAGAGAAAAGCTTTCGATAACTTTTGATCAGTATCATCTCTGGATGCTGTGAAATAAATTTGAAGTGCATTGGACAGAATCACTAGGAGGAGTTTGTTCAAATACAACGTGTGGAAATCACGGCAAAATGACAAGAAAATTCAAAATGACTGACTTCCTGTTTGGAGTAAAACCGTGGTGCAAGAGACTTTTTTGTACGTCTATGCAAGTCACACGTGTACCAATTTTCATCTCCCTACTCCAAAAAAACCCCTATCGGGAGGGTGTTTTGAAAGTTTCAAGGGGGCGCTATTGCGCTATTGCGGCCACACCCTTCGACAAAGAGAAAAGCTTCCCTGATGATGTTGACCAAATTTGAAGACGATTGGATGAAATCGCTAGGACGAGTTCGTTCAAATGTAAGTAGTGGAAATGGCCAAAAACGGAAAAAATTACCTCAAAATCGAAACTTAAAATCAAAATGGCCTGTCGACATTTCACCATGACCGTAAGATCATGGAACAGGCTGAAATTTTGATTTCAAGATTGAGAAAAATAATAATAATAAATAAATAATAATAATAAACAGCGCAATTCCTCGTAGGACATTGTCCTACTCGGGCCCTAATAATAATAATTTATAATTATAATTTATAGTAATTGTTTTCCTACTTGGACCCTAATAACTGAAAAGGGCGCTCACCCACTTGTAGAATGATTTCCAAAATTAAATATGTAAACTCCACACTATCAGTAAGAATAAGAAACAACTTCATTAATCCCGAAGGAAATTATTTTGCCAGAGTGCCTAAACAGTAAACATTTTTTTTTATCATGACAGCCATGAGTGCAACATGTTTATGCAAAATGACTTGCACATGATGTTTGACAGTATTGCACATTGCTCAGAGTAACTGAAAACTCTGACCATTATGTATTCATCCTGCAGGGGGGGGCACGGGGGTTAGTTATACAGTCTGATTGCCACACATAGGAATGACCTCCTGTGGCATTCTGTGGTGCAACTTGGTGGCTTCAGTCCTTGGCTGAATGCGGGTGTCGGGTGTGGCATGTAGAGGGGTGGGAGGTGTTGTCCCGGATGGTGAGCAGTTTCCTCAGCATCCTCCTCTCTGACACCTCCACCACAGACTCCAGCTCCACCCCTAGGACAGAGCCAGCTCTCCTGATGAGCTTGTTGAGTTTCTTCATGTCAGTTGTCTTCAGTTCGTAGTGTGGTACACGACAGCTTAGAAGATGACACTGGAGACCACTTAGTGATAAAACATCCGCATCATATTTCTGCAGACAGATCTACAGAAGATCTGAGCCTTCCTGAGGAAGTACAGTCAGCTCTAACCTTTCTTATACACAGCATCTGTGTTTACAGACCATTTTGTTGTCAATGTGGACATCCAGGTACTTGTAGTAGTCAATCAATCAATCAACTTTTTTCTTATATAGCACCAAATCACAACACACAGTTGCCCCAAGGCGCTCCACAATATCCACCTCAGTTCCATTAATGGTAACTGGGTTTGGACGGGTCTTTTGTCTATTGAAGTCCACCAACAGCTCCTTTGTCTCAGATATGTTAAGCTGAAGGTGGTTGAATCCTCACCACTCCACAAATCTGTCCACCACACTCCTGTACTTGGCCTACTGGTCACTGCCGATACAGCCGTCAATGGCAGTGTCATCCAAAAGGTGGCAGGACTGTGACCAGAACTTGAAGTCTGTGGTGTAGAGTATGAACAGAAAGGGAGACAGGACCATCCCCTGTGGTGCCCCCGTGCTGCTCCTGATGGTGTCGGATGTAATGTCCCAATGCCTCACATATTGTGGGCGGCTCATGAGGTAGATGGTAATCCAGGCCACCAGTGGAGCCTCCACCTTTATGTCATGTAGCTTGTTGCTGAGCAAGTCAGGCCGGGTGGTGTTGAACCTACTAGAGAAGTTGAAGAACATGACTCTCTCAGTGCTGCCTGCCTCCTCCAGGTGAGAATACGCTCTGTGCAGCATGAAGATGATGGCATCCTCCACTCCCCTTTTGGACTAATATGCAAACTGATGAGGGCCACAGGTCTGTATTAAGTGTGTTGGGATTCTTCTTCTTGGGCACAAGGACCAGACATGAGATTTTCCACCATTCAGGAACAACCATCTGGCTCAGGCTCAAGTTGAAGAAGTCATCACGCATGGATCACGCGTGATCTCCAGCCAGAGAATAATGTCCAGGTCCACTCTATCAAAGACGTCGTCATGCATGTATCACGTGTTTGATGACTTATATGTTTTCTTACATGTTTTCCAATGTAAGAAATACATATGTTCAGGCAGCTGTAAAAACAGCATCATGGAGACATTCCACGTGCACTTTCATGGCGGCTTTAAAATAGTGTCCTGCGCCACAGACGGCACAGTCAGCACACGTTAGGATCTAAAATCTGACACTCTCAAAAATTAAGAATTTCGGAGTAAAGTATGTCATCTTCTCTCTGTAAATCTGATGTTAGTCCAAGCCATCACTTCCGAATGAAAGCTCAGAAGCTTTATGTTCTGTTTATCTGTTTGATGTTCCAAAGCAGTGCAGTCATGAAAGGTCATTGACCTCTTCCTAAAGATCATGTGCAGAATGACATTTTAGTGATTTATTTGTTAAATACCTAAGTATATAAATAAAATAAAGTTCTAGAAAAGTCCATTGCACAAGGATTCAAATTTAAACACACTGAAAACATGGTCAAGCCTGGATTACCTGCAGAACTAATTTCATAATCATTCAAGGTCAGAAAAGATCAGGTAAGGTATTTTTCATGGACATGATATTTAAAACAAAATATTATCTAAACTTGAGAAACATTTTGAAAAATGATTAGGAAATCAAAGTTCAATGGCGCAATCTGAAAGGTCATTGACCTCAAGGTCACCAGAGGTCAAGTACATACTGGAAAGTCGGTGATCTAGAAAGATGGACAATTATGTAAGCATTTTGTGGATTTTGAATGAGCTCAGATTGATAATTCATGCTCAAAGTGGGGTTTTTAGGCAGGTCAACAGGTGCAAAGTTCAGTGACCTCTCAAGGTCACCAGAGGACAGATACAGTTTGGCAAATGGCAGATTTGGAATCAGCACACCCTTATTGACAATGTAAGACCATTTGCCAAGTTTTTCTCATATTTGCCTTTATTTCTTTAAATAAAGCCCTTTCTTCATTTTGGCACCAGTCTATAATTATTAGTGACTGAGAAACCGAAGTGTTTTGAAACACTAAATCAGTATCAAGCAGTTGTGTTGAAATGGCTGTGTTTGAAGCATTTGATATAATAAATATGGTGACATCTGATGACCAATCTTTAACATAGCACTTGCGTAGAACAATAAAGAGCAAGATGTAATAAGAGGTTCTGTGTGCATCTTGAAATCTTTGACTATATTGTTGTTTAAAGACATTAATAATATACTTGTTGTAATGTGCTTATGTCATCATAAAATACTGTATGTAATAGAGATATAAATTGTGAAATGTCTGTGCAACTGGGGACTGTTACGACCATAGTTGCACAAAATGACGGGGATTTGGGGGCTTTAGAGGTTTTTGAGGCCCCTGTCACACATAGCAAGAATATGGAGGAGCCATTCCGACACGGCAAATTTTGCCAGCCGTGGTCCAAATGCATCTGGACTGTCTCATCTACATCTGCATGAAGGCATCCAAAGCCTATGTCGACAGCAGGTGGATGACACAGATTGCTGTCAGATGGCCATAAAAGGCGCTGCAGACTGCCGATCTCCATATGTCTGCAGGGCAGACCAGAGCGCTGTTTTACTCATGCACACATCCAAACGTGTGTGGGGCAAACCTGCGCTCCGCGCACACGTGTGGTGCTGTAATTATCACTCGGCTGTGTGTGTGTGTGTGTGTGTGTGTGTGTGTGTGTGTGTGTGTGTGTGTGTGTGTGTGTGTGTGTGTGTGTGTGTGTGTGTGTGTGTGTGTGTGCGCACGTGCGCGCAGGGCACACGTGGACAGCTTCGCTCCAAAGTTTGCTGGCATTGGGTCATACAGTCCCTCAGACGGCTTCTTTCCAGGGAATTTTTTTTCTTGTTTGCCCACATCAGCAGCAGAACACAACTCTGGACAACGTGATGTTGGATTATCACATGGAATTATTTTTTTCTTTTGAGTGAGAGGATTTGAACTGCAGGCTGCTGTCCTGGTTTCATGTCCATGTACACGCTGTGAAACATCCTGGACTGCTGTAGGAGGTAAGATGCATGTTTATTAATGGTGTAACAGCCTGGCACAAGCTCCATGCGATATCTCCTCCAGAGTTAGAAGGTGGACATTTAATACAATGTAAAATTCTTCCGGCTCCAAGCCTGACGCATGCAATGACGTGTTACTTTGCAGCACAGAGAGAGGCAGGTGCCTGTGTTACGATGGAGACAGTTCACATTATTTACGTCACCTATGGGAAGGAATGGATAAATATCTCTACTGTAAGGTCTATTGTGATAACAGCCTGTTCAGATTTGTGGCACCATGTGCACAGCAGTGCACAGAGCTTCAGCTCCGGTGCCGGAGCACATGGAGCTTCAGGGCGCAATGGCACAAACAAATTAAACAAATTTTAATTTGTTTGTGTCATTTCAAATACAAAAAGTAAACCAGGCTTCTCAATTAAAAATTCCAATGTTTGAAATACCATGTGTTCCAACACTTTGAGGGCACTGTGCATTCCTATACACAGACAGCTTTCAACTGTAAACCATCATTATGTGTCTATATTCAGAGCTTTCTGATTACCAACAACAACAAATAAAAAAACAAACAAACAAAAAATCAAGCTGCAGAATGTGGTCCTGGCAACTGAGTCCAAAAATGGTTGAGGACAAACTCAAAATACAGCAATGTGTATCCTTACATTTCAAGTGTCAAAACAGTTTTCTTTTGAAAAATGCAAATACTCAGTTTCAAATGGCTTGCCATACGAGTAACACTCTGAGGATGACTAACGTGCAAGCAGTTTTCAGTGCTTGAATTTTTTTGTTGTTGTTTTTGTACACCTGAACTTCTTTTTAAAAACATTTAGAAAAAAACAGCAACAGCTAGAACTATTCAAACACAGCTTGCCATTTTGTAAAAGCAAATACAGTTTCAAATCCTTTGCCATAAGAGTAACCTAGGTCACTCTGATTTTCAGTGCTTGAATTTTTTTGACAGTCTGTTTCCATCAAGCTCCAAGCTTAACTCAGCCACATGGGGTGTGCAGCCAGTACATTCTGAGTGCCGGTCCCAAGCCCGGATAAATGAGGAGGGATGTGTCAGGAAGGGCATCCGGCGTAAAACAAGCCAACCCAACTATGCAGACTCAGAATCGAATTCCCATACCGGATCGGTCGCGGCCCGGGTTAATAACGTCCGCCACCAGTGCTATTGCCCAACAGGGTGCCGGTGGAAATTGGGCTACTGCTGGGCGAAGACGACGAAGAAGAGGAGGAAAACGTTGCCACGAACAGCGGGAGAAGAAGAAAACTAGAAGGGTGGAAATGAGAGTGGGGACTTTGAATGTTGGTAGTATGACTGGTAAAGGGAGAGAGCTGGCTGATATGATGGAGAGGAGAAAGGTAGACATATTGTGTGTGCAAGAGACCAAGTGGAAGGGAAGTAAGAGCAGGAGCATCGGCGGTGGGTACAAGTTGTTGTACCATGGTGAGGACAGGAAGAGAAATGGTGTTGGGGTCATTTTAAAGGAAGAATATGTTAAAAGTGTGTTGGAGGTTAAGCGAGTGTCTGACAGGGTGATGAGTGTGAAGTTGGAAATTGAAGGGGTGATGATGAATATCATCAGTGCATATGCCCCACAGGTAGGTTGTGAGATGGAGAAAGAAGATTTCTGGAGTGTGTTAGATGAGGTGGTGGAGAGTGTGCCCAAGCATGAAAGAGTGGTGATAGGAGCAGACTTCAGTGGGCATGCTGGTGAAGGGAACAGAGGTGATGAGGAAGTAATGGGTAGATATGGTATCAAGGATAGGAATGGGGAAGGACAGATGGTAGTTGATTTTGCAAAAAGGATGGAAATGGCTGTGGTGAATACCTACTTTAAGAAAAGGGAGGAGCACAGGGTAACATATAAGAGTAGAGCAAGGTGCACACAGGTGGACTACATTCTTTATAGGAGATGCAAGCTAAAAGAAATCACAGACTGTAAGGTGGTAACGAGAGAGTGTCACTAGACAGCATAAGATGGTTGTTTGTAGGATGACTTTAGAGGTAAAGAAGAAGAAGAGAGTGAGAGCTCAAGAAATGATCAGATGGTGGAAGCTGAAGGAGGAAGACTGTTGTGTGAAATTTAGCGAGCAGGTGAGAGAAGCACTGGTTGGAGGGGAAGCAATTTTGGACAACTGGAAAAGTACTGCAGATGTGGTGAGGGAGACAGCTAGGGCAGTACTGGGTACATTGTGTGTTTGTGGACTTAGAAAAAGCTTATGATAGGGTGCCACGAGAAGAGTTGTGGCATTGTATGAGGAAGTCTGGAGTGGCAGAGAAGTATGTTAGGGTAGTGCAGGACATGTACAAGAATAGTGTGACAGCGGTGAGATGCGCAGTCGGAATGACAGACTCATTCAAGGTGGAGGTGGGATTACACCAAGGATCAGCTCTGAGTCCTTTCTTGTTTGCAGTGGTGATGGACAGGTTGACAGATGAGATCAGACAGGAGTCCCCATGGACTATGATGTTTGCAGATGACATTGTGATCTGTAGTGAGAGTAGAGAGCAAGTTGAGTCTAGTCTGGAGAAGTGGAGATATGCTTTGGAGAGAAGGGGAATGAAAGTCAGTAGAAGCAAGACTGAGTACATGTGTGTGAATGAGAGGGAGCCCAGTGGAATAGTGCAGTTACAAGGAGTAGAAGTGGTGAAAGTAGATGAGTTTAAATATTTGGGGTCAACTGTTCAAAGTAATGGAGAGTGTGGTAGAAAGGTGAAGAAGAGAGTGCAGGCAGGGTGGAGTGGGTGGAGAAAGGTGCCGGGAGTGATTTGTGACCGAAGAATATCAGCAAGAGTGAAGGGGAAAGTTTACAAAACAGTAGTGAGACCAGCTATGTTGTATGGTTTAGAGACAGTGGCACTAACAAAAAGACAGGAGGCAGAGCTGGAGGTGGCAGAGCTGAAGATGTTGAGATTCTCTTTGGGAGTGACAAGATTAGGAATGAACATATCAGAGGGACAGCTCAGATGGGATGGTTTGGAGACAAAGTCAGAGAGGCGAGATTGAGATGGTTTGGACATGTGCAGAGGAGGGACCCAGGGTATATAAGGAGAAGGATGCTGAGGATGGAGCCACCAGGCAGGAGGAGAAGAGGGAGACCAAAGAGGAGGTTCATGGATGTGCTGAGAGAGGACATGCAGGTGGTTGGTGTGACAGAGGAAGATACAGAGGACAGGGTGAGATGGAAACGATTGATCTGCTGTGGCGACCCCTAAAGGGAACAGCCGAAAGACAGAAGAAGAAGAAGTTTCCATCAAGCTCCATGACGATTTTCTGCAGAGCTTCAAAGGTGTATCTTCGCTTTGAAGGGTAGCTGAGGTTAAGAGCGTAGACAGGTGTAAACAACATCGCCACGGCAAGTGGTACATTTCCCAACTCATCCAAAACTTGCACACCCTCCAGAATGATGCTTACATCTTCCGGTCCATCATCTGGCTCAGCTCCTTCTTTGCGAATGACAAAGATTCCAAATGTTTTCTCCATGATTGCAGCTTCACTGCTTTCACCATCTGTGTTCTTCACAGAAAAAAAAAAAAAAAGGGGGGGGGGGGTGAGATAGATATGTTATACTAATCCCATTTTTAACTTGTACATAATCATTATTTCTGTAAAATAGCTATCATTTATTCCATTTATTCAAAAAAGTCTATAATTGCATTGTCGTTTTTAACAACATAACTGCTTTGTCTACAGAAGAATAAGGACAAGAGAATAAAACTCAATTACATACCATATATTCTTTCACAAGGTTCTCGGGCTCTTCGTTCAGGTACACACACAGAGCTTTGATGATGCACTCTCTTCTGACATCAAGGGCGGTGGTCTGAAGTATGTAGGCCAGACAATAAAAAGATAAGGAAAAACCATGTTAATAAACAGGTAGAGAACATCTCAAACATAATACAAGTTTTTAGTATAACCTTTTTTCATTTGTAACAATTTTTATGATATATGAACTCTCAATATCCACAGGTGCATCAGTTTTATATAAAACAACACATTTAATCATAGAAATGTGTCACATAAAAAAAAGCATGTGGTCCCAGGAAACGGCCACTACCATTGTAACGTCAGCAGATGTTACATTATAAAGTGCATTACACCCTCTCCATCCTTCTCCCTCTTACATTCCCCTTTAAATTTCAAGCATGAAGTTTAAAATGTTATGGCCCATTCACACATAACACGAAGTTGGGCAAATGAGGCAGAAGCCGGCCAAAGAAAAACTAATTGGCAAACCACGAAAGATTCCAGCCACGGTCGGGAGGAACAGACAGTCGGACAGTCATGTACGCTCCTGTAGCGACTATTTTGTGCATGTGCATCAACAATGTGACCACGTGAGAGGTGTGATACCACATCACACTCAAAACAGCAGCAGAAGCACTTAAATAAACAGATGTACATAAAATCAATGAAAATGTGTAAAGACAAAATAATGAGAGCACATAACATTGTACGGACTATTAATGATGTGTAATTGATGCCTGATGACTTGACTGTCTGTGTTGGAAATGACAAAACAAATGTATTCCATTTTGTCTGTTAAAATATTTAATTCCAGAGCAGACAATACAAGAATTATCTTCCTACTGTTCCTTCATGTTCATGAACCATGGCCATGGAAATAAACAAGGAATTAAAAATAAGTGGTCGGCTGCTCTCTACTTTCGTGCTGGCTGTGCGAATGGCCCCATATTTTCTAAGTGCCCCACACAAGTGGTGTTGGATGTTCGTGTATAGCAGCCAAGAGTGGGTCAAATGGGCCCTCACATGCCATTCGGCTGCTGGTGTGAAGGCTGCCTTGATCACGCCATTCGGCCAGGGTTCAACTTGGCTGATGATTTCGCGCAGCCCCTTGGTACGATTTGTCCAACCTACGTTCGACATGCCGTACGAATGTTGTGAGCATGAGCAGATGGCAGTGCGACCTCATCTTGCTCACTGTTCAAATGGGTTTCCGGCGCGAGGGACACACAAAAGTAGAGTGCATGTGTTGTGCTCAAATGGATGTGGTGAGTGCTGTATGAGACGCTCGAGGTGGCTCAGATTTTCCATGAGTGGCATTCGAACCCTCCTTTGTGGGCCATTCGGCCTCAATCGTGTTATGTGTGAAGGGGCCATTAAAGTTGTACAGGTTTGACAATTTCATTTTTTTCCCCATATCATACCTTGTTGATGGGAACTATGATGTGCTTAATCTTTCTTCGTTGAACGCCACCTGTCTTTCCATACATGCTCATCAGGTTTGAAGAGTGAGCATCCAGCTTGGAGAAGAACTTTGACAGCAAACTGATGGTTGTAATCCTCTTAAATTAAGCAGTTAGCTTAAACAAAAACAAAGGGTAGACAAAAACAACTTTATCATAGCATTGAAATGACTAACTAGTTGAGCAATTTAGGCAATGGAACATGTAATAAATATATCCCTAATTTTTCATTTTCATACAGTAATGGTGGGGGCAACCTAAAACTTGTGTATCCCTAATCAGGAATATCGATGCCACCGCCCAGGAGGGTGGGGTTCTCATTCATTTATCACATTGAATTGATGAAAACGTGTTTTCCTGTGGTACGTCAAGTGTAATGTGGTTAATGTTTTCCACAGATCATCAGATTGTGATTAAAATTCATTGAGAACATTATCCAAACTATTGTGGAGTACTGCAAGGTCTTTTCTTGCACCTACAGGAGTGGAGTGGGGAAAGGGGGCAGATTTATACCACACATTTGATGAAAAATTATTATTAGCAGGTAATCGAACAATATTTCCTGTTACATTTTGGAGGGCTAAAGTGAAGCAGGCCAAGTGGAAAATAACTATAAATTACAATGCACTAATATTATAAAACAAACAAAAAAACCTCAATGGTAACACTTAAAGTAGACCTGCACTGAAATAAATGTGGTCAGATCTCAGAAAGAGATAGCTGATATGTATTTCTAAGACCCTTATGAATGCAGTAAAGTAAATCTGCAAGCCCAAATTTGTAATTCAGCGGAGAAATCTTAATTTAAAAATGACAAATTTGCAGCTAAAATTTGGCCGTCCGCGAAAACTATTTGTACATCCGGGACATTGCACTGACATGCGGCAGAAGACGGAGCGCTAGCACCTTCAGTCCGATCCCGCATTGAAATTGATTTTATCTGTTAGTAATGTTACTGTTATACACATCCTGGTTTCAACATCCAAAAGTAAGCTGCACTGAATGCGAGATACAGCTCTGCATGCTCAGATCAGCGGTGACATCGACAGCGGGCGACGTTCTTCCCCAACGCCTTGCTCTCACTGCCTCCGATGCGCTTGCCGAGTCTGCGGGCTCGGTAAACGCCGCAGCGGGCCACTCACACCACCCCCGTGTCTGCTGTGCAGAGCTGCAGCCACCTCCGGCACCACCTCCCTGTCTACTGAATGGAGGTGCGGCCAACTTGGCAACAAGTCCAGAGACTGCTCGCTGGCTACCCGCAAGGACAGACTTCTTGCCGAAAAATCCACAGCGCCGCACGGTCTCGGTAATCACAGCCGCAGAGCTTTGTGGCCACTGAGAGAGGTTTGAATCTTTTTAATGACTTGGATCCGTACCCCGCAACGGTAACACCGGAGGCTAAAGACAGTAGATTTTCAATGTGACACCACTCAATCAAATGGGCGTATGAACAAGTCCCCAAAAATAATTTTCAAGCAAAAATAAAAGTAATGTATACTCACCAAACGTACCGCAAGACAATATGAAGTTTTAAAAAAAGTCGATCCTTCCGTATAAGACAATAAAAAGGTGCTTTTGTAAGAAATGCAAACTGACGTAAATCCACAAATTACAGTTGGCACGTGCAATGCATGCTGGGATAGGGTCTTCTCTCTGACATCTCGGCAACGTCCCGGATGTGATGACAGTTTTGCGGAGGGCTAAATTTTAGCTCTAAATTTGTCATTTTTAAACGAAGATTTCTCCGTTGAATGACAGATCTGGGCTTGCAGATTTATTTTACTGTCAATTATTGTGTCAATTATTGTCATATACCTCCTTTGTACAGAATATGAAGTATGCAGATTTTTCAGTATTATGATTGACAAGACTGATCTACGTTTCCTTTTCCTTACTTCTAAAAGCAGGGTCTCTCTTATCTTTTCAAGTTTCTGCAGATTCACCAGGTGAATAGGTGAGGCAGCAATTTACTTTGCCTCTTTTAGACTTCTTCACATCATAAGCAAGACTACATTTGTCTGCAGGTTTATTTGTCATGGAATTCAGTTCAACCTCTGGGCATCCAAGCCGCTTGAGCTTCCTCCTGTAGTTTGCAAGCTTGTACTTTAAGCTCACCTTCCAGCCGTCATACCCAGTGGCAGAACCTGGCTGTTTCAGACATGAATGGGATGATACAGGGGCTTCAAAACCTCTTCAAACTCACTGTCTGAGGGGTACACTTTATACTGAACAATCACGTCAGCTAAACTGTCAAGAATAGCAGTTTTAAGTCTAATGTCAGGGTTCAATAAAGTTCCACCTTCTTTGAATTCCGCATTGGCTTTGTCCAGCTGCATCTCACAATCATATCGGAAGTGCAGAACAAGAAAAACAGGCCGTCCAGAGGATCTTGAAGAGGCGGACTCGAGAAGACAGAATGTCCATATCACACAGTACCTTTGTCCAGGACAAAGATACACACAGTACCTTTGTCCTGGATCTCTGACACTGAAGTCAAGTTGGTAAATTCATTACTAAACTCGGCATCCATAAATTGCAGCCTGAAGTGGGATTCTACCCCACACTGCCTCTTTATGTGCTGAACAACTTCCCCTACAGTCTCTGGAATCCCATCTTGCAGGGTCATTCTCTGAGAATTGTTTTCCCCAAGGATAATTAAAAGCTTCACTGGAGCAAGCAATTCACAGCAATCTGCGAATAAAAATAAACACACATATATACTCAACAAAAATATAAACGCAACACTTTTGGTTTTGCTCCCATTTTGTATGAGATGAACTCAAAGATCTAAAACTTTTTCCACATACACAATATCACCATTTCCCTCAAATATTGTCCACAAACCAGTCTAAATCTGTGATAATGAGCACTTCTCCTTTGCTGAGATAATCCATCCCACCTCACAGGTGTGCCATACCAAGATGCTGATTAGACACCATGATTAGTGCACAGGTGTGCCTTAGACTGTCCACAATAAAAGGCCACTCTGAAAGGTGCAGTTTTGTTTTATTGGGGGGGATACCAGTCAGTATCTGGTGTGACCACCATTTGCCTCATGGAGTGCAACACATCTCCTTCGCATCATCCATGAAGAGAACACCTCTCCAACGTGCCAAACGCCAGCGAATGTGAGCATTTGCCCACTCAAGTCGGTTACGACGACGAACTGGAGTCAGGTCGAGACCCCGATGAGGACGACGAGCATGCAGATGAGCTTCCCTGAGATGGTTTCTGACAGTTTGTGCAGAAATTCTTTGGTTATGCAAACCGATTGTTTCAGCAGCTGTCCGAGTGGCTGGTCTCAGACGATCTTGGAGGTGAACATGCTGGATGTGGAGGTCCTGGGCTGGTGTGGTTACACGTGGTCTGCGGTTGTGAGGCTGATTGGATGTACTGCCAAATTCTCTGAAACGCCTTTGGAGACGGCTTATGGTAGAGAAATGAACATTCAATACGCGAGCAACAGCTCTGGTTGACATTCCTGCTGTCAGCATGCCAATTGCACGCTCCCTCAAATCTTGCGACATCTGTGGCATTGTGCTGTGTGATAAAACTGCACCTTTCAGAGTGGCCTTTTATTGTGGGCAGTCTAAGGCACACCTGTGCACTAATCATGGTGTCTAATCAGCATCTTGGTATGGCACACCTGTGAGGTGGGATGGATTATCTCAGCAAAGGAGAAGTGCTCACTATCACAGATTTAGACTGGTTTGTGGACAATATTTGAGGGAAATGGTGATATTGTGTATGTGGAAAAAGTTTTAGATCTTTGAGTTCATCTCATACAAAATGGGAGCAAAACCAAAAGTGTTGCGTTTATATTTTTGTTGAGTATAAATACATATGTATAAACACATGTAGTAAGTCCCTTCGGCTGCTCCCTTGTTTGCACTCAGGGTCGCCACAGCAAATCCAAGGTGGATCTGCATGTTGAATTGGCACAGGTTTTATGTTGGATGCCCTTCCTGATGCAACTCCACAATACATGGAGAAATGTGGCAGGGGTGGGATTTGAACCCGGAGCCTTCTGAACTGAAACCAAGCGCATTAACCACTTGGACATACACGATTAAATTTTATCCAAAATTGTGAGACTTATTTTCATTGGTTATCCCAAAATATATTTTCATTCATTATTGTATTTAAAAATTTCAGTAAATATTAATAATAAAAAAGTCTGGCTTTCCAAAGCTTTACAGGTTTTTGTTCTTCAAATGAAAACATATTACAGACAGATAGCTAAGAGTCTCAACAGGAAAATTACAAGTGTGTAACAAATTGATCAAAATATCTTCATTAAAGTAAACAAAAGCACTACAGGGACAAAATATATTTTTATATTTTATATTTTTTTCCAATGTCATTAAGCAGAAGTTCATGATATTGCCAGTTTAATACTGCATTTAATATAGTTTTTGCATAAATCTTTTTTCCCCAGTTCATCCATTTTCATGCTAGTTGAAGCATATTTTGATTACTCTGTACTCTTGAAGTACGAGCAATTACAGCTCTTTTTTTATTCCAGTGACAGTCCAATTAACATTCAGTTTTAAGTCAGAATGTCACCATACCTTATACATGTATGTGTCTTTTTAATGTCACCATTCTGAAAATCCAACAAAGTAGTCTGCCAAAGGGTAGTCATTTGCTAGGTCACTAAGCTCAATCAGATCTATATCTTTGGTTGGACATGCCGTGAGCTCAAATGCTCTGTGATGCTCACTGTACCACCCACAAAGTCTCATAACCACAAAAAAAAAAACAAAAAAACAAACAAACTGAATAACCTGAATAACAAAAATGTGAACAATCTGTCCAAAGTCAGGAAGTCCACTTGTTGACCTATAATATAATCATTCCCTTTTTGAAATGTACACCTTTGGTTGGCACAGATCTAGTTATGTGCACCTCTCTGGTACCAGGACTTTTTTGTTCAATGTTCTCAACAATTTCTTTTTTAAAAACATCAACAGGAACTGTTGAGGCATTAGTCATCTCAAGAACAGATTTTTCAAAACTAGATGCTCTCATATGGTAAGAAATTATGAGCTGATGCTTAGAAGCTAGCGAGAGGGGCATGTCACATTGCTTGGTGAATACCAAGCAATGAAACAAAAATTCCATCCTGCTCAAGGGTTTTATGAAGGGGATGCAAGACATGGTCATAACCATACTTCTTCACATTACCACATTTGCACAAGATCGCAAGGTAAATTGAGGAAAGTGCTGAATGTGAGCTTGGAGGCAAATTACTCAGAGTCCAGTAGATACCACATAGCTTATGTTTCCTGCATGAAGTACCCAGAGGATTGCAAAACTCGAAATCCTCTATGTACAAAGTTAGCAAGATTCTCAACTCACCCTGTGAAAGAAAACCATTTCCCTTAAAGTGAGAGCCATCCTGAAATGATTTATAAGTATGCTGTTCTCCATTTACCCCACTACTCTGATGTGCTCAGTGGTTTCCAGCAACTTTATCCACATCATCTTTCCTATTGAAGAGCTGTTGTAAGCTCTTCAGTAAAGGGACATACTGAAAGTTTTTCTTTTCCCTTTCATTGACCATGTACTCAGTAGTCTCTATGACATTAAAGTATCTCTGTAAAACTTGTTTCGAAGATATGATGTCCTCAAAGAGCCACCCTTCTCTATAGATTTTAGCAAGGGATGAGACCTGGAGAGGGCTGTGACTATTTCTTTTAACACTGTCTTGTCAGGTATGGAAACATGTTTTTGATATACAGCTTCCATCATGTTTACAGAGAGAGGAAATGTGGCTGAGCATAACAAAAAAAGCAGTTCCTCTAGAAACTCAGTTTTTGTGCCTGGCACATGTGCAAAATGTTCCAGTTTGAATAACGCTGTGGCAAAGTTCTGTTTAATTATGTCAGGCAAGGTCTTGCTTATATCCACATCATTAGCTGGAGACACCCCATTTAATTCCACTGCACAGTCATCTGGGTTAAGTGCATCTTCCTCTGCACTGTCAGATGATTCTTGTGAAGTTCTGGTTTTTGTCACTATACCTGGTTTAAAATCATAGACCACTAGACCAGTGTTTTTCAACCTTTTTTGAGCCGCGGCACCCTTTTTATATTTACAAAATCCTGCGGCACACCACCAACTAAAATAATATTATAATGCTATTACCTCTAGTTTTGCGCAAAACCCAATTATCGCAATAGAAAATCGATACAGAAAACATCGCATTTCGAAAATCCTCAAGCATTTTGCGCTCTGATCTCAAGTAGGGCTGTCACGATTAGGAATTTCTGGAGACGATTAATTGTCAGACAAATAATTGCGATTGACGAATATATTGTCTATTTTTTTTTCTTTTTTTCCCCTTCTTTATATTCTACTATTGTAGTATAATTACACAACTCTGGAAGAACGTTTGGCTTCTGTGAGTGGAGAAACGGAATGGTGCAACATTTTTATTTTTATCTTCATTTTACATACAGTCCCAACTTTTTCTGATTTGTGGTTGTTTCTGTTGCATTTCTGAAATTGTTTCTCCTCATCAGTCACGTTTTGTGCTTAAACACTACATTAAGCTTAAGATTGAACAAATAAATACCTTTGGAAAATAACAGCTGTTTAAGTTCAGCGTTCTCACCTGCTTTTTGTGATCTCTGCGTCTGAACATTTTTTTTTTTTTTGTGGCTCTCAGTTCATTCATATATTCTCATTTTTTAAATATGTTTTTAAATATATTTGACCGTTTATTTCATCTCATGATCTCATAAATTCAGCATACGACGCGCACATGGTGTGAACAGGACGGTAATGGCAGAATCACACCTTTAGAGAAAGTTCAGAGAGAAGTAAAGGCAGCTTCACGTTTCCGTTTTGTTAACGTTCACTCACAGAGAGGTTAAAATCCTCTCTCTACTCCGCGCTCGCTGCGCACTGAACGTGTCTCGCCTGCATTCAGGAATCTCCCTCACTCACCCCCTCCCTCGCAGTCTGCAGCCTGTTAACTCCGCGCGCGTGCACACACAGGCACAGACACACACACCGACAGCTCCGCATTTTAGACGGCTTTTGAAGAAGACGGCACTGTTTTAATTGGCCGTCAGCCTCCTTGTTATTGTCCCGCCTTAAGACGAGAGCGAGGCTGCAGCACAATGACGTCAGATTCTGAGTCGTTTTATGCTTTGTGGATAAAATAAATAATTCACGGTAATCGCAAATATGAAAAATACCCACGGCACCCCTGACGATCGATCACGGCACCCTAGGGTGCCGCGGCACCCCGGTTGAGAATCACTGCACTAGACCACTCTTGTCCTACATGGATCACGGTGACTGTAAGCTGCGGAAGAAATAAAGCCAGTGAGAAGAAGTGCATAGACAACTGTCCAGGAACCTGTGGTTCGGTTCTAGCAGGTCTGGTTATGGATGTTTTTTTTGGGTGGGGGGTGATCGATCCACACAGTTGCGGCAGCGGGTGTATATAATTAAAGCGGCCACCTCATTGTGGTGTCTTTTTTTTTTTGTGGTCACAGAGAGCTGGGTGAACACACAGAACTGCTGCATTTAATGACGCTGGAACACAGGCCTGGCGCACGGTGCACACCGGTTGGTGTCGTGCCAAAGTAGTTATCTCCGTCAGAATTTGTATCCCCTGGTGCAAGAGCACGTAGCGTTGCGTTAAAAAAATGTGACAACATCTTGAATGGATGCTGTGAATTTAAAACCCACAATTTAAAGGGACCAAGTGTGGGAGGGCTGGAGGTTTGGACCAAACCCATGCCTAAACATGCACCAGTGTCACGTTACATGGTGCTACATGGATCATATGTGGCTTGACATGGATCATATGCGGCGACACAAGCCGTTCGAGGCTGGACGGGGCTCATTAGAGGCTGATATGTGGTACATGTGAGGTACAGAGAGGCACATAGAGGCACCTTAGTAGCGGATACGTGATACATTAAAATGTGGATTATTCTTCAAATAATTGCTGACACACCCATGCGTGGCTTATTTATGGCTTATTATTCAGTGGGACTGAGGCTTTAGTTTAGTTATTTGAAGAAACAATCTAGAATATGTTTAGTTTAATAAGTCCAATAAGGACTGGAAGGACTTGTTTTAGTCACATTTTTTTTATTGAGCACTTTACATTATACAATTTTAAATTTACAGAGTGTAGCGCAATTTTTTTTTCGTATAAACACAGTAATAATAATAAAACTAAATAATTAACAAACTGCAAAAATATAAACAATGCGAAGGTTTATATATATAAAAAATGTCACAAATAAATTAGGTATTCATACAGACACTGATTGTAAGAAATCTATGAAGGGTTGCCAAGTATTCTGAAACAATGACAGATTGTCCTTCAACACATATCTTATTTTTTCCAGATGTAAAGTGTTGGACAACTCTCTTAGCCACATTTTAGCATTAGGTACTGTTGGTCCTTTCCATGATATCAGAAGTAATTTTTTTTGCTGTGCTGGAGTAAATTTTCTAGATATCTGAGATGTTCCCAGAATGATTAATAAAGGTTCTGGTGACAGTGTAGTATTAAAAATTCTTGACAATGTATTGAACACATCCGACCAGTAGGTGGCAACTTTAGGGCAGGAAAAAAGACATAGAAGAGCGTTGCATGTAAGGACTGACATTTATCACAAGTTGGTGAGGCATTCAAAAAAATATTATGAATCTTTACTTTTGAATAATGAAGTCTCCCTACCCCCAATGGACTCTGTGATCCCTGTCCGAGCTTTGGGTTAGATCGTGCTGGCTCCTTGGCCCCTCGTCCCCACAGCTGCTCGCTCCTCCTTTTGGAGGCCGTGGCGTGAGTGGTGTGGTTCTGGGGCGCCCCCTTTTGTGGGCCTACTCCGGTGCCCTGCGTACTTCCCCTGGTGTGTGGGGTTGCTTCCTGTGTCTCTGTGGGGGGGGCAGTGTGGGGGTGTGTTCTGGTGCTGCCTGGGCTGTTCCCCTGGTGGTTCATCATGGCTCTGGTGGGTGCCCTTCTATTGTCGTTTTTCTCCTTCTTTCTCCTGGGGCCTTGCATCCATGCGGTCGACCGTATGGCTCCTGACATGCCAGAGTGGTCCACGTCACATGGTAAAGTTCTATACTTTTGTCTTGGCCCAACACACCAGCCACATTAGTGATCGGATATTTAGCTGTGATCTGGGTCTCTGTGCATGGATGGTTCAGTGTTTGTGGCCGTCACCACAATTCGGTTTTGGGTGTTCTCAAGGGGATCAAGACTCTGGTGTCCTAGAATAGGGTATGGATGCTCACTAAGACAACAGACTGTTGCTGTCACTGCTTGTTCATGTGTGGTTGTTTGTCCTGGTACAGTGGGGAAAGAAAGTACTTGATACCCCTGCGATTTTGCAAGTTCACCCACTTACAAGTTATGGAGGAGGCTCACATTTTCAGTGTATGTGCAGTTCTACTGTGAGAGACAGAATCTAAAAAAAAAAAAAAAAAAAAAAAAAAATCCAGGAAATCACACTGTATTAGTTTTAAATAATTTATTTGGTTTTCATTGCATGTAAAAGGTATTTGATACATTAGAAATACTGAACTTAATACTTGGTACAAAAACCTTTGTTTGAAATTACAGACACTAAACGTTTCCTGTAGGTCTTAACGAGGTTTGCACACACTGCAGCAGGGATTTTGCCCACTCCTCCATACAGATCTTCTCCAGATCTTTCAGGTTTCTGGCCTGTCTCTGGGAAACACAGAGTTTCAGCTCTCTCCAGAGATTTTCTATTAGATTCAGGTCTGGGGACTGGCTAGGCCATTTCAGGACCTTGATGTGCTTCTTACAGAGCCACTCCTTGGTTATCTTGGCTGTGTGCTTTGGATCATTGTCATGTTGGAACACCCAGCCACAACCCATCTTCAGTGCTCTGACTGAGGGAAGGAGGTTTTTGGCCAAGATCTCGCAATACATGGCCCCGTTTATCCTCCCCTCAATGCGGTGTAGTCATCCCGTCCCCTGTGCAGAAAAGCATCCCCAAAGCATAATGTTTCCACCTCTATGCTTCACAGTACGTAGGGATGGTGTAATTTGGGTTGTACTCATCCTTCTTCTTCCTCCAAACACGGCGAGTGGCATTTCGACCAAAACGTTCTATCTTGGTCTCATCTGACCACATGACTTTCTCCCATGACTCTTCTGAGTCATCCAGATGGTCATTGGCAAACTTCAGATGGGCCTGGACATGTGCAGGCTTGAGCAGGGGTACCTTGCGTGCAGCGCAGGATTTTAATCCATGACATTGTAGTCTGTTACTAATGGTCCTCCTTGTGACTGTGGTCCCAGCTCTCTTCAGGTCATTGACCAGGGCCTGGCATGTAATTCTGGGCTGATTCCTCACTGTCCTCAAGATCATTGATACCCCACGCAGTGAGATCTTGCAGGGGACCCCAGACCGAGGGAGATTGACTGTTGTCTTGAACTCCTTCCATTTTCTGAAAGTTGCACCAACAGTCGTAGACTTCTCTCAAAGCTGTTTGGCTATTCTCCTGTAGCCCATTCCAGCCTTGTGAAGATCTATAATTTTATCCCTGGTGCTCTTACACAGCTCTTTGGTCTTGGCCATTGTTGTTCAAACAGGTGCAGGTAATACAGATAATGAGAGGAGAACAAAAGGGCTTCTTAAAGGAGAACTAAGAGGTCTGTGAATGCCAGAATTCTAATGTATCAAATACCCTTCTCATGCAATGAAATGCAAATAAATTATTTAAAACTCATACAGTGTGATTTCCTGGATTTTTTATTTTTTTTTTATTTTTTAAGATTCTGTCTCTCACAGTAGAACTGCACATACACTGAAAATGTCAGCCTCCTCCATAACTTTAAAGTGGGTGAACTTGCAAAATAGCAGGTCTATCAAGTACTTTCTTTCCCCACTGTATGTTGTATGGTTGGGGCCCCGTCTCCTTGGTCTGTCTTCATGTTGTTTTGGTGATCGGCCCTTCCTGATAGAAGTTGTCTCTTGGCTTCGAGTAGGATGTTGTAGACTGATCAGGAAGGGCGGATGGGGGTCACACAAGCACATCACATTCACTCATGCACTACATACTATCTGTCTTGCGAGAACAAATTGCATATATGTGTATTTATGTATACAAATGGTTCTGCCAGTGAGGCATTTACCATTACTATATATGCAGACAGGGAAAAAAGATTAATGAAGTCTGTATTATTTTGAATTGAGGGGTCTATTTGTCCTGGCGTTGTTGGAACAGTTGTATGTAGTCAAGTGATTTTTTTTTTTCCCCAAATATCATCAGGAATTTGAATACAGATATCCTTCTCCCAACTGTCTTATATATTAGAGATAAATTTATCTTTATGTGGGGATATGTTTAAACATTCATCAATCGTAGTTGTTTCAAAACCTGACATATTTTCATACATAATCCGTAACTTGCTAAAAAAAAATTGTTACTGTGTAGTTTAAACTTTGTCTGTAGTTGTGCAAAAGTAGCAAATTTACCCACAATATACAGGTCATGAATGCAACATACAGTAGTGTTCAGAATAATAGTAGTGCTATGTGACTAAAAAGATTCATCCAGGTTTTGAATATATATCTTATTGTTACATGGGAAACAAGGTACCAGAAGATTCAGTAGATTGTCACAAATCCAACAAGACCAAGCATTCATGATATGCACACTCTTAAGGCTATGAAATTGGGCTATTAGTAAAAAAAAAAAAAAGTAGAAAAGGGGGTGTTCACAATAATAGTACCATCTGCTGTTGACACTACAAACTCAAAACTACACTCAACAAAAATATAAATGCAACACTTTTGGTTTTGCTCCCATTTTGTATGAGATGAACTCAAAGATCTAAAACTTTTTCCACATACACAATAATCACCATTTCCCTCAAATATTGTTCACAAACCAGTCTAAATCTGTGATAGTGAGCACTTCTCCTTTGCTGAGATAATCCATCCCACCTCACAGGTGTGCCATACCAAGATGCTGATTAGACACCATGATTAGTGCACAGGTGTGCCTTAGACTGTCCACAATAAAAGGCCACTCTGAAAGGTGCAGCTTTGTTTTATTGGGGAGGATACCAGTCACTATCTGGTGTGACCACCATTTGCCTCATGCAGTGCAACACATCTCCTTCGTATAGAGTTGATCAGGTTGTCAGTTGTGGCCTGTGGAATGTTGGTCCACTCCTCTTCAAAGGCTGTGCGAAGTTGCTGGATATTGGCAGGAACTGGTACACGCTGTCGTATACGCCGGTCCAGAGCATCCTAAACATGCTCAATGGGTGACATGTCCGGTGAGTATGCCGGCCATGCAAGAACTGGGACATATTCAGCTTCCAAGAATTGTGTACAGATCCTTGCAACATGGGGCCGTGCATTATCCTGCTGCAACATGAGGTGATGTTCTTGGATGTATGGCACAACAATGGGCCTCAGGATCTCGTCACGGTATCTCTGTGCATTCAAAATGCCATCAATAAAATGCACCTGTGTTCTTCGTCCATAACAGACGCCTGCCCATACCATAACCCCACCGCCACCATGGGCCACTCGATCCACAACATTGACATCAGAAAACCGCTCATTCACACTACGCCACACACGCTGTCTGCCATCTGCCCTGAACAGTGTGAACCGGGATTCATCCGTGAAGAGAACACCTCTCCAACATGCCAAACGCCAGCGAATGTGAGCATTTGCCCACTCAAGTCGGTTACGACGACGAACTGGAGTCAGGTCAAGACCCCGATGAGGACGACGAGCATGCAGATGAGCTTCCCTGAGATGGTTTCTGAAGGTTTGTGCAGAAATTTTTTGGTTATGCAAATCGATTGTTTCAGCAGCTGTCTGAGTGGCTGGTCTCAGATGATCTTGGAGGTGAACATGCTGGATGTGAAGGTCCTGGGCTGGTGTGGTTACACGTGGTCTGCAGTTGTGAGGCTGGTTGGATGTACTGCCAAATTCTCTGAAACGCCTTTGGAGACGGCTTATGGTAGAGAAATGAACATTCAATACACGAGCAACAGCTCTGGTTGACATTCCTGCTGTCAGCATGCCAATTGCACGCTCCCTCAAATCTTGCGACATCTGTGGCATTGTGCTGTGTGATAAAACTGCACCTTTCAGAGTGGCCTTTTATTGTGGGTAGTCTAAGGCACACCTGTGCACTAATCATGGTGTCTAATCAGCATCTTAATATGGCACACCTGTGAGGTGGGATGGATTATCTCAGCAAAGAAGTGCTCACTATCACAGATTTAGACTGGTTTGTGAACAATATTTGAGGGAAATGGTGATATTGTGTATGTGGAAAAAGTTTTAGATCTTTGAGTTCATCTCATACGAAATGGGAGCAAAACCAAAAATGTTGCGTTTATATTTTTGTTGAGTGTATTATGTTCAAACTGCTTTTTTAACAATCCTGTGAATCACTAAACTAGTATTTAGTTGTATAACCACAGTTTTTCATGATTTCTTCACATCTGTGAGGCATTAATTTTGTTTGTTTGGAACCAAGATTTTGCTTGTTTACTAGTGTGCTTGGGGTCATTGTCTTGTTGAAACACCCATTTCAAGGACATGTCCTCTTCAGCATAAGGCAACATGACCTCTTCAAGTATTTTGACATATCCAAACTGATCCATGATACCTGGTATGCGATATATAGGCCCAACACCATAGTAGGAGAAACATGCCCATATCATGATGCTTGCACCACCATGCTTCACTGTCTTCACTGTGAACTGTGGCTTGAATTCAGAGTTTGGGGGTCATCTCGCAAACTGTCTGCGGCCCTTGGACCCAAAAAGAACAATTTTACTCTCATCAGTCCACAAAATATTCCTCCATTGCTCTTTAGGCCAGTTGATGTGTTCTTTGGCAAATTGTAACCTCTTCTGCACGTCTTTTATTTAACAGAGGGACTTTGTGAGGGATTCTTGCAAATATATTAGCTTCACACAGGCGTCTTCTAACTGTCACAGCACTTACAGGTAACTCCAGACTGTCTTTGATCATCCTGGAGCTGATCAGTGGGTGAGCCTTTGCCATTCTGGTTATTCTTCTATCCATTTTGATGGTTGTTTTCCGTTTTCTTCCACGCATGTTTTTTTTTTTTTTTTTGTCCATTTTAAAGCATTGGAGATCATTGTAGATGAACAGCCTATAATTTTTTGCACCTGCGTATAAGTTTTCCCCTCTCCAATCAACTTTTTAATCAAACTACACTGTTCTTCTGAACAATGTCTTGAACATCCCATTTTCCTCAGGCTTTCAAAGAGAAAAGCATGTTCAACAGGTGTTGGCTTCATCCTTAAATAGGGAACACCTGATTCACACCTGTTTGTTCCACAAAATTGAACTCACTGACTGAATGCCACACTACTATTATTATTATTATTATTATTATTATTTTTATTTTTTTTATTTTTTTTTTTTTTTTACTAATAGCCCAATTTCATAGCCTTAAGAGTGTGCATATCATGAATGCTTGGTCTTGTTGGATTTGTGAGAGTCTACTGAATCTACTGGTACCTTGTTTCCCATGTAACAATAAGAAATATACTCAAAACCTGGATTAATCTTTGTAGTCACATAGCATTACTATTATTCTGAATATTACTGTATTCCTAGTCTACTCCAATCACAAAAAGTCAAATCTAGATTAGAAGGGGCATAAGACAGATTTTTCGTGATTGGTAAAGATTGGTAAAGGTGATTTGATTTGCTTCCAAATGTGAATTAAATGTTATGTTACTGGATTTTGACTATATTTTGATTTGTCAAGAGCAGTTGGTGAAAGTACAAGGGTTGCAGGTGAATATGGATTACAGTCTTCCAGTTCTATAGGACAGCCAGGTGGGGATGGTGTTAGGAATGACAGTTAAAAAAAAAAAAAATAAATCTAACTTTTAATGGCACATGCCCAGTAATACATTATGAAGTTTGGAAGGGATAGTCCCTCATTCAGGTTAGATTTATTTAAGTGTTTTTTGGTGATTGTCAGAGTTTTATAATTCCACAGGAGAGGTTGGATAATTGAGTCAATGTTCCTAAAAATAATAAAAAATATATATTTGTGGTAGAAATATTTTGATAGGGAAGGGCTTTTTTTAAAATAACCTCTTAATTTTGCTGGCTTTTTTTAAAGATCCTCTAAAAATACACATGCCCCTGAGTGTTTCTCAATTGCCCTCAAAAGTATTGGAACACTTAATATTTCACACATTTTAATTTTTTTATGACATTCAAATGCAAATAAATAAAATAAAATTATTTTCCTTAAACTCGAACTGAAAGCCAATCTCTATAACTTGATATAAATGAATTAAAAATGTAAAATACAGCTTCCCGATGAAGTAGTATAGAGGAGGAGTTTCTTAAAAAGACCTGAAAATTCAGCTACAAGTTGCCAAAAAGTACATCTGAGATGCAAGCCAAGATGTGATGTTTTTTTTTTTTTTAAGAAAATTTTGTATTTCTTCATAAAGAAATGTCAAATTTGTTGAACTTTGGAAAGGTTTTTTTTTTTTTTTTTATAATTCCCCCTAGTGTTTTTTTTGTTTGTTTGTTTGTTTTTTAATATAAATTAACCTGTTCTTTTGCTGTTGTATTTAATCCTCTGTAAAGTTTCTGTGTAACTTTTTGTTTGTCTCATTAAAAAAAAAATCAAATGTTGAAAACTTTCTGGTTTGACAATAGATGAGATCTCATGGCATCTTGCGGGAATTCAGTGGCAAGTTGAAAGTGAAACAGGAAGTAATAAATTTTGACTCTACAGTGAAACAGGAAATGTCAAATGTTGAATACTTCCTGGCATGGGTTGAGCTGAGTTGCACTGGACTCCCCTGAAATCTGATTGGACACCCCAGGTGCCACCCTAGATGAATGACATGTCACGGCACCGCACATCTGGTTGAAAAGAGCCATTTTGAAATCGACACATATTGACTGCTATGTCCCTCTTGTACCGTAGTTGGCGCTGTGTTCCACAAAAAGTTCTAATCCACTTTAGTAGTATAAGAAAAATCTTTGAGCCAGATTTGAACCTGAACATGTCTGAACCACGGGCTGCTAATGACACGAAAGTTATATTGGTGAGTAAACGGCCGTATTTTATGCCAGAAATGAGGTCCAGGTTGTTAAAAGCGGCATTTCTCCATTAATTCCATATATATATATATGTATATATATATATATATATATATGTATATGTATATACATATGTATGTATATATATATATGTATATATATATGTATATATATATATGTATATATATATATATATGTATATGTATATACATATGTATGTATATATATATATATATATATGTATATGTATATATATATGTATATGTATATATATATGTATATGTATATACATATGTATATATATATATATATATATATGTATATGTATATATATATATGTATATACATATGTATATGTATATATATATATGTATATACATATGTATATGTATATACATATGTATATACATATGTATATGTATATATATATATATGTATATGTATATACATATGTATATGTATATATATGTATGTATGTATATGTATGTGTTTGTGTGTTTCTCTGAGGATTTTAGATTAATAAAATGAGCAGGCAGCAGCTGATTCATGCTCTGTTTGCTTATTTGAAATGTAAGATGCTGTCCGAGTGTTTCTCAATTGCTCTCAAAAGTATTAGAACACTTGATATTTTACACATTTTAATTTGTTGATGCCATTTCAAATACAAAAAAATAAATCTAAAATTATCTTCCTTAAAGTCAAACTGATAGCAAATCTCTACAATTTGATATAAATTTAATTAAAATTGTAAAATACAGCTTCTTGATGGAGTGGTGTAGAGGAGGATTTTCTTAAAAAGAAGACCTGAAAGTTCAGCTAGTTTGGCCATATTGTGCAGCCCTACTGTCAACTAGCTGAAAAGTTTGAATATGAATTTACATCTACATTTTAAAAAATGCTTAAAGTGGCAGGGGGTTAAGAGGGCTGTAGTTAGGGGGGCCTGGGGAGCAAAGCTCTCCAGAAGCTGAAGGCTCTTAGCCATGCTAATGCTCCAAAGAAGCATTTACTGAAAATAAAGTGTGAAAGACCTAAATGAGACAGTGAGGACTTTTTCCAGGCATGAAATGCTTAAAATGGGGCAGGGGTTTAAAAGGGCCGTAGCTGGGGGGTTTGGGGAGCGAAGCCCCCAGATGTTGAAGGTTTTTAGTCATGCTAATACTCTCCAGAAGCATTTACTGGAAAAATGTCTGAAGGACCTAAATGACATGGTGAGATGCTGAAGACCTTCACTCGTTCATGTCCGCACCATATACATATTAGTCACAGTATACATCATATTGATAGAGATATAATATTTGGCTTCAATATTGAAATTGGATAATTTTGCCATATCGTGTATCAATTTACATTTACAGGGCTCTACTTGTCCTGACATTTTTTAGGCTGGAAGTGGAGATTTAATAAATTGTGTAATTGAAAGTGATGCTAGGAGTAATGAGACCGGCTTATTTTTTATCGAGTCAGTTGAGAATGAAAAGACAGTGGGACAAGATATATGACTTCTTTATAAAGAGAAGCAAATGAGGTGCAGATCAGGCAAAGATAAAATCCAGAGATGGTGAGGACTTCCTAGGAATATGAGGCACAAATAAAGAAAAATGCTTAAAATGGCAGTGAGGTAAGAAGGTCATAGTTAGTGAGATCTGGGGGCAGAAGGTTTTAGCCATGCTAATGATCCCCAGAAGCATTTACTGAAAAAAAAGTCTGAAGGACCGAAATGACATGGTGAGATACTGAAGAGCTTCGCTCATTCATGTCTACAACATATATGTATTTAAACAACAGGGGTGCTGGGCACAAAAAAAAGCCACTTGTGCCATTGGGAAACTTGCTATCACAGCTGTGTTGCCAGATTAAAAATAGTGCCCCATGTGTGAGTTAGACAATTAGATCAATTTAGAGAATTATACTGATTAGAGGAGCTACTTACCTTTGCCAAAATCTGATTATCATAAAGTACTCTTAAAAGGTTTCATCTTGGTTACCCCAAAAAAGTTAAGCTACAATGGGACAAATAGAATTGCGGGTAACGAGAACTCAGCTGGGGTTAGGGTTAGATTAGCCTTAGAGGTAGGGGTAGGGAACTTCGTACTCTGAGTGTTCTTGTGTCCAAAATGGAATTTTTTTCTGAAACAGTTGTAATAGGACTTGACGATGCTCTTGTGTTTCAGGTTGCAGCTCCAGCAATCAGCAGTTGCCTCCAGCTCACTCATCAGCAAACTCTGCCTTTCTGCCTTCCTCCACATCTCTGCTCTTGAGAGGCTCCGTTACTGCACCTGCCAGTCAGCACACCATGACATCAGCAGCAGCAGCAGCCTTCCCTCAGCAGACTGCAACTGTGATGGATGTCCATAATGTTCAGTGAGGCGTACACATGCTTCAAGCCATGTAGGGAGCTTCCAGGAGGAAATTGCATCTCCTCATGCTGCAGTTCAAAAGATGGAAACTGACCAAAGTTGGGTTTTTGTTTTTGAAGGTCCTTTTGAAACTGTTGATCCAGTTTGCTTTGACAGAGCCTGTGTGTGGAGAGCAGAAATGTTATTTCGCAATAGTCTTCATGAGACTGTTCACCTGCTGTGACATACTCATATAAATGAATATATAAAATCTGATTTGACATATCTAAAATCCACAGATCAGACACACAATGTTGTGCATTCCACTATGCAGTGAAATTATTCCACTAAACATAAGCAGACTGTGTTGTTTGGCTGCTGTGACTTCATTAGCTGTGTTAGAATAAATTGTTGAATTGTATGACACTGAGACATCACCATTATTTTCTTGTAACTGTTCAACTTGTGTTTATTTTCTGTTCTGTGTCAACATGGAATTAACAGTAACATTTAAAAAAATACTATTTTGAATATGGTTTTGCAACCTTTTGCTAAAATATTTCTCCTTTCAATTAAATGAGAATGCACTTTCTCTTAAGCAACAGTCAGGATACATAATTATGTTGGGAAGACTAGTTTGGCTGATAAACTCTTAAAATGTTAATCTGTATGAAAATTTGCATAGCTAAACCTGTCCAGTAATGTGATGGAAGAGTGCAGCATCCCCTTTAATAGTGCGTGTGATGTCACCAGCTTATTATTCAGAAAACTTGATTTAATGAGGAAACAAATGCATGATGGGAAATGTGATTGTAAGTTTTACTTCAGGCCTGGGGTGCATGTCTCCACTGATGTGAGATGCATAGAAGTTCAGTTGTGTTCAAAAGAATAGTGTGTTTAAAATAGTGAGCAAAGCTGAAAAATGCCTATAATCTATATTATAATAGCCAAGTGGCCTCTGTGTGCATGTGTATGGCTTTGATAACGCAAAACCAGGGGAATATACAGTTGTATGTAAAAGTTTGGGCACCCCTGATATTTTTCATGATTTTCCTTTATAAGTCATTGGTTGTCTGGATCAGAAATTTCAGTTCAATATATCATATAGCAGAGAAACACACTGATATTTGAGAAGTGAAATGGATTTTCTAGTATTTATAGAAAGTGTGCAATAATTATTTAAACAAAATTGGGTAGGTGCATACATTTGGGCACCCTTGTAATTTTATTGATTTGAATACATTTAGCACTAATTATTGGAACACAAAATTGGTTTGATAAGCTTATTGACCGTCCTCCTTACACAGGTGAATCCAATCATGAGAAAGGGCATTTAAAGTGTCCCTGCCAAGCCATGACATTTTTACATATTCTTGAAGAATTAAAAGCTTTTTCTACATGCTGTCTTTGTTTTTTTTTTGTTTTTTTTTGTACCATAAAATTACATTGAACAAGGATTTAAACGTTTCGTTACCCATATGAGAATTTGTATTTCCCGCCTCCAAGCTTGACCAACTTTCCGCTGCAACGGATATGACGTCATGCGAGTAAAGGTGGCGAAGATATAGTGAGCGATTATAGCAAAGATTTAAGTGACATATCAATTTTTTGAAGAAGATGAAGTTTCTGATGAACAAAGCGATGGTGAAGATAATGAGGGGCTCCAACCGTATATGTTCGAGCCGTGCGCGACAGAAGACAAGGATGAAGCGGAGGTGTCGGGATGACAACAACAAAGGCGATGTCGAGGAGGATATAAGCCACTTACAAAACACAATGTTTGTTCACCCACCACCTTATAAATGATCATTTTGTGGACCTGGACGGGTGTGTTTGTATGTGTCTGAAAAAATTATTTCAGCGGCACAGTGTGCCATATTTATGGGACCTGTACACACCAAGCTATATTCAGTATTAGCCTAATTATTTTAATAGTAAGCTGATAATTTCTTAGGTTTTATATGTGAGGTTCAATTTTTTCTGGACTTGGCTTAAGCTCAAGAGTTTGTTCTAAAATCACAGAAAATAAAGTTCCTGTACAGTCTGTATATATTTAATAATTTATAAGTCAGTTTGTTGTGATTGCTAATTCTTCACATTTAATTCAAAGCAAATGATTGCTAATCTTTATCTGAAAAGCTGTAGACCTACATGGCATGGGAAAAAAGATTTCTAAATAAAAGAAAACTTTTCCTTCTATATCTCTTGTCAAATTTTAGCAGGCATAATAGTCAAGAAAAAAAATATGCTAAATGGAGACTTTAATGTCTAAAATACACATACAGAACATCTGTAATCAAATTGTATCACATCTAATCTACTTTGAATGAACAGAAGTTTGAACAAAAAACAGGCTGTTCAGTTTACAAGAATACAGTAGTGTTCAGAATAATAGTAGTGCTATGTGACTAAAAAGATTAATCCAGGTTTTGAGTATATTTCTTATTACATGGGAAACAAGGTAACAGTAGATTCTCACAAATCCAACAAGACCAAGCATTCATGATATGCACACTCTTAAGGCTATGCAATTGAGCTATTAAAAAAAAAAAAGTACACTTTCTGATCTGGACATGTCTGTAACTATTCTGCCGATGTCCAAATCTTCTCCCTCCAAAAAGGTCACAGATCTGATGAAGCTTCTTTCTCCATACGTGTGGAACCGCCTGTTTCATTGTTCTGAAGATGAATTATAATTATGAAAAGGTTTGTGTTTCAAAATTGTAAACTTATATTTTAGAGTTCTTGTATTATTTACATGTAATCTATATGAGCGGAGAATCACATACCTGTACAAGCTGCGAATTGATGACATTTTGTGTTAGCTCCATCATAGAATATGAACAATACTTGGCAGAATGGCCAGGACTGTCGACCATCACCTCCAAAGACCAGTGGTCGTTTCTCTGCTTGTAGAGAAGCAATCAGCCAGGCTTGGTTGTGAAGCCACACATTATTTATCGCTGGCAACAAATACAGTTGTTGGTGTCGAAAGAATGTTCTGATGGATATTGTTGTCAGCTTCATGTGCTCAAACACCCAAAGCACCTATGTAGCTAGAGCACCACTAGCGATTATACCCATAGACAGCTTGGGCATACAGTATGTATGCTTCCTGTGACAAATTGGCTGTTCCACCTTCTTTCTTCATTACAGGAGGGGCACTTGGTGGTTACTTGAAGATATGTACCTTGGATGTGCGTGGTGTATTCCAGGTTCTGCTCATTGCACGTTGTACATGACATCAGCCTTAGCAGCATGAATAAACTGGCCCAGGACACAATAAAGTAAGTGTCCATGTCTAGCATGTGGTCTTCCTCTGATGAGCTGTCAGCTGGAGTATGTAGTCACTGTCTTCTGGAGCTGCAGGACTGCTGCTGGTGGAGTCATCATGCTGTGCTTTATCAAGTTCAGTGACGGCTTGGCTGAACAGTTCAGGGTCAGTTTGTGTAGCGGTGTCATGACATTGAGTTGTCTGAATACCTACAGGGAAACAAGTTCAATAATTATACTCATCGTGAAATCTGTTAGGCATCATAAACTTTAAAAATTACAGTACGTTCAAGTAGAATACCAGTGCATACAACAATTCATTTACCTTTTGTTTCTCTGCTTGTCTTTACGCGCAAATTAACCTGAACACGAACTGAGCGTCTAGGTTCTGGCTGTGTCTGCGTACTGCGTACACTGGTCGTAGTTGTCATCTAGTGAAAAAGAAAAAAGTGACAACAGAATCTGTATTAAAATTATGTCAACACTTGAGGAAATTGTAAACATCCATTTTGTTCCACATAGGTACAATAAACATTCAGTAACAAAAACTATTTGGAACAGTTATTAGGAATTATGTCTTGTTTATCCAAATTTCTGTTGTTGTGAGCCATATTTAAAGCTGAGAGATACAGGCCAGGTACATGTGTCTTAGATTCACTTACCACAGGGAACTAACAAATATAAGTATAATAAAGCTCCATAACTATGTTAAATACATGTAAAACCAGTACAACCCTGGCACATAATTATAAAAATAGTAATTTCACTATAAACCTGATAAATGCTGCATATGGTATTTATGTACATAATAATTGGGCTTTCATATAGTTAATATACATCCAAAATAAATCACATCTGGTGGTTCTTCAGAAACCATGAAATTCACCTACTGCTCTTTTTTTTTTTTTTTTTTTTAATCAGTTTATCAGCCACACACTCACCCTACGATGGGTCAACTTTGCAACAGTTGATGACTTGCGCTCTTTTTGCTTGGGGAGCTCGGTCTCATGTTGGCCTGCTGAAGCCTCTGCTTTCCTTTTGAATATGGTTGGAACCGCATTTGGTTTCAGAATGCGTTTCAGTACACTTTAAAGCCAAAGGATTCTTTCAGGGATGGTCTTTCCTCGAAGCAGTCGTCGATAAAATGCTGGCTGCAGACATGTGAACTTGGAGTTGGAAGCCAGTCCATTCTGGTCCTTTGGACCTGTTTCGTCCACTCCTTTCGCAGTTTCTCATCTTTTGGAAAAACGTGCAGACTCACTGTGTCACTGGGATAGTTAGAACAACCCGCTGCTACACATCCTTTCAGCATTTTCACGAAAATAACTGGAAAACTACAGACTTGCTACACTCGTGCTTGCTTCGACTCACTTTGTTTACCATCCAACACCGGTGCGCATTTACTCGCATGACGTCATATCCGTTGCAGCGTAAAAGTAGGTCAAGCTCGGAGGCATTACAGACAAATTCTCATATGGGTGATGAGACATCAAAGTTCTTGTTCAATGTAATTTTATGGTGAAAAAACAAAGAGCATGTAGAAAAAAAGCTTTTTTTATTTTTTAAGAATATGTAAAAATGTCATGGCTTGGCAGGGACACTTTTTAAGGTAGCCATTTGCAAAAGTTGGCAACATGGGAGCCTCTATACTACTCATAAATGACCTGAAAACAAAGATTGTTCAATGTCATGGGGAAGGATATAAAAGCTACCTCAGAGTGTTCAGCTGTCAGTTTCCACTGTGAGGAACATAGTGAGGAAATGGAAGACTGCAGGCACAGTACGAGTTAAGGCCCAAAGTGGCAGGCCAAGAAAAATCTCAGATAAGCTGAAATGAAGGATGGTGAGAACAGTCATAGTCAACCCACAGACCTGCTCCAAAGACCTACAACATGATCTTGCTGCAGATAGTGCCTCTGTGCATCGTTCAACTATCCAGCGCACTTTGCACAAAGAGATGCTGTATGATGCTGTAATGCAGAGGAAGCCTTTTCTGCATACACACCACAAACAGAGTCGTTTGAGGTATGCTAAATCACATTTGGATAAGCTAGCTTCATTTTGGAATAAGGTGCTGTGGACTGAAACTAAAATTGAGTTATTTGGACATAAGGGGCAGTATGCATGGCTGAAAAAGAACACTGCATTCCAAGAAAAACACTTGCTAATTACAGTAAAGTCTGGGGGGTGGTTCCATCATGCGGGGCTGTGTGGACAGTGCAGGTACTGGGAATCTTGTTAAAGTTGAGGGTCACATGGATTCGAGTCAATATCAGCAGATTCTTGAGAACAATGTTCAAGAATCAGTAACGAAGTTGTGCCGGGGCTGGATCTTTCAACAAGACAACGACCCTAAACACTACTAAGGCATTCATGCAGAGGAACAAGTACAATGTTCTGGAATGGCCATCTCAGTCCCCAAACCTGAATATTATTGAAAATCTGTGGTGTGATTTCAAGTGGGCTGTCTGTGCTCGGAAACCAACAAACCTGACTGGAGTCGTTGTGTAAAGAAGAATGGTCCAAAATACCTTCAACCAGAATCCAGAATCTGGACCACAATGTAAATAAGTGTTTTCACTTTCTTGTGTCATCCATATATTTTAACATATTTACAAATATATGTGCTTACACTCATACTTAAAAAAAGATTTACTGCCCATGCTAGAAAGGTGTGTGAGTCCAAAATGTAATTGGCAACATTAGCTAGTATTCATAGGTTCTCCAAAACTATTAGACCCAGCAGCATTCCATTTTCACAGCGTTCATCCTTGACCCAAAATACAGTGAGAAAAATAAGTATTTGAACACCCTGCGATTTTGCAAGTTCCACTTGGAATCATGGAGGGGTCTAAAATTTCCATCTTAGGTGCATGTCCACTGTGAGAGACATAATCTAAAAAAAAAAAAAAATCTGGAAATCACAATGTATGATTTTTTAATAATTTATTTGTATGTTACTGCTGCAAATAAGTATTTCAACACCTGTAAAAATCAATGATAATATTTGGTACAGTAGCCTTTGTTTGCAATTTCAGAGGTCAGACGTTTCCTGTAGTTCTTGACCAAGTTTTCACACACTGCAACAGGGATTTTGGTCCACTCCTCCATACAGATCTTCTCCAAATCTTTCAGGTTTGGAGTTTCAGCTCCCTCCGAAGATTTTCTATTGAGTTCAGGTCTGGAGACTGGCCAGGCCACTCCAGGACCTTGAAATGCTTCTTACGGAGCCCCTCCTTAGTTGCCCTGGCTGTATGTTTGGGGTCATTGTCATGCTGGAAGACCCAGCCATGACCCATCTTCAATGCTCTTACTGAGAGAAGGAGGTTGTTTGCCAAAATCTCGCAATACATGACCCCATCCATCCTCCCTTCAATACGGTGCAGTCGTCCTGTCCCCTTTGCAGAAGAGCACCCCCAGAGTATGATGTTTCCACCCCCATGCTTCATGGTTGGGATGGTTTTCTTGGGGTTGTTCTCATCCTCTAAACATGGTAAGTGGAGTTGATTCCAAAATGCTCTATTCTGGTCTCATCTGACCACATGACCTTCTCCCATGCCTTCTCTGGATCATCCAGATGGTCACTGGTGAACTTCAAACAGGCCTGGACATGTGCTGGCTTGAGCAGGGGGACCTTGCTGCCCTGCAGGATTTTAAACCATGACAACATCATGTGTTACTAATGTAATCTTTGTGACTGTGGTCCCAGCTCTCTTCAGGTCATTGACCAGGTCCTCCTGTGTAGTTCTGAGCTTTCTCAGAATCATCCTTACCCCACAAAGTGAGATCTTGTGTTGTGTGGGCCGCTGAAGAGGAAGTACTGCTGGCCCACCATCACAAGATGGCGCCCTGCTTGAAGTGCAGGCTTCAAGCACGAGAGGGCGTCGGAGCGACCGGGAGTGACAGCTGTCACTCATCATCCGTACCAGCTGTCACTCATCCACTACTTAACACCATCACCATAAAGGCCGGACTGCAACTCCACCTCCCCGCCGAGAAATCAGCTACCATTCAGGTAACTTCTCTGCTGATTTACATTGAGTAATAATCTGAACTTCTTTGCAGCCGTTTTCCTGTGGTGTTGCCTTATATGTGGGATTGGCGTTTGGTGTGATCAGCGACGGCTTCGCTTCACACCCCAACCAGATAAGTGATTAGACAGGAGCTGCACGAGTGTGTGATTGGAGGTGGAGGTGCTCCCTCCCAAAAGAACACAGACTGTGGGATTACTGAGTGTGCGAACTCACACTCATCAATACTGTTTCTGTTCTCTGCCAGCAGTACCGGGTCTGACTGCTGAAGACAGTGGCCACCTGGGGCGCAGGGCTTGGCGGCTCCGGTGTTCTTCAGATCCGTTGGTGGTGGAAGCTGTGTGGGATCCGGCTCTTCTCTCGCCAGACGTCTTCTATCTTCGAGCCTGCCCACACGTCACCTTGTGTATAATTGACATTCCACCATATTGTTATTGTCTGTACTTCGTTGTGCGATTCACAACATTAAATTGCTACTTTTTGGCTTATCCATTGTCCGTTCATTAACGCCCCCTGTTGTGGGTCCGTGTCACAACACTTTCACAACATCTTGCATGGAATCCCAGGTCGAGGGAGATTGACAGTCATCTTGTGATTCTTCCACTTTCTAATAAATAATCATAACAGTTGTCTTCTACCAAGCTGCTTGCCTGTTGTCCTGTAGTCCATCCCAGCCTTGTGGAGGTCTACAGTTTTGTCCCTGGTGTCCTTAGACAGCTCTTTGGTCTTGGCTGTGGTGGACAGGTTGGAGTGTGATTGACTGAGTGTGTGAACAGGTGTCTTTTATACAGGTAACAAGTTCAAACAGATGCAATTAATACAGGTAAAGAGTGCAAAATAAGAGGGCTTCTTAAAGAAAAATTAACAGGTCTGTGTGAGCCAGAATATTTGCTGGTTGGTAGGTGATCAAATACTTATTTGCAGCAGTAACAGACAAATAAATTATATAAAAAAAAAATCATACATTGTGATTTCTGGATTTTTTTTTTTAGATTATGTCTCTCACAGTGGACATGCACCTAAGATGAAAATTTCAGACCCCTCCCTGATTTCTAATTGGGAGAACTTGCAAAATCGCAGGGTGTCAAATACTTATTTTCCTCAGTGTACATTTGCCATTCTACTTTTTTTTTTTTTTTTTACTAATAGCCCAAATTCATAGCCTTAAGAGTGTGCATATGATGAATGCTTGGTCTTGTTGGATTTGTGAGAATCTACTGAATCTACTGGTACCTTGTTTCCCATGTAACAATAAGAAATATACTCAAAACCTGGATTAATCTTTTTAGTCACATAGCACTACTATTATTCTGAACACTACTGTAAGCATACCAAACGGTAAATAGCTCCTAGTCCATGGGCCAAGCAGGTTTTTGGTACCACTCAAGGTGACAAAACAACACTTAAAATCCACCCTCAGTGTACCATGGCTGACACAAAAATGTATGATAACCATCCCAGGGTGGTAGTTATAGCCAGGGAGGGGTCAATGAAGAATTACACAGAGGTCAAAATGTAAAAATGCTCCAATCATATTAAAAAATATACATTATTTGTCTGGTCACAACAATTACAAAAAGGTATAGTTTGGACTATCTGAAGGTTCTGGAGTTATGTGGTAAAACAGTAAAAATGGTGACAAAGGTCAGTTTCAGTTTGTACAGGGGTCAAAAGTTAAGGTTGCTCCAATTTCAGTAAAAAAAAAATAAATAAAAATAAAATATATATATATATATTGTTTGGTTTAACAGGGTTCTAAAAAGGAATAGTTTACATCATCTGGCATGCTTAGTTATCACGTTACAGGGTAACATGTCATAAAATCCAATGGGCATGTGACCTTGTTTTACCTTTACTTTGAAGACCAAACATTCAACACAGTCAAAACAATTTAATTTATTGCAAAGGTTTGGGCACCCCTGATTATGTCCATGATTTTTCTTTATAAAATCTTTGGTTGTTTGGATCAGAAATTTCAGTTAAATATATCATATAGCAGACAAACACAGTGATATTTGAGAAGTGAAATGAAGTTTATAGGATTTACAGAAAGTGTGCAATAATTCTTTAAACAAAATTTGGCAGGTGCATAAATTTGGGCACCCCAACAGAAAAAATACATCAGTATTTAGTAGATCCTACTTTTCCTATAGCTTCCAATGAGAGCCTTGATTCTGGTTGAAGGTATTTTGGACCATTCTTCTTTACAAAACATCTCAGGTTTGTTGGTTTCTGAGCATGGACAGCCTGCTTAAAATCACACCACGGATTTTCAATAATATTCAGGTCTGGGGACTGAGATGGGCATTCCAAAATATTGTACTTACTCCTCTGCATGAATGTCTTAGTCTATTTTGAGCAGTGTTTAGGGTCGTTGTCTTTTTGAAAGATCCAGCCCCTGCACAACTTCAACTTTGTCACTGCTTCATGAACATTGTTCTCAAGAATCTGCTGATATTGACTGGAATCCATGTGACCCTCAACTTTAACAAGATTCCCAGTATCTGCACTGGCCACACAGCATGATGGAACCACCTCCAAATTTTGCTGTAGGTAACAAGCATTTTTCTTGGAATGCTGTGTTCTTTTTCAGCCATGCATACCACCCCTTGTTATGTCCAAATAACTCAATTTTAGTTTCATCAGTCCACAGCACCTTATTCCAAAATGAAGTTGGCTTGTCCAAATGTGCTGTAGCATACCTCAAGCAACTCTGTTTGTGGTGTGTATGCAGAAAAGGCTTCCTCTGCATTACAGCATCATGCAACATCTCTGTGCAAAATGCACTGTATAGCTGAACAATGCACAGAGACACTATCTACAGCAAGATCATGTTGTAGGTCTTTGAAGCAGGTATGTGGGTTGACTATGACTGTTGTCACCATCCTAAAAGTTCCCTAAAAAGCCTTCAGTTGGTTCAGAATGCTGCAGCTAGAGTACTGACGGGGACTAGAAGGAGAGAAAGGAGAGAGCATATCTCACCCGTGTTGGCCTCTCTTCATTGGCTTCCTGTTAATTCTAGAATAGAATTTAAAATTCTTCTTCTTACTTATAAGGTTTTGAATAATCAGGTCCCATCTTATCTTAGGGACCTCGTAGTACCATATTACCCCATTAGAGCGCTTCGCTCTCAGACTGCGGGTTTACTTGTAGTTCCTAGGGTTTGTAAGAGTAGAATGGGAGGCAGAGCCTTCAGCTTTCAGGCTCCTCTCCTGTGGAACCAGCTCCCAATTCAGATCAGGGAGACAGATACCCTCTCTACTTTTAAGATTAGGCTTAAAACTTTCCTTTTCGCTAAGGCTTATAGTTAGGGCTGGATCGGGTGACCCTGGACCATCCCTTGGTTATGCTGCTTTAGACGTAGATTGTGGGGGAGTTCCCATGATGCACTGTTTCTTTCTCTTTTTGCTCCGTATGCATCACTCTGCATTTAATCATTAGTGATCGATCTCTGCCCCCCTTCACGGCATGTCTTTTTCCTGTTTTTTTCCCTCAGCCCCAACCAGTCTCAGCAGAAGACTGCCCCTCCCTGAGCCTGGTTCTGCTGGAGGTTTCTTCCTGTTAAAAGGGAGTTTTTCCTTCCCACTGTTGCCAAGTGCTTGCTCATAGGGGGTCGTTTTGACCGTTGGGGTTTTTCATAATTATTGTATGGCCTTGCCTTACAATATGGAGCGCCTTGGGGCAACTGTTTGTTGTGATTTGGCGCTATATAAGAAAAAAGTTGATTGATTGATTGATTGATTGATCCTATGCTTCAGCTTATCTGAGATTTTTCTTGGCCTGCCACTTCGGGCCTTAACTAAGAGTAGTAGCCGTGGCTTGCTAATGCTGTACGGCCTCCACCCTACTGGGCCACCATCTTGTCTGCGAACATAGATAAAGCTCTACAGGGAAGGTAACATTAGGAATTTACAGCAGGCCACGGAGCAGGTGATTAGAGACCCTGCAAGGCTTATGACAAATGTGAGTGTGGAATCCATTAGCTTAGCGGGAAATTAGTGCAGAAAATCCACTATGGTGATAGTGCAGTTTATCTGCCAAGGAGGGAATTTCAACAAGTGGCCTGCTTCCGTAGATGTGTCCATAAAAATCATACAAACTTAATACCCATTACTACACCGGATAATGTTGAAATTGAGGATGGCCGAGTGGTTGTTCCAACAATATCAAAGATTTCATGTCTGCTACCTACACCTGCATGGAATGTCTCAAACCTAAACCTACTTCTTGGCATCTTATATATGCTACTCTGGAACCACCCCTAAACCCAAACAGTTCAAGTGTCCACCCGACTGGGCCAGGAGGCCTCCTGGCCCATATTCTGAATTCTTAGATTAATTTGTTGCATTCATCTCTAACTTGTCAACTAGTACAGCTAACATTCTGATCATTGGTGACTTTAACTTTCATATAAATAAGGCTTCTGATCCCCTCTGCAAATCATTTATGGGAATTGTGGATGCATTAGGATTTCTGCAATGCTTTCGGGACTCGATGCACATCAGTGGAAGTACCCTGGATTTGGTTCTCGCACGTGGCATTGCTGTCACGAATATTGACATCATGCCTCCTACCTCAGTGGTCTCTGATCACTCACTTATTAAGTTTACAGTTTCGCTGGCATGTTTAGTGGAACAACGGTGATGCATCAACTCCTCAACTAAGACTGAACTTAAAGATAGACTGCCTGATGTCTTAGCTTCACATTTGGCAAATACCCAATCAGCAGACAGTCTTGTGGATAGTTTAAACTCAGTGTTAAAAACTACACTTGACATGATTGCGCCATCTATGTTAAAACCGCGCTCCCCAAAACAGTCTTTGGTTCAGTGATTATCTGCATGACCTCAAGCATATGGCTCGTGGTCTAGAACGGAAATGGCGTAGTTCAAAGTTAGAAGTATTCCACCTTGTGTGACATGATGCTATCTTAGACTGTAAACATGCATTACTGGCTACAAAGCGGACCTATTACTACTATTACTATTACTATTATTACTATTTGATCAACAAAAACAAGCATAACTCAAAGTTCTTGTTCGACATGGTGGCAACACTTACTCATGGACAACCACCTGTAGTTTGCTCTCCTTTTACAGCACAAGATTTCCTGGATTACTTTGAGAAGAAAATGGAAGACATTACGTTAAACATATCGCAGCATGCCTTAACCCAGCCACTACACTCTGATATTGAGGTGGGCGCCATTACTGAGGCATTACCTAGATTTATAGAATTTGATAGTATCAAATCAGGCATGCTGACGAAACTTGTAATGTCAGCAAAAAGCACAACCTGTTTATTTGATCCTATACCAACAAAACTGTTTAAGGACCTGTGGTCCACTCTTTGGCCGACTGTGCTGGAAATGATTCATCTTTCTTCAACGTCTGGATCTGTTCCTAAATGTTTCAAATCTGCAGTTATTAAACCATTACTTAAGAAAATTAATCTTGACCCAATTGTATTGAAAAACTGTCGGCCGATATCAAATCTGTCATTTTGCTCTAAAATTCTGGAAAAAGTGGTGTCACGGCAGCTCATGGACATTACCTGATTCATCTTTCTTCAATGTCTGGATCCCTTTGAGTCTGGCCTGCTTGAGGTTTCTTCCTCAGAGGGACTACTGGTACCTTGTTTCCCATGTAACAATAAGAAATATACTCAAAACCTGGATTAATCTTTTTAGTCACATAGCACTACTATTATTCTGAACACTACTGTATATACACACACATGTATATGTGTAACACATAGGGATGGGTATTGATAAGGTTTTATCAATATCGATGCCATTATCGATTCTGCTTATCGATCCGATTCCTTATCGATTCCCTTATTGATACCTCTTGTGAATTTTGTACTAAAAGTAGACTTTACAGGTTTTCTATGTATTTCATTGAGTCTTAAATAAATCTGAAATTGGTCACTGCATCCTTGATCTCTGGACATAAATAAAAATAATGAAAACAGTGTTTTGCTTTGAAGGTATTAATTCTGACTGGACTCTATCATTCTAACTTGACTGGGGAGAGAGCCGCGCAGCGTTTGGAGCTGTGTGAACAGAACGGAGGACGATTCTCGTTTTCTCGCAACAAGACAGGAGTCCCAGTTAGTAACTTTAATCCGCTCAAAAGTGACTCACAATTGGCATATTCAGGAATGAACGTGGTGAAAAACAAAAAAAGCTGCAACCCAAAATGCCCCCCCCCCCCCCCCCCCCCCAACACCACCTGCACAAAAATTTTTGAATTCTAGAAACTCTGAAATGCAATCTGGGACTATTCGATCTGCGAATCACTGCTTCGATTGGTTCAAAGTTCAAAGCAAAGCCGCTCTGCAGAAAAGTTGATTACAGACCCGCTGCAGGGTCTGTAATCAATATAGAGAAATTATAATTTTCCTGACAAACACCCCCAAAAACAACGGCCACTCTGAAGGACCGATAAGGGAATCATTAAGTAAAAAGGTTATTGATGTCGGTGGATTGAATCATTTGTTAACGATACCCGAAAGGAACCGGTTCTCGATACCCATCCCTAGAACACATAACCTGATGTAACACATAACCTGATTATAAATTTGTCCTAATTTATACAGTGACGGGACTGCTATTATTTGTCAGGGAAATTTCTAAAGGAAATAGGGCTGGATGCAAAAAATGGGAGAAGTTGAAAAAAAAAAATAAGGTTAACAGAACTAGATGCAGCCCATAACATAGATACAGGTGCTGGTCATATAATTAGAATATCATGAAAAAGTTGACTGATTTCAGTAATTCCATTCAAAAAGTGAAACTTTATGTATAATGTATACATTCATTCCACACAGACTGATATATTTCAAGTGTTTATTTATTTTAATTACTAATTAATTAATTAATGTTAATCCATTCATTATTAATTAAGTAATATTATTGTCACTATTACTAAATATTATTAGTATTATTATTAATACCCATTGATTATCAATTAATTTCTAATTGATTAATTATTAAGTACAATTAATAATCATTATCAATATTTCTACATTTATTAATTATTAATTAATTATTCACAATTTAATTACATTACTTATTAATACCACAAAATTCTCTGACATGATTTGATGCGTCGAAGAAATCTGCGTCTCCTTCTATTTCTTCACATTAACGCAGAAAGGCGAGAAAATAAAAAGAACAAACAGGCTACTGCAACAAGTTGCGCTTCAGTTGCCATGTTGACAAACAGTGAAGACGGCACTTTAAGCGACACAACATGATGACGTCAAACTCATGAAACTGGCAGAGTTTTTCCCTAAGGCAGAGGGGTGTCTCAGTTCATAGAGTTAGAGGCATACCCCTTCACCTTACCCCGTATTTTAAAGGGGTAGGCGTAGGGGTAGGGCCAAGGGGAAGGGGTACAAAAGAGAATTGAGATTGGGCCTAAATGTCACCACCTACTGCTGTGTAGGAATGTCATTTGTCATGTTTTGTTAAAGTAAAACATCTAGGTTTTGTTGTTGTTTATAGAATGAAAATAGACTAGGGGTGTTGAAAAAATGGATTTATGTCAGAATGTCATGTTTTGTTAAAGTAATGCAAGTACTTGAACACAGCATTATTTATTTTATTTTATTTTATTCTGCTTCACTTTGACAAATTTCCAGCCAATTCTGAACATGCAAAAACACCTGTTTCATTTCAAACGGCATGCACCCTACCAACGATGCCGGTACTCTAATCTAACCACTTTTTTTTAGTAACGAGTAATCTAACGCGTTAATCTTTCCAAATCAGTAATCAGATTAAAGTTACTTCTCCAAGTCACTGTGCGTTACTATTATTTTTGCATTGTGGGTCGATAGCAGCATTAAACTTGGTCCGTGGGCAGGGGGTCAGGGTTCGACTGAACTGCCCACTTTAAGCGAGCTGTGAGCTTTGCATCCGCGGTTTTTTGCAGCAGCTACGACTCATCCTCACCTCTTAAAGCACGGTGACAACAGCATACCTGCAATGAGCTTTACAAAGACATTTTTATGCTTTTTTTCTCCTTTATTTAGAATTCTGAGCTGAGCCGCTCTGTATCTGCTCGCTAAAAACAGCTGATCCTCCGCGACGCGTCAACAATTAGCACTATTTTCCACTCAAATGCACCTAAACTCTCTTTCCGAGAACCACATGATGTGAAAATAAAACTTTACCTGTAAATCTGGTCATGTTTTCTGCATAAATAAATGTTATCCATTCTTTGTGCTCAAACGCCAAAGCAGGGGCGAATCCAGATGGAATGGGGGCGTGGGGCAAGGATGTGCCCCCCCCCCCACAACACCCCTAGATTAAAGGTCCAGTTTTGAAGCCTTTTTTTACTACAACTACTAATCTTCTTCTTCTTTGTCTTTCGGCTGTTCCCGTTAGGGGTCACCACAGCAGATCAATCGTTTCCATCTCACCCTGTCCTGTGTATCTTCCTCTGTCACACCAACCACCAGCATGTCCTCCCTCAGCACATCCATAAACCTCCTCTTTAGCCTCCCTCTTCTCCTCCTGGCTGGTGGCTCCATCCTCAGCATCCTTGTCCCTATATACCCTGGGTCCCTCCTCTGCACATGTCCAAACCATCTCAATCTCGCCTTTGGCTTTGTCTCCAAACCGTCCCACCTGAGCTGTCCCTCTGATATGTTCATTCCTAATCTTGTCCATTCTTGTCACTCCCAAAGAGAATCTCAACATCTTCAGCTCTGCCACCTCCAGTTCTGACCCCAAATATTTAAACTCATCTACTTTCACCACTTCTACTCCTTGTAACTGCACTATTCAACTGGGTTCCCTTCCATTCACACACATGTACTCACTCTTGCTTCTAGTGACTTTCATTCCCCTTCTCTCCAAAGCATATCTCCACCTCTCCAGACTAGACTCAACTTGCTCTCTACTCTCACTACAGATCACAATGTCATCTGCAAACATCATAGTCCATGGAGACTCCTGTCTGATCTCATCCGTCAACCTGTCCATCACCACTGCAAACAAGAAAGGACTCAGAGCTGATCATTGGTGTAATCCCACCTCCACCTTGAATGAGTCTGTCATTCCGACTGCGTATCTCACCGCTGTCACACCATTCTTGTACATGTCCTGCACTACCCTAACATACTTCTCTGCCACTCCAGACTTCCTCATACAATACCACAGCTCTTCTCTTGGCACCCTATCATAAGCTTTATCTAAGTCCACAAACACACAATGTAACTCTTTCTGGCCTTCTCTGTACTTCTCCAACAGTGTTCTCAGAGCAAACATTGCATCTGTAGTGGTCTTTCTCGGCATGAAACCATATTGTTGCTCACAGAGCTTCACCTGTTTTCTAAGCCTAGCTTCTACTATTTCCCATAACTTCATGCTGTGGCTGATCAACTTTATGCCTCTGTAGTTACTGCAGCTCTGCACATCACCCTTGTTGTTGAAAATAGGAACCAGCACATTTCGTCTCCACTCCTCAGGCATTCTCTCACATTCCAAGATTTTATTAAACTATCTGGTTAGAAACTCTACTGCCATCTCTCCTAGACATTTCCATGTCTCCAATGGAATGTCATCTGGACCAACTGCCTTTCCACTCTTCATCCTCTTCATAGCAGCCCTCACTTCTTCCTTACTAATCTCTTGTACTTCCTGATTTATTCTCTCCACATCATCCAGCCTTTTCTCTCGCTCATTTTCTTTATTCATCAGCTCTTCAAAATATTCCCTCCACCTTCTCTACACACACTCCTCACTTGTCAGCACATTACCATGTGCATCTTTTGCCACCCTAACCTGCTGCACATCCTTTCCAGCTCTGTCCTTTTGTCTGGCCATTCGGTACAAGTCCTTTTCTCCTTCCTTACTATTCAACTTCTTGTACAGCTCACAATATGCCTTTTCCTTCGCTTTTGCCACTTCTCTTTTCGCCTTACGCCGCATCTCCTTGTACTCCTGTCCACTTTCTTCATCTGTCCATCTATCCCCAAACATTTTTGCCACCCTCTTTCTGCTTATGCTTTCCTGGACCTCTTCATTCCACCACGAGGCTCCTTGTCTTCCTTCCACTGTCCAGATGTCATATCCAGTACTGTCCTAGCTGTCTCCCTCACCACATCTGCAGTACTTTTCCAGTTGTCCAAAATTGTTTCCCCTCCAACCAGTGCTTCTCTCACCTGCTCGCTAAATGTCACACAACAGTCTTCCTCCTTCAGCTTCCACCATCTGATCCTTTGTTGAGCTCTCACTCTCTTCTTCTTCTTTACCTCTAAAGTCATCCTACAAACAACCATCCTATGCTGTCTAATGACACTCTCTCCTGCCACCACCTTACAGTCTGATTTTTTTTTAGCTTGCATCTCCTATAAAGAATGTAGTCCACCTGTGTGCACCTTCCTCCACTCTTATATGTTACCCTGTGCTCCTCCCTTTTCTTAAAGTATGTATTCACCATGGCCATTTCCATCCTTTTTGCAAAATCAAATACCATCTGTCCTTCCCCATTCCTGTCCTTGATACCATATCTACCCATTACTTCCTCATCACCTCTGTTCCCTTCACCAACATGCCCATTGAAGTCCGCTCCTACTATCACTACTCTTTCATGCTTGGGCACACTCTCCACCACCTCATCTAACACACTCCAGAAATCTTCTTTCTCCTTCATCTCACAACCTACCTGTGGGGCATATGCACTGATGATATTCATCATCACCCCTTCAATTTCCAACTTCACACTCATTACCCTGTCAGACACTTGCTTAACCTCCAACACACTTTTAACATACTCTTCCTTTAAAATGACCCCAACACCATTTCTCTTCCTGTCCTTAGCCTTTCTCCTCTCCATCATATCTGCCAGCTGTCTCCCTTTACCAGTCATACTACCAACATTCAAAGTCCCCACTTTCATTTCCACCCTTCTAGTCTTTGAAATTACAACTACTAATACTACGTATAATGATAATAATTTCGACAAGTAAAATGTTTAGAGAGAATTTAAATGTTAGAAAAATGTTAAAAAGAATTTAATAGTTACATTTATAAACACTGTAGGTTAGAAATAGCACGTTTTACTGTTACTGTGCTGTCAGCAGTTAAATATGAGGTCAAGAAAGAGGTCTTTATTTTACTTTTTAAAAAGAAGTATTTATTTTCAATGACGTCAAGAAAGAGTGACTATAAAGTGAGTTTTGGCAAGACAAGTATCACTGTCATGTTGAAGTGGCAGAGGGTTGTTGTCGGCAGCTGAGGAAAGTAACTAAAAAAGTAACTAGTAATCTTAGTTACTTTTACAATTGAGTAATCAGTAAAGTAACGAAGTTACTTTTTCAAGGAGTAGCCAGTAATCAGTAATTGGATTACTTTTCCAAAGTAACTGTGGAAAAACTGCACCCCACACCACTGTGGAAAACAAAATCTTTATTACCTTTTTTCCATTGCCTTTTTCAAATATAAAGCAACATAATCTTAGACACACATAATTTGCCACATCGCCTTTCTTAGCACACTGCACACTTGAGTAGCTCCTGAAATTAGCAGCTCTGTGTACTGAATTCATTTAGCATCAAAAATTGATTTTTCAATCAAATCGTGACACCCCTATCAGACACCCAGATATAACATTTTTAAGTGCATGAACACCAGTAAGTTCCTTTGGCGGCTTCCTTATTTTCACTCTGTGTAACCACAGCAGAGCCATGGTGAATCTGCATGGTGATTTGGCACAAGTTTTACACCGGATACCCTTCCTGAACAACATGGAGAAATGTGGCAGGGGTGGGGTTTGAACTGAACTGAAACCATGCACACTAACCACTTGGCCACCACCCCTGCTTTCATAACAGCATAGCGTCACATTTTTTAATTCAAATTATTAAAACTTTTTTATAAAGTTTAATTTCTCTGTGGTGTAATTTGTGGTAAAATATGTGCCAAAATGCAGGAAATCGCTTGTAAAAATTCAAAAATGACATTATGATGTCAAGTAACAGAGAACATTTGAAATTTGGCTGGCTGTTGCTTGAGCTCTTAGCCCACCTGCTTTTTTGCAGGGCTTCTTCACAAAAATTTCAAATAAAATAAATAAAACGAAACAGCCACGCCGGCCAGTTTATCAGTACTGAAGTTTTCTCCTTAAGTGCGTGTTCAGATCGTGTGTGGTCGGGAGCTGTATGTGTGTGCATCAGCGTGTCTGTGTTTGGAGTCCAGAGCGCAGGTAGCCCCCTCTTCACCCTCCAGTCTCCTCTTCCTCAGCAGGGTGCAGATTCAACCTGTCATCTTTTATTTTTTTTTATCTTTTAAACTTGTTTTACAGTAGTGTTCAGAATAATAGTAGTGCGATGTGACTAAAAAGATTAATCCAGGTTTTGAGTATATTTCTTATTGTTACATGGGAAACAAGGTACCAGTAGATTCAGTAGACTCTCACAAATCCAACAAGACCAAGCATTCATGATATGCACACTCTTAAGGCTATGAAATTGGGCTATTAGTAAAAAAAAAAGTAGACAAGGGGGTGTTCACAATCATAGTAGTGTGGCATTCAGTCAGTGAGTTTGTCAATTTTGTGGAACAAACAGGTGTGAATCAGGTGTCCCCTATTTAAGGATGAAGCCAGCACCTGTTGAACATGCTTTTCTCTTTGAAAGCCTGAGGAAAATGGGATGTTCAAGACATTGTTCAGAAGAACAGCGTAGTTTGATTAAAAAGTTGATTAGAGAGGGGAAAACTTATACGCAGGTGCAAAAAATTATAGGCTGTTCATCTACAATGATCTCCAATGCTTTAAAATGGACAAAAAAAAAACAGACGCGTGGACGAAAACGCAAAACAACCATCAAAATGAATAGAAGAATAACCAGAACGGCAAAGGCTCACCCATTGATCAGCTCCAGGATGATCAAAACAGTCTGGAGTTACCTGTAAGTGCTGTGACAGTTAGAAGACGCCTGTGTGAAGCTAATTTATTTGCAATAATCCCCCGCAAAGTCCCTCTGTTAAATAGAAGACGTGCAGAAGAGGTCACAATTTGCCAAAGAACATATCAACTGGCCTAAAGAGAAATGGAGGAATATTTTTTGGACTGATGAGAGTAAAACTGTTCTTTTTGGGTCCAAGGGCCGCAGACAGTTTGTGAGACGACCCCCAAACTCTGAATTCAAGCCAGAGTTCACAGTGAAGACAGTGAAGCATGGTGGTGCAAGCATCATGATATGGGCATGTTTCTCCTACTATGGTGTTGGGCCTATATATCGCATATCAGGTATCATGGATCAGTTTGGATATGTCAAAATACTTGAAGAGGTCATGTTGCCTTATGCTGAAGAGGACATGCCCTTGAAATGGGTGTTTCAACAAGACAATGACCCCAAGCACACTAGTAAACTAGCAAAATCTGTCAAAACTATGGTAATACAACTAAATACTAGTTTAGTGATTCACAGGATTGCTAAAAAAAGCAGTTTGAACATAATAGTTTTGAGTTTGTAGATGCTACTATTATTGTGAACAAAACCTGAATTTTTTTTTTGTCACATAGCACTACTATTATTCTGAACACTACTGTATGTCACAGTCAAACAAGACACTTGATGCTGCAGGGGCGTACCCCTATGTACCGGTTGTAGAGTACTTTACATCTTCCCAGCACAGTGTACCGCTGCGTACGTTCACCCCTTTAAAATTATTCAATAATTTCTGGACGAAGTTGAAAGAAATCTGCAAGCACTACATTGGAATATGGAGTATATCATAGATAATTTAATCTCACTTGTGTATATTCTTATATTAGTAGCAAAATATACAATGTCAAAGATGGTTAGCATCTGTCATGTCACCCACCAAATTGAGAGAAAAAAACATTTCCATTCTATGAATTTGTCCTTACAGGATAGAAAAACCTGATGTGAAGGAAAAAAACCGAAGCTAATTAAAAAGGGATAAATTGAGATTTCTGAAAATGAGACCTAATTGAATTAGGTCTCACTTTTGGTGTGATATTTCTCACAGCAAAGCATTCAGGCAGTAAAATTGAAGTCACTACTTTACAGAATATAGATTGACACAAAAAATAAATAATTTTCTCACCTTTTTTTCAGAAATTTTAGTAATTTCCCCACATCATTAATATTACATATAACACTCACTTATGAAAGCTCACTCGAGTCCTTTGACAGCTTGTTGCTGCACCCAAATGTTGCACTAAACAACATTTTTAGATCACTTTAACCCAAGTTTGATTCAATGCATCATCGGTTTCTATTTAATCTAATGCCCGATGACGTGTAATAACACTAGGCAAGATGGCGGCTGCCTGGCAACAGCTCAGAGGCTGCGTTCGCCATCTAGCAAATTAAACAGAAATCGATGATCTTCCCCTGCATGTCCATGTGGCCTCTGGGTTCCCACAGATACAGCAAACACCAAACAACTCAGCGCAGCCCCGCTAACATGAAAGCAAACATGACCAGGCATTGGGCCAGACCCCTGTACTGTAAGGAGATGAGAACTTGCCGACTAGAACTGAAGAACTGTTGATCAGCCACCCAACAAGAGAGCATCAATCCCCTGTGCACGCTGGAGCTGAGCAGCCCTGTGGTGCACAAACCCCCCCAACGCACAGTTACATACAACAACAACAACAAAAAAACACCAGCAGCTTGTCATTGACTCTTCATGCCACCAATGCTTGGTTCTGCAGTCCAGCAACGGGTTTTATTTTTTGTTGTTGTCGTTTTCAAGGTTGGGTAGGATTACTTTGAAAGAATACATGTGGATTACATGTATGTATGTACATACATTTGGATTACTTGTAATCTGATTACTTTTGGATTACATTTCAATGTAATCCTACCCAACCTGGGTCGTTTTTCCTAGCAATTGCAGTTAACAGCCCATTACAATGTTTGAAGAAAATGCACATTAATCACAGAGTACGAAAGAGAAATTGACAATCATTTTGTCTACTGTAGTGAATTAAAATGAATGCCTTGGGATCCCCAGGAAAGGTCCGAGGACTTGGCCAAGGATATGGAAGTGTGGGATGAGCTACTTGGTCTTCTGCCACCACAATCCCAATAATAAGTTGCGTGTCTCTCCTAGCCGTTGACTATCTTCTGAGATATGGCTCCCGGCAGTGTGTAGAACAGAATGGCGAGGAACAACACAGTGAGGAGCAACAGCAGAGCGATGATGATGTACTTCTTGTAGTTTTTCCAAATCAGATGGAAGAAACACTTGAATGGATTAACAAACCATGAGAAGGAGGTGTCGGGACGACTGTGGAGACAGAGAAGACTTATTTCACCCCTGATGTATTGGCCTTTTTATTAATTCAACACACTGCTAGCAGTATAAAAGTAAATTCAATTCTAAACTCATTTTGTGTGTTAAATTCAGTTTGATGAACTCATAAAGTGAGTTCATCACAGATCCAATATACCAAGAGTATATTGGATCTGTGATGGATAGTGGTGGTGATGAAGTGGTAGAAATCACTTCACCCATTCACCTATTCTGATTACATGTGGCCTGGCAAAACTGACATGGCACAGGACACAAGAATTGTCTGTTGGTTCTTTAATTCTGAACAAAATAAATTAGTGAAAAATGAAAATACAAAATCTTTAAATATAACCAGGAAAAGGTCACCAAAATTCACGGGTCTCCGTTTTTCCCTGTTACATTGACCCTTTATCCCTGACACAGAACTGTGTCCTTTCTGAAAATTTCAGTGCAGTCTCAGTGCAGTCCCAGAATGGGCCCCTTTAATCCACTTTTGCAGAAACACAGCCACAAATGGTCACATTCCCCAAAAATATACAGCTACATCAAACAAAAGGTCTGTGCCATAAAAATAGGAAAAAGAAATCACTAAAACCAACTGGAGGAAAAGAACATAACTATTATAATTATTAGAGAAAGCCACTAAATGGCTTTCTCTCTCCAATAATGTGGGCTCCTACATGCGGCCTAGTCGCCGGTATGAGTGCATGCTTCACTGTCACAAAGAATCTCCTGTATGTCCTATGACTAGAGCATCCTGACCACTGCTGGAAGCTACTGTTTACTACATAGATTCCAGCAATGAAAAAGTTGAGAAGAGCACTAAAGCTCAACTCTCTACGCAGTAACAGTGTTGCTGTGAGGTGGTGGTCTTGGAAAATAAAGCAGTGCTGACTTATGGTTTGAATTATAAATAAAAGTAATACCGACAGAATAACTCCATTAATGTCAATTCTATCATTTGTACAAAGTTAAAATATAACATATATCTTTTAATGTTGAATAATGCACTAATTCTGAAGTTTTGTAACAAACAGACAGATGCCAAAGGGATTATGGGTAAAATGTGCCTCCGCTAACACTAATTAGTTGACTCATTCATTCTATGTAAAAACCACACATTAATGTGAGGTGTGTGTTGGTGATTACATATATAAATGTGCTTTTGTAAAATATGCCATTTTTTTATTTGTTAAAAAAAGGCATTTAAAAAAAGCTAAGTAATTAGAATAACCATCTGTTATAACCAGTGTCAAAATAAATAGAACACTGCCATCTACTGGTGCCCAGATGCTCAGTACTTAGGGCAAATACTGCCATGAACACTACTGGCCAGTAGATGGCAGTAGAGACTGTGAAAAATGGCCAAAACAAAATTCCAGATAATCCATGTCTGCTATGTTTAAGATGAGTGGAATTTATGTGACGGGGTTCTTGTACAGGTAAATAAATGATGGCAAAAGTCACAGGATGTTTTTAAGGTGTTTTTAATTTCCCAAAAATCAAAGAGGAGTGCTATACAAACAAACAGTGAACAATTATTTACAATATTTATCACCAACAGAAAAATAACAACAAACAAAAGGATCATAGTTACCTTCTCTGTAACACGACCAGGCCCAGACTAACTGAGCCAGGGAGACTGGCGCCCCTTTATACCCCTAGGCCCCTCCTACAAACCAGTTAACCAAAAAACTACAGTTTTCTGCAATCAAACTGCGGCTTTCAGAAATACAAAAAAATCATCAAATTAATACTTTATTATTTCGCCCTGTCCCTTTACCTGAAAGAAACTCAGGAAAAATAATGAAATCAGATTTTTGAAAAACGGCCCTTACTGATGACATCAGCGATGACGTCGGACACTAATGTCCCGTGCTGGACGCAATAAAACCGGAAGTAAACACAGCGCTTGGTTTGACAGTGGCGACTCGTGAATTGTGGCTGGATACTGGAAAAGAGTTAGTTACTGGACAAAACTATGGATCATGGAGGATTTAACAGCAGCCTAGTGTGCACCCAAGACTACTGCAGTGGTGAAATGGACTGGTGATTATTGGAAACTACGCAGGAGGATGGGGGGTTGACTGAATGAAGGTAAGTGAGCGAGTGAATGCGTGGTTAGGTCGGAGGTGGCGCCACGGGCTTTGGCGGGGCTGCTCCGTCACACCATCCTTCTCCTCCCGGAGGTTGACAAAGACTTGGCAACCTGGAAAGGTAGTCTGGCACGAGATTGGACTTCCCAGGCCGGTGCCAGATCACAAACTGGAAGGGCTGCAATGAGAGGTACCAACGAGTTAGTCTGCTGTTGTGATCCTTCATTAAGTTGATCCACGAAGTTTCTGTGTAGGGTTTCAGTTGTCCAGGTGGTTTCCATAGTAGAGAAGCTTGAATCTTCGACTGGACTGGGTTGCTTGATGCGAGGACGTTTCACTTCAAATCACAGAAGCTTCCTCAGCTAAAATTCTTACTCTGGTGGTCTGACTTCTGTCTTGACTCTTGTAGACAAGAATAATCAAGAAGTCACAAAAGCTGGAGTTTTAAACCTAACCAGACCCCTCCTACCGAGAGGCAGACTGCTATAGGCTAGTGACTAAACAATAACTCTAATTAGCACCTATTGTGCTCTAGTTAGCAAGAATTTTAGCTGAGGAAGCTTCTGTGATTTGAAGCGAAACGTCCTCGCGTCAAGCAACCCAGTCCAGTCGAAGATTCAAGCTTCTCTACTATTGATCCACGAAAGCGTTCGATGGTCCGTCTCCAGATCAAACTCCCTCCCAAGCAAGTAGTACTTGCTTGGGAGGGAGTTTGATTAAGAAGGAGTCTTTGATTAAGACTCTCCAGAGCCCACTTGATCGCCAGCCCCTCCTTCTCAACGATAGAGTATCTGGACTCTCTGGGCATCAACTTTCTGCTCAGGTACAAGATGGGCTGCTCGGCTCCTGGCTCTCCCTGAGCGAGGACTGCTCCAAGACCCACCTCAGAGGCATCCACCTGTACGAGGAAGCGACAACTGAAATCTGGACTGCGAAGAACTGGAGATGAACACAAGAGAGTCTTTAACATACAAAAGGACCGTTCACATTCTTCAGTCCAGGTCACAGAATTTTTCTTGTCTTTTGTGGTTAGGGCAGTGAGTGGTGCTACAATAGTGGCAAATTGTGGCAAAAACCTCCTATACCAACCAGCCAGGCCCAGAAAGGATCGCACCTCCTTCTTGGTCTGCGGAGGAGGGCACTTCTGGATAGCTTCGACCTTACCCATCTGCGGCTGCACCTCTCCACCTCCCAGCTGATTGCCCAGGTAACGAGTCTTGTGACGGGCCCACTCACACTTGGCCACGTTCAGCATCAGACCAGCGGGACGGATCTTCTTCAAGACAGTCCTCAGGTACTCGACATGCTGTGCCCAGGTCTGACTAAAAATCACCACGTTGTGCAGGTAAGCGGCACTGAACTCTTCATAGCCCTATAGCACTTTGTCCATGAGGCGCTGGAATGTTGCAGGGGCACCGTGCAGGCCAAAAGGCATAACAGTAAACTGGAAAAGTCCGACTGGTGTTCTAAAGGCTGTATAGGGTCGACTTGAAATGTCCAGGGGAACCTGCCAATAACCTTTACACAAGTGCAAAATGGTGATGTATGATGCTGAGCCAATCTGGTCGATGAGGTCGTCTATTCGTGGCATAGGATATGCATCAAACTCCGAGATGGAGTTAAGTTTTCGGAAGTCGATGCAGATTCTCAATGATCCATCCTTTTTGAAAACGATGATGACAGGACTGCACCATTCTGAGGTTGAAGGCTCGATGACTCCAAGCTCCAGCATGTACTTGATTTCTTACCGAAGCTGAGCCACCAGCTGCTGAGGAACACGGTAGGGTCGTTATCTGACAGGATTCTGGTCTTTCAGTCGAATCACATGCTCGATCACAGTATTCCTCCCAGGTTCAGCAGCAAACAGCGAGGGCATCTCCCGAAAGATCTGGAGGAGGTCGGCAGCTTGGTCTGCAGAGAGGTGTGCAATGAGGGGTTCTGAGGGTTTGGTCACTACTGGAACACTGGGGTCCTCCTCTTCCTCCACTTTCACTTGTCTCACCATCAGCGCTGCCTCAGGAACCACGGCAGGAGATTCCTTCCAGGCCTTCAGGAGATTTACATGGTACGTTTGCCGGGGCTTCCTCTTATCTGGCTGGTTAATCTCATAGGTAACAGGACCCATCCGCCTGGTAATCGTGTATGGGCCTTGCCACTTTTGCCAGTAACTTGCTGTTAGATGAGGGGAGCAACAGAAGAACCTTTTGTCCTGGTTCAAAATCTCTGTGTCAGGCCTGCTGGTCATACCAGGTTTTCTGCCTTCTTTGTGCCACTTTCAGATTCTCCTCAGCCTCGTCCTGGTAGCTGGAGAGCCAGTCTCTCATCTGCAAGACAAACTGGACAATCCCCTGCTCACCTGGCTTCGTTTCTGAGGCGGTCCATGTTTTGCCCAACAAATCCAGGGGTCCTTGAACGTCCCAGCCATATAAGAGTTCAAATGGCGAAAACCCAGTGGATGACTGATTCTGAAGCATCCTCTTCAGGGTCTGGTTAAATCTTTCGACAAGACCATCAGTTTGTGGGTGATACGGTGTGGTACGCAGAGCAGTGATTCCCAGCTGTTTGTGAAACAACTAACAGACGAGAAGTAAAATTAGTCCCTTGATCGGTCAGGATTTCGTCTGGGATACCAACCCTGGAAAACAATTGAACAAGTGAATGGAGGACAGCAGGGGCGGTGATTGTGCGGAGTGGGAAGGCCTCAGGATACCTGGTGGCATAGTCACAGACTACCAAGATGTACTGGAGACCCCGAGCGCTCTTGACAAGGTGGCCAACAATGTCCATGGCTATTCTGCGAAAAGGTGTGGAAATGACAGGTAGTGGATGGAGGAGACCTCTCTCTGATTTATGGTTTGGAGCAGTCTTTTGGCAAGTGGGGCATGTAGTGCAATATGTTTGTATGTCTTTATACATACCGGGCCAATAGAAACAAGCACTGACGCGCAAGTAGGTCTTGTGGCAGCCAAAATGCCCGGCCCACGGGAGTGTGTGCGCGACACGCAGAACCAACTTCCTACAAGGTGCAGGGACAACTAGGCATTTCTGGGCATTGTCACAAATGTACAAAATACCACCACTAACAATAAATTGCTCTTTACCTGTTACATTAGCATTAGCATTAGCTTCAACTTTATCAAAACAGGTTTTTAGAGATGCATCCTGCCTCTGTAGCTCGGCAATATTTTCAGGCACATTCCACACTTCATCCACATTTAAACTCTTTCCACCCTGGTCACTTAGCATTAGCTGTTTCTCAAACCTCTGCTGGCACTTTGATTTTCTAGGCCCCTTGGTTCCCCCCTCACACAGACCATCATCTAAGTCAGGCAGGGGTTCACTGCCAGCCTTGGTCTGAGACCTAGTAACAACAGGACAGGAGACATTACTGGGCACATCAAACACATTATCATCACATACAATAGTACATTCCGCTCCCTGCAAGAGGTCCAAAAGCACAGGTAAGTCAGTTCCCAGGACAAGGTCAACAGGTAAGTTCTTCACCATGGCAACAGTCAAAAGGTAAGGTTGATTGTCAATAGTCACAGTAACCTCAGCCTTAGGGTAAGCATGACTATCACCATGGACACACACAATGTCAGTTTTTAAGCCATAGTCAATTGAGTTCATGGCTACATAGTCTTGCTTTACCAGTGAAGTGAAACTCCCACTGTCCAAGACAGCGGTCACTTGCTGGCCATTCAGAGTCACAGTTTTTAAGGTACGCTCCTTCAAGCCCTGAGTGCACTGGTCACCTTCCCCATGAGGTACATAACAGGCCCTAGTCAGCTTGTCTCTGTGCACTGGACACACAGAGGCCTTGTGACCCTGCTGCTGACAGTAATAGCAAACAAGGGGCTTAGCATTTGCTGACTGGGTGTTAGCAGAGCTGGGTGTACCTCCAGAGTTGTGGCTGGTCTCTTTACCATGACAAGTAGATGCCGGGTGTTGAGATGAACGGGGTGCAGAGCCAGTGAAGCGTGGAGGTCCTCCTCGACAAGCGTTCTGGTGCTACAATGCCAACTTCGCTGCAGTCAGGCCGTCCTCAGGCTCATGCTCTCTGACCCAAGTGCGAACATCAGGCGGCAGGACACGAAGAAGCTGCTCCAAAATGATGAGTTCCCCGATTTGCTCCTTAGTGAGCTGATCTGGATAAACCCACCTTCGATAGAGGCTCTTCAGTCGATGGTATGTTTCTGTGGGTGTCTCCCCAGGTGGTACAGTGGGACACCGGAACCGCTGTCTGTATGTTTCAGGGGAAATGTCAAATTTAATCAACAAGGCAGCTTTTAAATCCTTGTAAGAGTGCGCCTCCTCCTCATCCATGGCCGTATATGCTTCCAGGGCCTTCCCGGATAGAAGCGGCACAAGACGGCAGGCCCACTCAGTCTCTGGCCATTTCCACATTTTAGCAATTCTCTCAAATCATAACAAACAGTTCTCAATGTCCTCTCCAGTCTAGTAAGGAGGTATCTTCGGCTCAACCGCATAAGGTCTCGCCTCCATAGGTGGCCCCATATCCACACCACTGGGGTTGTCCTCTGGCGGCCAAAACAGGGTCGTCGACTCACCCTGAGGTTGCCTGGGAGCAGCAGGGGTAGACAGTGCGGAACGTGGACTCGGAGTGACCATGCTTGGACCCTCAACTCCAGTTTCAGATCCGGCAATGGAAGATGAGTGCAGACTCACACGGAGGTTGTGAATCTCATTTAGCAAACCCTCCTCTCTCTCCTTCTGACCTGCCACAAAGTCCTTCATTAAGCTTCATTAAAGTCCTTTTCTCTTCCTTCGGCTAGCCATCCCACTTCTGACACCACATGTGACGGGGTTCTTGTACAGGGTGATAAATGATGGCAAAAGTCGCAGGATGTTTTTAAGGTGTTTTTAATTTCCCAAAATCAAAGAGGAGTGCTATACAAACAAACAGTGAACAATTATTTACAATATTTACAACCAACAGAAAAATAACAACAAACAAAAGGATCATAGTTACCTTCTCTGTAACATGACCAGGCCCAGACTAACTGAGCCAGGGAGACTGGCGCCCCTTTATACCCCTAGGCCCCTCCCACAAACCAATTAACCAAAAAACTACAATTTTCTGCAATCAAACGGCGGCTTTCAGAAATACAAAAAACAAAGAGAGTTTAAAGCTGTTGTCTGTGTGGAGCCTGATCAGAGCATCTCAAATGCATTTCTTCTGTCGTGAATGTACTGAGATTACCCATAATGCACTGGGCACAGCATGTCCACACTAAAAACTTCAAAATTAGTGCATTACTTTAAAACTAAAACATATATCTGATATTTTCACTTTATAAAACTTCAGACGTGACGTTAATTTAAATAACTTGTCCGAAATTAGTTTGGTTAAAACTTTAACCATAAGTTAAAACTGTATGCCTCTGGGTGACTTGGATGATATTGCCAGCATATCAGTATGGGGTCTAACAAAATAAGCTTTTGTCTTTTTTCTGACGAGTTCTCCTTTGCCTGCAGAGGATACAGTGGTTTCTTCTAGAACCAGCTCTTCACTGTTTGCAGAGGATAGAACTGCACATCTACTACAAAACATTTAACAGAGATGGCGCCTGTGGGGTGGCAAGATGGCGCCTGTGGGGTGGCAAGATGGCGCCTGTGTGTTTGGCATGCTGTCATCCCTGTCTTTACCGCTCGTCAAGTTTTTTGTTATTTGTAGCTGTGTTTTTGCTCTGTGTGTTCTGCCGGGACATCTCTGCCTTGCTTGTGTATAATCGTCAGTCTCTCTTGGACATTAATGGTCTTTATGAGCCGCTTCTGTCATCTGGGTCCGGGCTGGGACCACGCCCTGCTCTGCCACCTGTGCTCACGGAGGTCCCGCTGCACCCGCTTCATTTTCCTTGCGCTCCTCTCCGGAGGAGGCACTTTAGAAGGTGCGGAAAGCGGAGCGGTGCGTTGGTGAAATTTAAGTTCTACCTGGCAGCCTTCACTAGAGGGTCTGATCCTCGCCTCCTCTGGGATGGACAATATTTTTGGGCGTGGGAGCGCGCGCTGCATACAAGAGGCTGCTGGATTCGTCCTGTTGTTCCTGGACTGTCCTCTCCGATGACTGGACCGGCTCCGCTGAAGCTGTGCCCCTTTTTGCCGCAGCTTCCTCCTGCTGCCTGTCACTGGGCTGCGGAGTTTTTACGCCGGTGCTGTCGTCTGCGGGCTTGCAGACGCGGTGTTTCACCTGAGCTCCTCCGGCCGCTGAAACACACTGCGTCACTGGCTGCTGAGGAGCTGAACTTCCACATGACTTCATTAAAATCTGCTGATCCCACCGAGATCCTTAGTTTGGGTCTCATTAAAATCAGATCATTGTCTCTGAAGTCATTGCTGGTAAATGACTTAATTGTGGATCATCGCCTGGACATGACTGGGTTATGTGAAACCTGGCTTAAATCCACAGCTGTCCTTCCTCTGAATGAGGCCTGCCCACCGGCGTGCACTTTTAGTCACGTTTCACGTGATGTGAGGAAAGGCGGGGGTGTTGCTTTTATTTATAAATCCAGATTTACTTTATTAACTGTTGGGGATCATAAATATAATTCATTTGAGCATCTGATTCTCCGTTATGCCCATGATGCTAAGTACTGTCAAGGCCATAAAACTGGAAATCAGCTATGTTATACTGTCACTGTCTATAGGCCTCCTGGCCCATACTCTGATTTTTTAGATGAGTTTGGTGCGTTCATCTCTAGTCTTTCAACAGTGCAGACAACATTTTGATTATTGGTGACTTTAACATTCACATAAATAAGCCCTCTGATCCCCTTGGTAAATCATTTATGGAAATCATGGATGCATTAGGATTTCAGCAGTTCATTCATGGTTCAACGCATATCAGTGGTAATACTCTGGATTTGGTTCTTGCACGTGGCCTTGCTGTCACAGATATCGACATCCTGCCTCTTGCATCAGCGGTCTCTGACCACACGCTTATTAGGCTTACAATTACGCTGCCGCATTTAGTGGAGCAACAACCTTGCCTATCATTGCGGCGACGTATTAAACCTTCAACTTTGACTGAACTCGAAGCGAGACTACCAGAAATCTTAACTTCAAGCTTGATGAATTTTCAGTCAGTAGACAGTCTTGCGGATAGCCTGAATTTAGTGCTAAAAACCACACTTGGTAAGATTGCGCCTCCTCTATTAAGGCCATGCCTTCCCAAGGCACAGACACCTTGGTTCAACAGTTATTTCCGTGACCTTAGGCAGAAGGCTAGAGGGTTGGAACGGAAATGGCGTAGTTCCAAACTATAGGTGTTCCACCTTGCGTGGCGTGAGCTATTTTATATTATAAGCATGCTTTATTGGCTACGAAGCAGGCCTATTACTCTGAATTGATAAACAAAAACAAGCATAATTTAAAGTTTTTGTTTGATACGGTGGCATTTCTTATTCATGGACAGCCACCTGTTGGTCGTTCTCCTTTTTCAGCACAGGACTTTCTGGACTATTTCGAAAAGAAAATAGAAGATATTAGGTTGAGCACATCTCAGCATACTTTGGTCCAGTCACTGTATTCAGCTACTGAGCTGGGGACTACCACTGAGGTGCTACCTAGATTCACAGAATTTCATAGTATCTCACTAGGTGTGCTGACGAAACTCATGATGTCTATTAAAAGCACAACTTGTTTATTTGATCCTATCCCAACAAAATTGTTTAAGGATCTTTGGCCCATTCTTGGGCCAACTGTGCTGGAAATTGTTAATCTTTCTCTAAACTCTGGATCTGTTCCAAATTGTTTTAAATCTGCAGTGGTTAAACCACTACTCAAAAAATCTAATCTTGATCCTGGTGTATTGAAAAATTATAGGCCGATATCAAATCTATCATTCTGCTCTAAAATTCCAGAAAAGGTGGTTTCACGGCAGCTTGTGGACTATCTTACTGAGAATGACCTTTTTGAGCCACTGCAGTCTGCTTTTAGAAGACATCACTCCACAGAAACAGCACTTATTAAAGTAGTTAATGATGTTCTGCGAGCAATGGACTCGGATACTACTACAGTATTGGTGTTGCTGGATCTCAGTGCTGCGTTTGACACAGTTGATCATCATATTCTACTTGATAGGCTAGAAAACTGTTTCGGGATTACTGGAACTGCTCTTGCGCGGTTGACGTCTTATCTGTCTGGTCGTTTCCACTGTGTTTTGTGCAATGACACTACCTCTGATTTTAGGGGCATGAAGTTCGGAGTTCCGCAGGGATCCGTTCTGGGTCCCCTGCTTTGTTCCCTGTATATGGCACCCCTTGGGAACATTTTGCGGCGTTTTGGGGTTGCTTTTCATTGCTATGCTGATGACACTCAGTTGTATATGCTCAGTTGTATAGCTGCTGGAAATCCTGTCCACATAAAATCTTTACAGGACTGTCTCACAGCAGTGAGAAGTTGGATGTCTAACAACTTTCTACTTTTGAACTCTGATAATATTGGTCCAGCAAGACATCGGCATCGATTTGATCAGCTAGTGCTTAGCCTAGGTTCATGTGTTATACATCATAGTGACAAAGTGAGGAACCTTGGGGTAATTTTTGATCCTACATTGTCCTTTGACCTCCACATTAGGGACATTACAAGGACTGCTTTCTTTCATCTAAGAAATATAGCAAAGATTCATCCCATCCTGTCTATGGCTAATGCTGAGACTCTGATTCATGCTTTTGTTTCTTCTAGATTGGACTACTGTAATGCTTTGTTTTCTGGTTTACCACAGTCCAGCATCAGGGGTCTTCAACTGGTTCAAAATGTTGCTGCCAGACTTCTGACATGAAGCAGAAGGTTTGACCATATTACGCCGGTTCTGGCATCCCTTCACTGGCTTCCGGTCTCTTTGAGATCGGATTTAAAATTACTACTATTGACCTATAAAATTGTTCACGGACTGGCACCCTCCTATCTGGCCGGCCTGGTTGAGTCCTATGTGCCGGCTAGGGCTCTGCGTTCACAGGGTGCAGGACTATTGTGTGTCCCAAGGGTGAAGAAAAAGTCAGCGGGTTACAGAGCTTTTTATCACCGCGCCCCAGCTCTGTGGAATGATCTGCCTGCGCTGACTCTATGGAGACTTTTAAAGCTAGGCTGAAGACACATTTGTTCTCCATGTTTTATCATTAGTATTTTCTATGATTGTGTGTCTTTTTTTATTTGTTTTATTTATTTTATTTCTTTTACCTTTTATGGTTAATTTTTTTTTATTGTGTTTTAATCTTATTTCATTTTATTCTGCTTTTAAATGTTTGTGACGCACCTTGAGGCGATTACTCCTGATTTGGCACTATATATATAAATTAATAAATTATTATTATTATTATTATTATTATTATTATTATAACAGTTAGGTACTCAACTGATTTTAGACTTCATAAATGTTTGTAACTATTAAGCTTTGTTTACCATGTCTGCAAAAATCTGGCCAAAACTTATCGGAAGATAATTAGTCCGATAATTGTTTTCAAAGTTATCTGAAAAGCTAATCTGATAATGGAAACATTATCTTTGATAATTAGCGGTTAATGGATTAATGGAACTGTGCCCACCACTGCCTCTGGGGGTGTTAAATGTAAACTGCAACATGTTTTCCACCCGGTTATAGTGGTGGGCACAGTTCAATTAATCTGATAACCGCTAATTAACAAATCTAACTTTTTTGATAGCGGATTAGCTTTTCAGCTAATTTTGAAAACACTGAACAAAAGAGAATGCATCCCAAATAACCCAGACTGACACGAATGTCATGAGTGTACCACAAATGGTGTTGGACACATCCCCGCCAGGGCCTTTATGCCTCACCAGGGCCGAGTGAACGAGTCATTATTCCCACATAGATGCACCTCGCTATTCACACTGCCATCCAGTAGATGGCAGTCCACATTTGTGGATGTCGGAATACAATTCCAATTCCAATGAAGTTGGGATGTTGTGGAAAATGTAAATAAAAACAGAATTCATCCATCAATCCATCCATCCATCCATTTTCTTCCGCTTTAACCGGAGTCGAGTCGCGGGGGCAGCAGCTCAAGCAAAGCCACCCAGACGTCCCGATCCACACACATCTCCCCCAGCTCCTCCGGGGGAACCCCAAGGCGTTCCCAAGCCAGCCGAGAGATGTAGTCCCTCCAGCGTGTCCTGAGTCTTCCCTGGGGCCTCCTCCCAATGGGACGTGCCCGGAACACCTTTCCAGTGAGGCGTCCAGGGGGCATCCAGAAAAGATGCCCAAGCCACCTCAACTGACTTCTTTCGACGTGGAGGAGCAGCGGCTCGACTCCGAGCTCCTCCCGAGTGACCGAGCTCCTCACCCTATCTCTAAGGGAGTGCCCAGCCACCCTGCGGTGGAAACTCATCTCGGCCGCTTGTACTCGCGCTCTCGTTCTTTCAGTCATGAGCCAAATCTCATGACCACAGGTGAGGATTGGAACGTAGATCGATCAGTAAATCGAGAGCTTTGCCCCCCTACTCAGCTCTCTCTTCACCACGACGGTCCGATACAGTGACCGCATCACTGCAGATGCTGCACCGATCCGTCTATCGATCTCACGCTCCATCCGTCCCTCACTTGTGAACAAGACCCCGAGATACTTAAACTCCTCCACTTGAGGCAAGGACACTCCACTGACCTGAAGAGGGCAAAGCACCTTTTCCGGTTGAGAACCATGGCCTCGGCTTTGGAGGTGTTGATTTTCATCCCGGACACTTCACACTCGGCTGCAAACTGCCCCAGTGCACGCTGAAGGTCCTGATTTGACGAAGCCAACAGAACCACATCATCCGCAAACAGCAGAGACAAGATTCTGTGGTTCCCAAACCAGACCCCCTCTACATCCTGGCTGCGCCTAGAAATTCTGTCCATAGAAATAATGAACAGAACCAGTGACAAAGGGCAGCCCTGGCGGAGGCCAACGTGCACTGGAAACAGGTTTGACTTACTACCGGCAATGCGAACCAAGCTCCTGCTGCAGTCGAACGCCTTCTCCAGATCCACAAAACACATGTGGACTGGTTGGGCGAACTCCCATGAACCCTTGAGCACCTGATGGAGCGTGTAGAGCTGGTCCAGTGTGCCGCGACCAGGATGAAAACCACACTGCTCCTCCTGAATCCGAGGTTCGACCATCGGTCGAAGTCTCCTCTCCATTACTCTGGAATAGACCTTACCGAGGAGGCTGAGGAGTGTGATCCCCCTATAGTTGGAACACACCCTCCGGTCCCCCTTCTTAAACAGAGGGACCACCACCCCTGTCTGACAATCCAGAGGCACTGTCCCCGATCGCCACGCGATGTTGCAGAGGCGTGTCAGCCAAAGACAGTCCCACAACATCCAGAGACTTAAGGTACTCAGGACGGATTTCATCCACCCCAGGAGCCTTGCCACCAAGGAGCTTTCTAACCACCTTGGTGACTTCGGCCTGGGTAATGGATGAGTCCGCCTCTGAGTCCCCAGTCTCTGTTTCCTCTTCGGAAGACATGACGATGGGATTGAGGAGATCCTCGAAGTATTCCTTCCACCGCCCGACAACATTCCCAGTCAGGGTCAACAGCTCCCCACCCGCACCGTAACCAGTGCTGGTGGAGAGCTGCTTCCGCCTCCTGAGAGAATTCTTGAGAGAATTCTTCAAAAAACATAATTCAATGTTTTGCAAATCCTCTTCAACCTATATTCAATTGAATACACCACAAAGACAAGATATTTAATGTTCAAACTGATAAACTTTATTGTTTTTGTGCAAATGTTTGCTCATTTCGAAATGGATGCTTGCAACGCCTTTCAAAAAAGCTGGGACAGGGGTATGTTTACCACTGTGTTACATCACATTTACTTTTAACAACAATCAATAAGAATTTGCGAACTGAGGACACTAATTGTTGAAGCTTTGTACGTGGAATTCTTTCCCATTCTTGCTTGATGTTCGACTTCAGTTGTTCAACAGTCCGGGGTCTCCGTTGTCGTATTTTGCACTTCATAATACACCACACATTTTCAATGGGCGACAGGTCTGGACTGCAGGCAGGCCAGTCTAGTACCCACACTCTTTTACTATGAAGCCACGCTGTTGTAACACGTGCAGAATGTGGCTTGGCATTGTCTTGCTGAAATAAGTAGGGACGTCCCTGAAAAAGATGCCGCTTGGATGGCAGCATGTGTTCTTCCAAAACCTGGATGTACCTTTCAGCATTGATTGTGCCATCACAGATGTGTAAGTTGCCCATGGGCAACTTACACATCTGTGTAAATTGCCCATGGCTTGCCCATGACAACTTACACACGTACACACACCCCCATACCATCACAGATGCTGGCTTTTGAACTTTGCGCTGGGAACAATCTGGATGGTCTTTTTCCTCTTTTGTCCAGAGGACACGACATCCATGATTTCCAAAAACAATTTGAAATGTGGACTCATCAGACCACGGCACACTTTTCCACTTTGCATCTGTCCATTTCAAATGAGCTCAGGCACAGAGAAGGCGTTTCTGGATGTTGTTGATGTATGGCTTTCGCTTTGCATGGTAGAGTTTTAACTTGGACTTGTTAATGTAGCGGCGAACTGTGTTAAGTGACAGTGGTTTCTGAAGTGTTCCTGAGCCCATGCGGTAAGATCCTTAACACAGTTTTTAATGCAGTGCCACCTGAGGGATCGAAGTTCATGGGCTTTCAATGTTGGTTTTCGGCCTTGCCGCTTACGTGTAAAAAGGTCTCCAGATTCTCTGAATCTTCTGATTATATTATGGACTATAGATGATGGAATCCCTAAATTCCTTGCAACTGAATGTTGAGAAACATTTTTCTTAAAACTGTTGGACTATTTTTTCACACAGCTGTTCACAAAGTGGTGATCCTCACCCTATCTTTGCTTGTGAACAGCTGAGCCTTTTGGGGATGCTCCTTTTATACCCAATCATGACACTCACCCATTTCTAAACAGGTGTTCTTTCAGCATTCATCACCTTTCCCAGTCTTTTGTTACCCCGTCCCAACTTTTTTGAAATGTGTTGTAGGCATCCATTTCAAAATGAGCAAATATTTGCACAAAACAAAAGTCTATCAGTTTGAACATTAAATATCTTGTCTTTGTGATGTATTCAATTGAATATAGGTTGAAGAGAATTTGTAAATCATTGTATTCTGATTTTATTTACATTTTTCACAACGTCCCAATGTGTCCATAAGTGCACGTGGCACCAGGACACCCTGAGCCGGAGGTCAATGATCGACTTTGTAGTCATATCATCTCACCTTCGGGCACGTGTCTCGGACACTCGAGTGAAGAGAGGGGCAGAGCTGTCGACCGATCACCACCTGGTGGTGAGTTGGATCTGCTGGAAGGGGAGGAAGCCGGTTAGACCTGGCAGGCCCAAACGTATCGTGAGGGTCTGCTGGGAACGACTGGCAGAACCCTCTGTCAGCGAGGTCTTCAACTCCCACCTCCGGGAGAGCTTCTCCCAGATCCCGGGGGAGGTTGGAGACATGGAGTCCGAGTGGACCATGTTCTCCACCTCCATTGTTGATGCGGCCGCTCGTAGCTGTGGTCACAAGGTCTCTGGTGCCTGTCGCGGCGGCAATCCCCGATCCCGGTGGTGGACACCGGAAGTAAGGGATGCCGTCAAGCTGAAGAAGGAGTCCTACTTATCTTTGTTGGTAGGTGGGACCCCAGAGGTAGCTGACAGGTACCGGCAGGCCAAGCGTGCCGCAGGTCGTGCGATCGCAGAGGCAAAAACTCGGGTCTGGGAGGAGTTCGGGGAGGCCATGGAGGAGGACTATCGGTCAGCCTCGAAGAGATTCTGGCAAACCGTCCGACACCTCAGGAGGCGGAAGCAGCTCTCCACCCGCACTGTTTACAGTGCGGGTGGGGAGCTGTTGACCCTGACCGGGGATGTTGTCGGGCGTTGGAGATACTTCGAGGATCTCCTCAATCCCATCGTCACGTCTTCCGAAGAGGAAGCAGAGACTGGGGACTCAGGGGTGGACTCATCCATTACCCAGGTAGTCCCCGAGGTGGTTAGAAAGCTCCTCGGTGGCAAGGCTCCTGGGGTGGATGAAATCCGTCCTGAGTACCGTAAGTCTCTGGATGTTGTGGGACTGTCTTGGCTGACACGCGTCTGCAGCATCGTGTGGCGATCGGGGACAGTGCCTCTGGATTGGCAGACCGGGGTGGTGGTCCCTCTGTTTAAGAAGGGGGACTGGAGGGTGTGTTCCAACTATAGGGGATCACACTCCTCAGCCTCCCCGGTAAGGTCTATTCCAGAGTACTGGAGAGGAGAATTCGACAGATGGTCAAACCTCAGATTCAGGAGGAGCAGTGTGGTTTTTGTCCTGGTCGCGGCACACTGGACCAGCTCTACACGCTTCATCGGGTGCTCAAGGGTTCATGGGAGTTCGCCCAACCAGTCCACATGTGTTTTGAGGAGCTGGAGAAGGTGTTCGACCGTGTCCCTCAGGGCACCCTGTGGGGAGTATGGGGTCCGGGGTCCTTTGCTAAGGGCTATCTGGTCCCTGTACGACCGCAGCAGGAGCTTGGTTCGCATTGCCGAGAGTAAGTCAAACCTGTTTCAAGTAAGTCAAGTGGAAGAGTTTAAGTATCTCGGGGTCTTGTTCACGAGTGAGGGACGGATGGAGCGTGAGATCGATAGACGGATCGATGCAGCATCTGCAGTGATGCGGTCGCTGTATTGGACCGTCGTGGTGAAGAGAGAGCTGAGTAGGGGGGCAAAGCTCTCGATATACCGATCGATCTACATTCCGATCCTCACCTATGGTCATGAGATTTGGCTCATGACCATACGTGAGGATCGGAACGAGATCGCGAGTACAAGCGGCCGAGATGAGTTTCCTCCGCAGGGTGGCTGGGCGCTCCCTTAGAGATAGGGTGAGGAGCTTGGTCACTTGTGAGGAGCTCAGAGATGAGCCGCTGCTCCTCCACGTTGAAAGGAGTCAGTTGAGGTGGGTCGGGCATCTTTTCCGGATGCCCCCTGGACGCCTCGCTGGAGAGGTGTTCCGGGCACTACATCTCTCGGCTGGCTTGGGAACGCCTTGGGGTTCCCCCGGTGGAGCTGGGGGAGGTGTGTGTGGATCGGGAGGTCTGGGCAGCTTTGCTTGAGCTGCTGTCCCCGCAACCCGACTCCGGATAAAGCGGAAGAAAATGGATGGATGGATGGATGGACAACGTCCCAACTTCATTGAAATTGGGGTTGTAGTTTTGTGCTCACAATGTCTTAGTATTCCATAACTGAGCAAAGCGTGATCGCTGATCCAAATTCACATGCAGAATTCCAGTTCTGTTGTTACAAATGAGGACCTGATATATTTGCAGGTACACATGAAAATTCAGTAATGTACAGTGGGGAAAATAAGTATTTGATCCCCTGTCAATTTTGCAGGTTTTCCCACTTCCAAAGAGTGGAGAGGTCTGTAATTTTTTATCATAGGTACACTTCAGCTGTGAGAGACAGAATCTATAAAAAAATAAAAATAAAACAAAAAAATCCAGAAAAATCACACTGATTGATTTTTAAATAATTAATTTGCATTTTATTGCATGAAATAAGTATTTGATCACCTACCAATCAGCAAGAATTCTGTCTCTCACAGACCTGTTAATTTTTCTTTAAGAAGCCCTCTCATTCTGCACTCTTAACCTGCATTAATTGCACCTGTTTGAACTTGTTACCTGTATAAAAGACACCTGTGCACACACTCAATCAATCACATTCCAACCTATCCACCATGGCCAAGACCAAAGAGCTGTCTAAGGACATCAAGGACAAAACTGTAGACCTGCACAAGGCTGGGATGGGCTACAAGACAACAGGCAAGCAGCTTGGAGAGTAGACAAGTGTTATTATTATTTATTAGAAAGTGGAAGAAACACAAGATGACTGTCAATCTCCCTCAGTCTGGGATTCCATGAAAGATCTCAATTTGTGGGGTAAGGATGATTCTGAGAAAGGTCAGAACTACATAGAAGGACCTGGCCAATGACCTGAAGAGAGCTGGTAATGACAAAGATTACATTAGTAACACACAATGCCCTCATGGTTTAAAATCCTGCAGGGAAGCAAGGTCCCCCTGCTCAAGCAAGCACATGTCCAGGCCCATTTGAAGTCCACCAGTGACCATCTGGATGATCCAGAGGAGGCATGGGAGAAGGTCATGTGGTCAGATGAGACCAAAATAGCTTCCAATTCTAAGGTAGAATTCTACTAGTGTATACTAAAGTATATCTAAATATCTAAAAAAAAAGAAAAGAGTAGAGTAGAGTAGAGTACAATGACAGAGTACAATGACAGATTGTGAGTACCCCATGTCTGCCTGTGTGACCTCACAGTTGATGTGTCAGTATGCAAACCCACAGACACACATGACATCTGGATGGACATAGGTTTGTTCACTTTTACTGAGGAATCCATGTCAAACAGACCTTGTACATAACAGGATGAACACAGAATTGCATATGGATATAACATACTGTACTGAGTCATTATCACTTATGAGTTGCAACACTGTCATTATCACTTATGTACACATGTCCACATTACATGCATAAGGCGGCTGAGATTGCAGGTGTATGCACCCGTATCCTGAATACCTCATGAGGAGCATGCTCCCCACCCCCCTCCATGGTTACCTAGATCCGCCCCTGGGTCAAAAGGGATAGCACAGAATACATCCTGTGATGCCCATCCACTGGGGCCATGAGGAGCACATATGACACCACAGCAATGATATTACATGCAATTATTACAGCGAACATGGGTACGGTGAGGGGACCTGTAACTGGACCCCTGGACATACACACACACTGCACATTGCTGAGTGAACCTGTATGTGAGACAGGAGTTATTGGTGACGGAGCTGACAAGCAAATGCCCCCCCCCCCCCCCCCAACACACACACACACACGCACACACACTGGTGAAATTCCACAACAAAACATTATTTTATACTATACTAGCATCATTCACTTGCTTTAAATATGTAATCAGTCTCTTTCAGTGTGTTAGTTACTGTATTTATTTTTAAAAGATACACCAGTGTGACAGAGTTCCTCTTCCAACAAATGCAAGTCTGTTATCTGCACTTACTTTGGTTTTTCCAGTGGTTCCGGCTCTTTACGGGCTCGACCAACAGGATTCTTCTCAGCCTCCTCTGCTGTTACCAGATGAAACTCTGCCTCCACTTTACCCTGGTGAAACACACCTGTTAGTCTTAGTGTCTGCTGATCTTTGTGCATTTGTTCTTGGTGTGCGTACGTGTGTGTGTGTGTGTGTGTGTGTGTGTGTGTGTGTGTGTGTGTGTGTGTGTGTGTGTGTGTGTGTGTGTGTGTGTGTGTGTGTGTGTGTGTGTGTGTATAAATGAATGCAAGTGTGCATGTCTGCGTTTTTTATGTGTATACGTGTGTGCATGCGCGCACTGTGAGCTCTCCGGCCTTGATGAAGGGCCACCACCCTCTGGCTCTTTTCTGCTGGAAGATGGAAATTTTTTCAGCTGAATCTGTCAACATGCTGGCTTTGCATGACTTGGCTGACTTGGTTCCTCGAGGAAAACTGTGGAGGTTTAACTCCACCGTACCTGCGCAGTGTGAAACACAACAAACAAATCATGTGGGTTGTTAACTTTTGGATGTTATTCATGTATTTTCATTTGATTGACTCAGTTGGATCCACTGGAAATGGATTTTTCATGCCAGAATACCAAAGAGATTTTTTTTTTATTTCAACATTGTCGAGAAGCACAATGTGAATATTATGTTAATATAATACAATATTATTATAATATTATTAAACAATATAATATCCGCAACTCTTAATTAAAGATGAGTGCGTGAGTAAATATTTCATTATAATAATACTGTAGAATTTTTCTTCAGCTGCTTTGGCTATTTTTCTGAAATTCTTGAAGATTAATGCTGCAGTGCCATGTACAGGCCACCAGTCCATATACACAAGACACACACGTGGGCACAGCTAACCAAAAAGTTAGCTTTGATAACTGGTAATCAGCGAACTGAAAAGTTATCTTTTTTAACGCTAAACTGCCTAAAAATGTATCAGAAGCTACAGATAACTTTCATATATGCTGTCAGCCACTAAGAAGTTGATTTTGAGTTTAAACACCGCCAAAGCTTCTAAAAGAACCAAAGGTGACCACAACCCCAAACAGCCAATGAGCCAGCGCTTCTGTCTTTGCGCACTCTGTCCCCTGTTGCAGAAAAGCATCATTTACTTTGACAGAATACAGTGGCCCAGTGATGAGGCAGAAGTCTTGAAATGGAAAGCAGGTTTGAATTATGGTTTTGCTTTATAAATAAAATTATTCCAGACAGAATAACTACAGTAATGTAAACTCTTAAAATGTACAAAGTGATATATAACTGTTAATTTTAAAATAATGCACTAATTCTGAAGATTTGAACATTAACACACAGATGCCCAAAGGGTAAAGTAAGCCTTCGCTTATACTGATTGGTTGATTCATTCATTCTATGCAAAAACCAACAGAAGTGAATCAATGTAACATTTGTTGGTGTTTACAAATAAATGTGCTTTTGTAAAATATGTCATTTTTTTCATTTGTATACAAAAAAGAAAGAAAGAAATTTTCAAGATCCCGCTAGACAGTGGGACCTGCACATGTGATGACACCACAACTCTATCCAGTTTCTTTCAATAACAAGAACTGTCAAAAAACTTTCTCGTGTGTGGTTGGAATTGTGTGGTGATAGGAATCGCCATATGAATGCTTGAATAACGATGTCAGTCGCACATAGAAATCAAATAATAATGAAAACATGCTCGGAGTGGTGTCATAACGCATCAATCAGTCGCTCCGTGAGGCGTCATAACATCCGATCGGTTAACGGCTCGGTGCGGTGTCATAATGCATCAATCAGTCACTTTGTGAGGCATCATAACATCAAGCCTGGTTCACATGGCAAGATAATTAGGCTGATATCGGACCCGATCTTCCCTTTCCGACAATCTTAAGGACACCCCGACAATTGTGATGATGCTAAATATAATCTTATCAGATATTCCTGCCTTGTGTGGTGTGTTAAGAAGGACATGAGGAGCTAAATGTGACATGAAAACAATCAGAAAGCAAGGTGTGAATAAATAGTGTGTTAAATCTGTTTGTGTGTGTTGTTTTTACAGTGTGGCTGACACCACACACTGTACAACTAAGCCTGTCAGATCTATGATTTGTCTTTTTATCTCCACGTGTGTGGTCTCTCAGGTTTTGGAAAAATACAGATAATTTTAAAATCCTGCGGTCGACAACACTGTGATATAACCGGTCGCCAGTAGATGTCAGGGTTCTATGCATTTTGACGCCGGTTATATCACACGGCCTAAATCACAATTTAACAGACTTTTCAGCTTTTAGAGAAGCAACCTGGGCTTCTTCTGGCATTTTTACATAAAACAAACACAATAACAACGTCTATAAACCCAGAGAATATATTCATGAGCGTTTTAGGCACAATATACAAAGAGTTTAATGCTGTTGTCCATGTGGAGCCTGATCAGAGCGTCTCAAATGCATTTCTTCTGTCGTGAATGTACTGAGATACCCATAATGCACCTGGATACAGCATGTCCACACTAAATCTTTCAAAATTAGTGCATTACTTTAAAACTAAAGCATATATCTGATATTTTCACTTTATAAAACTTCAGACGTGATGTTAATTTAAATAACTTGTCCAAAATTAGTTTGGTTAAAATTTTAAACAAGTTAAAACTGTATGCCTCTGATGACTTGGGTGATATTGCCAGTATGGGGTCAAAAGAAATGAGCTTTTTTTTTTCCTTTTCTGTGACCAGTTCTCCTTTGTCTGCAGAGGATAGAGCAGTTTCTTCTGGAACCAGCTCTCCTCTGTTTGTAGAAGATAGAACTGCACATCTACTGCAAAATATTTAATAGGTAGGTACTCAACTGATTTTAGACTTAATTATTAAGGTTTGTAACTGTTAAGCTTAGTTCACCACACCTGCAAAAGTATGTTAGCCTTCTAAAAATTATTAGACCAAAACTTATCGGAAGATAATTGGTCCGATGATGGTTTTCAAAGTTATCTGAAAAGCTAATCTGATAATGAAAACATTAGCTTTGATAATTAGCAGTTAGCGGATTAGCTGAACTGTGCCCACCACTGTTTACAAACAATACAAGAAAAGCAAATATAGGGTAACCAAACATTTACAAATCAAATTTGTCTATAAAAGAAACTACTTTACTGATACTGACTGGATTCAATCAGTGATAGAGAGTTATAATTAAGTCAAACTCATTTTTCCAATTAGTAATGTTTGATAAGAGCATTTCTGCCTTAACTAGCCTTGCACTGCTTTGGCCCTGCACACAGCACCCTGAGGCACTGATGATCATTTCTGAGGATTTTAACGATGCAACTTTGAACTCTGCTTTGGCTGCATTTCACCAGGTTGTGGACTGTCCAAGCAAGCAAGCAAGCAATTTTTTTATATAGCGCCAAATCACAACAAACAGTTGCCCCAAGGCGCTTTATATTGTAAGGCAAGGCCATACAATAATTATGTAAAACCCCAACGGTCAAAACGACCCCCTGTGAGCAAGCACTTGGCTACAGTGGGAAGGAAAAACTCCCTTTTAACAGGAAGAAACCTCCAGCAGAACCAGGCTCAGGGAGAAAGAGCTGTCCAGCTAGAAAGAACAGGACAGCTGACTTACTGTATGTTAATGTGAGGGATGCATACAGAGTCACACCCCTCCCCCCTCTAGGGAAGTCTGACCACAATCTGGTCTACCTACAGCCACAGTATAACCCTCTGGTACAAAGGCAGCTGGTAACCACTCACTCCGCCAGCAGGGAGTCCCCTGAAGTGGAAAGTGCCCTGAGAGACTACTACAACAACACAGTCTGGGATGAGCTGATCAACCCGCAAGGTGAGGACACAGAGGGGCTGACAGGGGCTGAAACTGAACAGGATGTGAGTGGACCCCTGCCTGGTCACTTGGCTACTTCACTGACAGGCCGTTGTATGTCAGGCTGAGGGACACCACGTCTGACACTGATCAGCAGCACCAGAGCACCCCAAGGCAAGGTGCTGGTCGCTCTTCTCTTCACTCTGTACACCTCTGACTTCTGCTACAACTCTGAGCTGTGTCACATCCAGAAGTTTACAGATAACACAGCCATTGTTGGCCTCTACTGGTGGTTGGCTCTCACTGCGGTATTGTATCACTTCCTGTTCTGGAGCACAGCGGTGTTTTTCTGTTACCTGTTTAATCTGCGCAGTTAGATTGATCTAGTTATCTAGATTACGATTTGTTTCCCAGTGTAATCTTTACGTGCCTTAACTAAAGCACTCCTTCTGCTGAATCACCTCTAAATTATTTACACATTATTCACTTTGCGTGTTTTTAGGAATCCGCTAGCTTAGCGTAGCTACTAGCTCTTAGCCGATTTAGCATGGCGGCTTCTCCTGTTTCTCCCGCACTTTTCTGCTCTGGGTGTGAAATGTTTAGTTATTCCTCGGCCTCCTTTAGCAGTAACGGTACTTGTAATAAGTGTAGCTTATTCGTAGCTTTGGAGGCCAGGCTGGGCGAATTGGAGACTCGGCTCCGCACCGTGGAAAATTCTACAGCTAGCCAGGCCCCTGTAGTCGGTGCGGACCAAGGTAGCTTAGCCGCCGTTAGTTACCCTCTGGCAGATCCCGAGCAGCCGGGAAAGCAGGCTGACTGGGCGACTGTGAGGAGGAAGCGTAGCCCTAAACAGAAGCCCCGTGTACACCGCCAACCCGTTCACATCTCTAACCGTTTTTCCCCACTCGACGACACACCCGCCGAGGATCAAACTCTGGTTATTGGCGACTCTGTTTTGCGAAATGTGAAGTTAGCGACACCAGCAACCATAGTCAATTGTCTTCCAGGGGCCAGAGCAGGCGACACTGAAGGAAATTTGAAACTGCTGGCTAAGGCTAAGCGTAAATTTGGTAAGATTGTAATTCACGTCGGCAGTAATGACACCCGGTTACGCCAATCGGAGGTCACTAAAATTAACATTAAATCGGTGTGTAACTTTGCAAAAACAATGTCGGACTCTGTAGTTTTCTCTGGGCCCCTCCCCAATCAGACCGGGAGTGACATGTTTAGCCGCATGTTCTCCTTGAATTGCTGGCTGTCTGAGTGGTGTCCAAAAAATGAGGTGGGCTTCATAGATAATTGGCAAAGCTTCTGGGGAAAACCTGGTCTTGTTAGGAGAGACGGCATCCATCCCACTTTGGATGGAGCAGCTCTCATTTCTAGAAATCTGGCCAATTTTCTTAAATCCTCCAAACCGTGACTATCCAGGGTTGGGACCAGGAAGCAGAGTTGTAGTCTTACACACCTCTCTGCAGCTTCTCTCCCCCTGCCATCCCCTCATTACCCCATCCCCGTAGAGACGGTGCCTGCTCCCAGACTACCAATAACCAGCAAAAATCTATTTAAGCATAAAAATTCAAAAAGAAAAAATAATATAGCACCTTCAACTGCACCACAGACTAAAACAGTTAAATGTGGTCTATTAAACATTAGGTCTCTCTCTTCTAAGTCCCTGTTGGTAAATGATATAATAATTGATCAACATATTGATTTATTCTGCCTTACAGAAACCTGGTTACAGCAGGATGAATATGTTAGTTTAAATGAGTCAACACCCCCGAGTCACACTAACTGTCAGAATGCTCGTAGCACGGGCCGGGGCAGAGGATTAGCAGCAATCTTCCATTCCAGCTTATTAATTAATCAAAAACCCAGACAGAGCTTTAATTCATTTGAAAGCTTGACTCAGTCTTGTCCATCCAAATTGGAAGTCCCAAAAACCAGTTTTATTTGTTATTATCTATCGTCCACCTGGTCGTTACTGTGAGTTTCTCTGTGAATTTTCAGACCTTTTGTCTGACTTAGTGCTTAGCTCAGATAAGATAATTATAGTGGGCGATTTTAACAAGGAAGCCCTACCATTATTTAATGCTTCGATCTTAAATATGATCAATCTATCTTTGTTAGTTGGCTATGTACCACAGGCTTTTAAGGTGGCAGTAATTAAACCATTACTTAAAAAGCCATCACTTGACCCAGCTATCTTAGCTAATTATAGGCCAATCTCCAACCTTCCTTTTCTCTCACAAATTCTTGAAAGGGTAGTTGTAAAACAGCTAACTGATCATCTGCAGAGGAATGGTCTATTTGAAGAGTTTCAGTCAGGTTTTAGAATTCATCATAGTACAGAAACAGCATTAGTGAAGGTTACAAATGATCTTCTTATGGCCTCGGACAGTGGACTCATCTCTGTGCTTGTTCTGTTAGACTTCAGTGCTGCTTTTGATACTGTTGACCATAAAATTTTATTACAGAGATTAGAGCATGCCATAGGTATTAAAGGCACTGCGCTGCGGTGGTTTGAATCATATTTGTCTAATAGATTACAATTTGTTCATGTAAATGGGGAATCTTCTTCACAGACTAAAGTTAATTATGGAGTTCCACAAGGTTCTGTGCTAGGACCAATTTTATTCACTTTATACATGCTTCCCTTAGGCAGTATTATTAGACGGTATTGCTTAAATTTTCATTGTTACGCAGATGATACCCAGCTTTATCTATCCATGAAGCCAGAGGACACACACCAATTAGCTAAACTGCAGGATTGTCCTACAGACATAAAGACATGGATGACCTCTAATTTCCTGCTTTTAAACTCAGATAAAACTGAAGTTATTGTACTTGGCCCCACAAATCTTAGAAACATGGTGTCTAACCAGATCCTTACTCTGGATGGCATTACCCTGACCTCTAGTAATACTGTGAGAAATCTTGGAGTCATTTTTGATCAGGATATGTCATTCAAAGCGCATATTAAACAAATATGTAGGACTGCTTTTTTGCATTTACGCAATATCTCTAAAATTAGAAAGGTCTTGTCTCAGAGTGATGCTGAAAAACTAATTCATGCATTTATTTCCTCTAGGCTGGACTATTGTAATTCATTATTATCAGGTTGTCCTAAAAGTTCCCTAAAAAGCCTTCAGTTAATTCAAAATGCTGCAGCTAGAGTACTGACGGGGACTAGAAGGAGAGAGCATATCTCACCCATATTGGCCTCTCTTCATTGGCTTCCTGTTAATTCTAGAGTAGAATTTAAAATTATTCTTCTTACTTATAAGGTTTTGAATAATCAGGTCCCATCTTATCTTAGGGACCTCGTAGTACCATATCATCCCAATAGAGCGCTTCGCTCTCAGACTGCAGGCTTACTTGTAGTTCCTAGGGTTTGTAAGAGTAGAATGGGAGGCAGAGCCTTCAGCTTTCAGGCTCCTCTCCTGTGGAACCAGCTCCCAATTCAGATCAGGGAGACAGACACCCTCTCTACTTTTATGATTAGGCTTAAAACTTTCCTTTTTGCTAAAGCTTATAGTTAGGGCTGGATCAGGTGACCCTGAACCATCCCTTAGTTATGCTGCTATAGACGTAGACTGCTGGGGGGTTCCCATGATGCACTGTTTCTTTCTCTTTTTGCTCTGTATGCACCACTCTGCATTTAATCATTAGTGATTGATCTCTGCTGCCCTCCACAGCATGTCTTTTTCCTGGTTCTCTCCCTCAGCCCCAACCAGTGCCAGCAGAAGACTGCCCCTCCCTGAGCCTGGTTCTGCTGGAGGTTTCTTCCTGTTAAAAGGGAGTTTTTCCTTCCCACTGTAGCCAAGTGCTTGCTCACAGGGGGTCGTTTTGACCGTTGGGGTTTTACATAATTATTGTATGGCCTTGCCTTACAATATAAAGCGCCTTGGGGCAACTGTTTGTTGTGATTTGGCGCTATATAAAAAAAATTGATTGATTGAAACTGATTGAAGTAGATCGTGCCCTTGTTTTACTCAAACGATGCTTAAAACGTCCGCCCAATATCATAAAATGTGCACACAATATAATTAAACGAGTGCACAATATAATAAAACGTCTGCACAATATAATAAAACGTGTGTACAATATAATAAAATGAGCGCACATTCTCTCCACATGCAAAACATTTTGCGATGACACTTCCAGAGCTCCATAAAAATGCCTGTTTTTACAAATAAAAAATGGAATATTTTACAAAAGCACATTTATCTGTACACACCAACACACAACACATCACATTAACGTGTTGGTTTATATAATGAATGACTCAACCAATCAGTGTTTAGCGGAGGCACATTTTACCCAGAATCCTTTGCAATCTGCCTGTGTTTGTTACAAAACTTCAGAATTAGTGCATTATTCAACATTAAAAGATATATGTTATATTTTAACTTTGTACAAATGACAGAATTGACATTAATGACGTCATTCTATCAGTATTCATTTTATGTATACACCAAACCATAACTCAGCATTGCTTTATTTTCCAAAACCTCCGCCTGATGGGAGTGTTGTGATTGAGTAGAAAGCTGAGCTTTGCAGCTCCTCTCAGCTTGCTGCTGTGCTGGAAGCAAGATGTTCAAAGACAGAAGTGTGGGCTCATTGTTTAGTTCTGTTGTCACTTTTGATACTACCAGAAGCGATCGTGGTGTTAAAACTCAAGTTCAGCTTGTTAGTAGTTGCAAATGTACTAGAGACAATACTGGAATTTATTGGTTATCTGTAACTTCCGATACATTTTTGGGTGGTTTATCATTTTATCTTTATCAAAGATAACTTTTCAGTTATGTGATTATCTGTTATAGAAGTTCATTTTTTGGTTATCTGTGCCCACCACTGTATAGGACCCAAAGTAGAAAAGCAGTACAATAAGGATTTTGTATTTTTTTTTTTCCAGGATTTTGTAATGGGGGTGGATTTGTGAATGAGTAAGGTGTGACTAAGGGGGATGGGGTAATGAGGGGATGGCAGGGGGAGAGAAGCTGCAGAGAGGTGTGTAAGACTACAACTCTGCTTCCTGGTCCCAACCCTGGATAGTCACGGTTTGGAGGATTTAAGAAAATTGGCCAGATTTCTAGAAATGAGAGCTGCTCCATCCAAAGTGGGATGGATGCCGTCTCTCCTAACAAGACCAGAAGCTTTGCCAATTATCTATGAAGCCCACCTCATTTTTTGGACACCACTCAGACAGCCAGCAATTCAAGGAGAACATGCGGCTAAACATGTCACTCCCGGTCCGATTGGGGAGGGGCCCAGAGAAAACTACAGAGTCCGACATTGTTTTTGCAAAGTTACACACAGATTCAATGTTAATTTTAGTGACCTCCGATTGGCGTAACCGGGTGTCATTACTGCCGACGTGAATTACAATCTTACCAAATTTACGCTTAGCCTTAGCCAGCAGTTTCAAATTTCCTTCAATGTCGCCTGCTCTGGCCCCTGGAAGACAATTGACTATGGTTGCTGGTGTCGCTAACTTCACATTTCTCAAAACAGTCGCCAATAACCAGAGTTTGATCCTCGGCGGGTGTGTCGTCGAGTGGGGAAAAACGGTTAGAAATGTGAACGGGTTGGCGGTGTACACGGGGCTTCTGTTTAGAACTACGCTTCCTCCTCACAGTCACCCAGTCGGCCTGCTTTCCCGGCTGCTCGGGATCTGCCAGAGGGGAACTAACGGCGGCTAAGCTACCTTGGTCCGCACCGACTACAGGCTAGCTGTAGAATTTTCCACGGTGCGGAGCCGAGTCTCCAATTCACCCAGCCTGGCCTCCAAAGCTATGAATAAGCTACACTTATTACAAGTACCGTTACTGCTAAAGGAGGCCGAGGAATAACTAAACATTTCACACCCAGAGCAGAAAAGTGCGGGAGAGACAGGAGAAGCCGCCATGCTAAATCGGCTAAGAGCTAGTAGCTGCGCTAAGCTAGCGGATTCCTAAAAACACGCAAAGTGAATAATGTGTAAATAATTTAGAGGTGATTCAGCAGAAGGAGTGCTTTAGTTAAGGCACGTGAAGATTACACTGGGAAACAAATCGTTATCTACATAACTAGATCAATCTAACTGCGCAGATTAAACAGCTAACAGATACAGCAAAACACCGCTGTGCTCTGGAACAGGAAGTGATACAATACCGCAGTGAGAGCCAACCACCAGTAGAGGCAAGCAAGAGCGTATGCCAGTAGTACTTAAACGTGGCCACAATTTATAAAACGTGCACTCAATATTGTCTTGACACATATGGTCTTGACACACTGCAGAGGGTGATTATTATTATTAGCCAACAAACCAGGAGACAGTGTAATACATTTCCCCATTAGAAATGGATCTGGTCAGAGTGTATCATCATGGTTTGGGCGCACAAGTACATATAGAGAACTCCAGCTGCCCAGCATGGCATCATCTGGAGTTTAAGCATATTAAAAAGGATACTGAGGGCGAAGCGTCTCCCCATCGTGAGGATGACAATTTAGGTCATATCATGAAGTTCATTTTGAACAAAAGGAAAACGTGTGGACGTTTTATTAATATGAGAGCACGTTTTAATAATTTGTGGGCTCAATTAAAGGAAAACGTGCGCACAAATGATCATGGCCAGAAACAAATATTACTTTAAGTGACCTCTCCTGGGTTCTGTACTCCCATCGAGAGTTTTTGTAAATTAAGTTTGAAAAAAAAGCTTCTGTTTACATTTTGCTTCTGGAAACACAAGTCCGACGTGTGGTTTTTGAACGTACAATGTGTGTGAGAACACAAATCGCGCGCTCTGAACTTTTACACCGTGTGGTTTTGCTGTAGCTGAATACAGTGATTGAAAATATATCAGCCCAGCTTCAGGGCCAATACTGCCATGAACACTACTGGCCAGTAGATGGCAGTAGAGACCTTGAAAACTTGCCAAAACAAAATTCCAGATCATCCGTGTCTGCTACATTTGAGATGCGTGGAATTGAATAAATGCAGACACAATAACAACGTCTATAAACCAAGAGAATATATTCACGAGAGTTTTAGGCACTAGAGTTTAATGCTGTTGTCTGTAGAGCCTGATCAGAGTGTTTCAAATGCATTTCTCATGTCGTGAATGTACTGAGATTACCCTATCCTACCCATAATGCACTGCTGGGCACAGTATATATACACACCAAAACCTTAAAAATTACTACTTTAAAACTAAAACACATATCTGATATTTTCACTTTTTAAAATTTCAGACATGACAGTTTAAATAACTTGTCCGAAATTAGTTTGGTTAAAAGATGAACCACAAGTTAAAAATGTATGCCTCTGGATGACTTGGGTGATATTGCCCTCGTATTAATATGGGGTTAAAAGAAATTAGTTTTTTTTTTTTTGGTGGGGGGACCAGTTCTCCTTTGCCTGCAGAGGATGTGTAGTTCTGCTTTCTGTTTTGCAGAAAGTAGAACTATACATCAGCTACAAAACATTTAACAAGTCGGTGCTCAACTGATTTAAAATTGTATGAATGTTTGTAGCTGTTCAGCTTTATTTACCATGTTATCGGTCTAAAAATTATCAGACAAAAATTTATTGCAAGATAATTAGTCCGATAATGGTTTTTAAAGTTATCAAAAAAGATAATCCGATAATGAAAACATTATTTTCGATAATTATCGGTTATCGGATTATTGGAACTGTGCCCACCATTGCTCCTGTAATGCTGCAGACAGACGTTTGACATGAAGCAGAAAGTTCGACCACATTACACCCATTTTGGCATCCCTTCACTGGCTTCCTGTCCCAGTGAGATCAGATCTTAAGGTCCTGCTACTAGTCTATAAAATTGTTCACGGACTGGCACCTCCCTACCTAGCTGACCTAATTAAACCTTACGTACCGGCCCGGGCTTTGCATTCTCTGGGTGCAGGACTACTTTGTGTCCCTAGGGTGAATAAGAAGTCTGCGTGTCACAGAGCTTTCTCTTATCGTGCCCCTGTTCTGTGGAATGATCTCCCTGCATCAATAAAACAGTCAGATTCTGTGGAGACTTTCAAGTCCAGACCTAAGACGCACTTTTTTTCCTTTTCATATGGCTAGCATACTGCATAGTATGTTACTGTGCTTTTTACCCTTTTAATTCATTTTATTAGGAAACGGAGTGTGCCACTTTCGCAACTTTACCTAAAATTCTGGGTCTTTTAGTGAAGCTTAGGGAAAGTGGCTTAGTATTTCCTGTTTTTCTTGTTGTTTAATGCTGACAAATTACACTGTATTTCTTGTCTTTCTGATGCCTGATCCTATTTTTTGTCACTGTTTAAGGTGCAGCTCCATCCGGAGATGGGTGTGGTATTTGTGCTGGAGACCCTCCTGTCCTGTGCACCAACAGCATTTCCTATATACTCGTTTTCTGAATTGTTCTGTAATTTATGTCTGTAGCATGGCCCAACCACAGGATCACCCCTTTGTGTCTGGTCTGCTTGAGGTTTCTTCCTCAGAAGGAGTTTTCCCTTACCACTGCTGCTCTGGGGTTAGTAAGGTTAGACCTTACTTGTGAAGGCAACTCTGTTGTGATTTAGTGCTATATAAATGAAAATAAATTGAAAATAAATTGAAATTGTACTTTTAATCATTTATGCAGTATGTTTTTTTAATTGTACATCAGAGGAAGCACTCTGTTTTTTCATGTAAAAAAAAAGTACTTGCTCTTTTGTTTCATGGTTTAGGGTGTATTTTTTGCTCTACGCAACACTTTTGGTTTTGCTCCCATTTTGTATGAGATGAACTCAAAGATCTAAAACTTTTTCCACATACACACTATCACCATTTCCTATCACCTGTGCACTAATCATGGTGTCTAATCAGCATCTTGGTATGGCACACCTGTGAGGTGGGATGGATTATCTCAGCAAAGGAGAAGTGCTCACTATCACAGATTTAGACTGGTTTGTGAACAATATTTGAGGGAAATGGTGATATTGTGTATGTGGAAAAAGTTTTAGATCTTTGAGTTCATCTCATACAAAATGGGAGCAAAACCAAAAGTGTTGCGTTTATATTTTTGTTGAGTGTATATATATATATAAATAATATAAATAAAAATATATATACCTAAGAAGTCGTCAGATGAGAGTGTCTCAAAGTCCCAGACCTGAAGAACCAGGATGGCAGGAAGCTTCTGCTCTGTTTTATCCAGAGAGAAAATACTTTCTCTCTTTCTCATTACGACTACCTGAAAAAGAGTAATTGAAACTGTTTCATTAAAGCTTCAGAATAGCACAATTTGAAATGAAACATTTTTCACAGTTTTATCAGACCAAGATTAATAAACTTAAAAGACAGAGTTAAAATATAGAATATTGTAAATGGGTAAAAACAAAACAAAATATTAAGTGGTGTTTATATGTCCATTTAAATTTATGGACACCGGGCCTCATTCATAAACAGAGCATATGTATCAGTCTGTGCTTGAAATGTCTGTAAATATGTGTGACGTACAAATCTGGGATTCATTAATATGTTTATAGTTAAATTGGTTCATAGAGTTCAAACAAATTTAGAACTTCCTTAGATCATGCATCATTTTAATAAATGATGCATTAACATTGTCCTTTCGGCTGCTCCCATTTATTCAGGGTCACCACAGCGGACACAGTCAGATCCGCATTAGTATTTGGCACAAGTTTTATGACAGCTGCCCTTCCTGATGCAACTTCATTTTTATCTGGAGAAGTACACACAGCCCCTGTGTTCTAAAGAGGTCTCCCATCCAAGTATTAGGGCCCTTTGACACATTACACGATTGAGGCAGAATGGCGGAGTCAAATGCCACTCGTGAAAAATTGGAGCCACCTCAAAAGTCTTGTACAGCAGTCGCAACAGCCATTTCATGACACCCCCCTTTCTACTTTTTTTTACTAATAGCCCAATTTCATAGCCTTAAGAGTGTGCATATCATGAATGCTTGGTCTTGTTGGATTTGTGAAAATCTACTGAATCTACTGGTACCTTGTTTCCCATGTAACAATAAGAAATATACTCAAAACCTGGATTAATCTTTTTAGTCACATAGCACTACTATTATTCTGAACACTACTGTATGTCTAGGCAAAGGCTAAATCCGGTCTTTTTAACAGGAATTAAGTATTATGAATTGTGGTGTTTTTTTTCTCCACTGCTTTCCATGTCCTCCCACTGTGTTTGTGCGTGCGAATACAAGCATGCACAAAACCGTCACCACTGTATTGTGGTGACGGTTTTGTGCATGATTGTTCATGCACAAAACGGTTCACGCACAAAACCTTTAGATTGTTCCTCCTGAGGGTGCTCAGGAGGAACAATCTGGAGGAGAAGCTGCTGGTGTTGTTCTGCAGAGCTACCATAGAGAGCATCCTGGTGTACTGCATTACACCATGGTACAGGGGGTGCTCAGCAGCAGACAGGAGAGCGCTGCAGAGGGTGATCAACATGGTCCAGAGGATCAGTGGCTGCTCTCTGCCCAGCCTGGAGGACACTGCCAGCTCTCGCTACCTCAGCAGAGCTGCCAGCAACATCAAAGACACATCCCACCCCAGAAACCACCTGTATGACCTACTATTCTTGGGCCAATGGTATAGGTCACACAAAACTCGGACAAAAAGGCTCAGGGAAAGCTTTTTCCTCAGAGCAATCACTGCACTGAACAATAACAAACCATATTAATCTGCACTTTTCAAAGTTTCTTGTGCAATGTCTGTATCCACATGCAATATTTTCCTGTGCAATATCATTCCACAGTTGTCCATAATTTCTCATTTTACATTTTAAATTTTGTCCACATTTTATTTTTCTTTGTACATATATTCTAATAATTTATTTTGTTAATTTATATTATCTTTTATTTGGCTAATAATTATTGGTACCTCGGAAAAGCACCTTTTGGAGCACTCAACGGTGTGTACAGGGGCCGACCCTCATCACACAGTTCAAGTTTAAAGAAAATCACCAAGAGAGTCAATCAGGTAATGCATTAAAGAGTTATGACATGTTGATGGTTCATGGTAAATATGTGTACCGAATTTCGTGAGGCTACGACAAAAAAACCGAAAGCGGAGGGTTTTTAAAAAATTTCTGGGGGAGCTATTTTGCAATTTCGCTGTGACCGTGTGCGAGACCCCCAAATTATCGAATTTTGGATCCGGCTGGATGACTTTGCAAAGTTTGGTGAGTTTGTGAGCATGGGAAGAGGCCGAAATTTCGATTTCAAAAGTGAGAATAATAATAATAATAACTAGGACTGCAAGCAGTCATATATGGGCCCTCGTTCCATGCGACCACCTCCCCAGGCCAGCGCTTCCTCTTGTGACCAGATGTGGGCATGTGAGCACAAGGGCAACACTCATCACACAGTTCAAATTTCAAGCAAATCACACAATGCATGAAGGAGTTATGACATGTTGATGGTTGATCCACTTGGGGGTGCTCAGAGCACAAACAGAGGAGCCAGGTGTGTTAAGGGGCCACGTGTCATCACACATGTGACGTTTCAAGTCAATCAGGCAAAGCATGAAGGAGTTATCATGACTTGATGTTCCATGGCAAAGGTTCAAAATGGCGGCACCATAGTGGCCACACCCTTCGACCTGGAGAAAAGCTTTTGATAACTTTTGATCAGTATCATCTCTGGATACTGTGAAAGAAATATTTGAAGTACATTGGCCAAAATCCCGAGGAGGAGTTTGTTCAAATACAACATTAGTAAATCACGCCAAAATGAGAAGAAAATTCAAAATGGCTGATTTCTTGTTTGGAGTAAACCCATTGGTGCAAGAGATTTGTTTTGTACATCTGTGCAAGTCACACGTGTACCAATTTTCATCTCCCTACTCCAAAAAAACCCCCTAAGGGGAGGGTTTTTTGAATGTTTCAAGGGGGCGCTATTGAGGCATGTTGCCCCGCCCATGAGCGACGCCCCTATGAATTGTAAGAGGTTGTTGTGCTGTACCTGTGTATCAATTTTCATGATGATATTACCAAAATTAAAGCTGTCAAAAGGAAGAACGTAATTTCATGGCAAAAGTTCAATATTTGGCACGCCGCCACACAGACGCCGTTACTCATAACTTCACGGCGATCATCGCCGATGTTAAACAACTTGTTCTGCATGTTTTAGAAATGGAATGAAGTTGATTGGGTTAACTATGTGACATGAAATTGATTTGGTTAACTATGTGACATGTGACCTGTTAAAGTAAAAATAGGACATTTCCTGTTACCACCGGGGGGCGCTATGGCAAAGGTGGGAAGTTAATATATGCCGACGTTCAGGGCGGAGCCCTCATCATGTCCAGCAAGTTTGAAGAATCTACGATGAAATATGTGGGCGTGATAGCAGTTCGAAGTGAAACGGAGTGCTCCGAAAAGCTCACCAAAGTTTGACAAACCCTACCAGCCACGCCTTTTGACCTAATTACATTCTTTTGATAACTTTTGATCACCATTGGGTCATGATGATGTTGACCAAATTTGAAGACGATTGGATGAAATCCCTAGGACGAGTTTGTTCGTACAGTAGTGTTCAGAATAATAGTAGTGCTATGTGACTAAAAAGATTAATCCAGGTTTTGAATATATTTCTTATTGTTACATGGGAAAGAAGGTACCAGTAGATTCAGTAGATTCTCACAAATCCAACCAGACCAAGTATTCATGATATGCACACTCTTAAGGCTATGAAATTGGGCTATTAGTAAAAAAAAAAGTAGAAAGGGGGGTGTTCACAATAATAGTAGCATCTGCTGATGACACTACAAACTCAAAACTATTATGTTCACACTGCTTTTTTAGCAATCCTGCGAATCACTAAACTAGTCTTTAGTTGTATAACCACAGTTTTTCATGATTTCTTCACATCTGCGAGGCATTAATTTTGTTGGTTTGGAACCAAGATTTTGCTCGTTTACTCATGTGCTTGGGGTCATTGTCTTGTTGAAACACCCATTTCAAGGGCATGTCCTCTTCAGCATAAGGCAACATGACCTCTTCAAGTATTTTGACATCTCCAAACTGATCCATTTTATATAGGCCCAAAACCATAGTAGGAGAAACATGCCCATATCATAATGCTTGCACCACCATGCTTCACTGTCTTCACTTGTGAAATGTGGCTTGAATTCAGAGTTTGGGGGTCATCTCACAAACTGTCTGTGGCCCTTGGACCCAAAAAGAACAATTTTACTCTCATCAGTCCACAAAATATTGCTCCATTACTCTTTAGGCCAGTTGATGTGTTCTTTGGCAAATTGTAACCTCTTCTGCACGTCTTTTATTTAACAGAGGGACTTTGCGGAGGATTCTTGCAAATAAATTAGCTTCATACAGGCATCTTCTGTCACAGCACTTGCAGGTAACTCCAGACTGTCTTTGATCATCCTGGAGCTGATCAATGGGTGAGCCTTTGCCATTCTGGTTATTCTTCTATGCATTTTGATGGTTGTTTTCCATTTTCTTCCACACGTCTCTGTTTTTTTTTTGTCCATTTTAAAGCATTTGCACCTGCGTATACCGTATTTTCCGGACTATAAGTCGCACTTTTTTACATGTTTTGGCCGGGGGTGCGACCTATACTCCGGTGCGACTTATAAATGAAAAATATACCGGTAGGATCTCAATTAATTTACTGTAACAAAACAATTTTACGTGACAGAGTCGATCTATGTTTTAAAATGGCCACCAGAAAAGGAAATGCAATGCATCATGGACACTGTAGTATGGCGGCCGTCCTATAAGTCACGCTGGTCGCAATAACCAATCAGAGAACAGAACGTTGGACGCGTATTCCTCACCTCACCCACAGTGTGTGAAGCTGACGAATACGGTGCTTGCTGTTATTCCGGCATGGCGAACAAAACAGCTTCAACCCTTGGATATCAGTGTGAGCAGAGTGTTTAAGTTGACGCTGAGAGCTGCGTGGGAGCACTGGGTGAGCGACGGCGGAGGATTAGTGTGTGCACTTGGAAGGAGCTGGCGTCGAAGATTGTGAATAGCGTTTGAAGCAGACGAACATGGTGTTTATTCCGGGACGGCTAACAAAACAGCTTCAACCCTTGGATATCAGTGTGAGCAGAGTTGACGCTGAGAGCTACATGGGAGCATTGAGCGATGGCGGAGGATTAGCGTCTGCACTTGGAAGGAGCTGGATCGACAACGCTGGGTGGTCATGAGCTGCGCAGGTAGGTGCTGCATGGTTCGGCTCGCAATGTGGTCCGCAAAATACAAACATATCTGTAGGTAAAATGCAGCTCACGAGAGGGCACTCAAGGCTTGTGTGACTGTTCCTGCGACTTCTGACTACCATAGAAAAATAAAAATTTCAACGTTACTGATAACTTAACAAGACAACGGAGAAGGCACGAAAAAATGCCACCAAAAAGAAAATCATACTCTGCAGATTGTAAGTTACGACTGGTGAAATATGCATCTGAAAACGGTAGCCATCACAATATTATCATCTGAACTTTTCATGTTAAGTTAACATACCTGTATGTCCATGGGACTTATAGTCCAGTGCAACTTATTTATGGTTTATTTTTCTTTATAATGATAAAGTGGCTGGTGCGACTTATACTCCGGTGCGACTTATTTATGGTTTATTTTTCTTTATAATGGATAAAGTGGCTGGTGCGACTTATACTCCGGTGCGACTTATACTCCGGAAAATACGGTAAGTTTTCCCCCTCTCCAATCAACTTTTTAATCAAACTACGCTGTTCTTCTGAACAATGTCTTGAACGTACAATTTTCCTCAGGCTTTAAAAGAGAAAAGCATGTTCAACAGGTGCTGGCTTCATCCTTAACTAGGGGACACCTGATTCACACCTGTTTGTTCCACAAAATTGACAAACTCACTGACTGAATGCCACACTACTATTATTGTGAACACCCCCTTTTCTACTTTTTTTTTTTACTAATAGCCCAATTTCATAGCCTTAAGAGTGTGCATATCATGAATGCTTGGTCTTGTTGGATTTGTGAGAATCTACTGAATGTAGTTGTACCTTGTTTCCCATGTAACAATAAGAAATATACTCAAAACCTGTAATAATCTTTTTAGTCACATAGCACTACCATTATTCTGAACACTACTGTAAGTATTTCTGTGTAGGCTCTCAGTTGTCCAGGTGGTTTCCATAGTAGAGAAGCTTGAATCTTCGACTAGACTGGGTTGCTTGATGTAAGGACGCTTCGCTTCAAATCGCAGAAGCGATTTGAAGAAACCAGCTTTTGTTGGCTTCTGTATTTTCTTCTCTACAAGAGTCAAGACAGAAGTCAGACTACCAGAGAAAGAATTTTAGCTGTGGAAGCTTCTGCGATTTGAAGCGAAACGTCCTCGCGTCAAGCAACCCAGTCCAGTCGAAGATTCAAGCTTCTCTACTACTGTAAGTACTGGAAATGGCCAAAAACGGCAAAAATTACCTCAAAATCGAAACTTAAAATAAAAATGGCTGACTTCCTGTTGACATTTCACCATGACGGTAACAGACTTTTTTGTGTGTCCCAGTATGGTAAATATGTTTACCGAATTTCGTGAGGCTGCGAAGAAAAAACCCCAAAGCGGGGGGGTTTTTGAAAATTTCTAGGGGGCGCTATTTCGCAATTTCACTACGACCATGTGCGACACCCCTAAAATATCGAATTTCGGATTCGGCCAGATGACTTTGCAAAGGTTGGTGAATTTTTGAGCATGGGAACAGGCCGAAATTTCAATTTCAAGAGTGATAATAATAATAATAATAATAATAATAATAATAATAATAACTAGGACTGCAAGCAGTCATACGTGGTCTGTCAATAAAGTAACAGTCCATTTTATTTTTTTTTTAAATTATATGGATTTGAATCACGTGCGATTGCATCACACAAGGTTGAACCCTCGTGCGCATGCGTGAGTTTTTCCATGCCTGTCGGTGACGTCATTCGCCTGTGAGCACGGCTTGTGGGAGGAGCGCTCCACCCCCCTTGTCGGATTTTTTCCTGAGAGAAAATGGCCGAACGCTTGGAGCAGCGCTACTGCATTAAGTTCTGCCAGAAACTTGGTGGCAGCCAGGCAGAAACGATTCAAAAAATCCAGACGGCTTTTGGAGATGAAGCCATGAGCAGCACATGGATTAAGGAGTGGTACAACCGGTTTAAAGACGGGCGCGTAACGGTGGAGAGCGAGCCGCGCTCGGGTCGGCCATCAACGAGCTGAAATGGCGAGATTGTTTCTAAAGTGCACGCTGTGGTTATGCGGGATCGTCGTGTGACTGTCCGAGAAATTGCAGAGGAAGTGGACATTAACAGGACTTCGGCACATTCCATCGTGACGGAAGATCTGGGCATGAAACGAGTGGCGGCGAAGTTCGTGCCAAAGTTGCTGACAGCGGAGCAAAAGCAACATCGTGTTGAAGTCTCACAGGACATGCTGGACTCCATTCACACTGATCCCAGCTTTATGGACACCATAATCACCGGTGATGAGTCCTGGGTGTATGGGTATGATCCGGAAACAAAATTCCAGTCGTCACAGTGGAAGCATTCCACGTCGCCAAGACCGAAGAAGGCGCGCCAAGTGCGCAGCAAGATCAAGGTAATGCTGACTATTTTTTTTTACTCCCGTGGTGTGGTACACCACGAGTACGCTCCACAGGGTCAAACAATAACAAAGGAGTATTATAGGGATGTCCTCCGTCGTCTACGTGATGGTGTGCGGCGCAAGAGACCGGAGTTGTGGGCCAGAGGAAATTGGCGCCTCCACCACGACAACGCGCCAGCTCATTCCTCTCATTTAATTCAGACTTATTTGACCAAAAACCAGACTCCGGTGGTTCAACAGGCACCTTACTCCCCTGACATGGCCCCTTGCGACTTCTGGCTCTTCTCAAAACTTAAAATACCATTAAAAGGAACCCGATTTGAGACAAGAGAGGACATCATGGCTGCGACGACGGCGGAGCTGCGTGCCATCCCGAAAAAGGCGTTTTTGGAATGCTTCCAACAGTGACGACACCGCTGGGAGAAGTGTGTGGAGTCCCAAGGAGAGTACTTCGAGGGTGATTAGGTTTCCAACCCTCCAGGTAAGCTAATTTTTTTTCCCAGCCAATGGTCCGATACTTTATTGACAGACCTCGTATACGGGCCTTCATTCCACGGGACCGCCTACTGAGGCCAGCGCATCCCCTTGTGACCAGATGTTGGCATGTGCATACAGGGGCAATCACTCATCACACAGTTCAAATTTCAAGCAAATCACACAATGCATGAAGGAGTTATGACATGTAGATAGTTCATCCACTAGGGGGTGCTCAGTGTACAAACAGATTGGCAAGGTGTGGTAAGGGGCTGACCCTCATTACACATGTGAATTTTCAAGTCAGTCAGGTAAAGCATAAAGGAGTTATGAGCAGTTGATTGTTCATCAACTAGGGGGCGCTCAGAGCACAAACAGAGGGGCCAGGTGTGGGCACTATGGCGCAGGTGGGAACTTAAGATATGTAGACGTTCAGGGCGGAGCCCTCATCATGTCCAGCAAGTTTGAAGGATCTATGATGAAGTATGCGGGCGTGACAGCCGTTCGAATTGAAATGGCGTGCTCCGAAAAGCTCGCCAAAGTTTGACGACCCCTAGCAGTCACGCCTTTTGACTTAATTAGAATCTTTTGATAACTTTTGACAAAATTTGAAGACGATCGGATGAAATCCCTAGGACGAGTTCATTCAAATGTAAGTAGTGGAAATGGCCAAAAATGGCAAAAATTTGCTCAAAATCGAAACTTAAAATCAAAATGGCCGACTTCCTGTCGATATTTCACCATGACAGTAAGAGACTTTTTCATGCGTCCTGGCATGGTAAATATGTGTACCGAATTTCGTGAGACTACGATGAAAAAAGCCCAATGCGGAAGGGTTTTTGAAAAATTTCTAGGGGGCGCTATTTGGCGATTTTTCTGTGACCATGTGTGATGCCCCCAAAATATTGAATTTCAGATCTGGCCAGACGACTTTGGAAAGTTTGGTGAGTTTTTGAGCATGGGAAGAGGCCGAAATTTCGATTTCAAAAGTGGCAAGAATAATAATAATAATAACTAGGACTGCAAGCAGTCATATACGGGCCCTCGTTCCGCGCGACCGCCTACCCAGGCCAGTGGGTGCCCTTGTGACCACGTGGACATGTGCATGCAGGGGTAACCACTCATCACACAGTTAAAATTTTAAACAAATCACACAATGCACCAAGGAGTTATGACATGTTGATTGTTCATCCACTGTATCAATTTTCATGATGATGTGACAAAATTAAAGCCGTCAAAAGGAAGAATGTAATTTCATGGCGAATGGGCAATATTCGGTACGCCGCCACACGGACGCCGTTACTTGTAACTTCACGGCGTTTATCGCCTATGTTCACCAATTTGTTCTGCATGTTTTAAAAGTGGAATGAAGTTGATTGGGTTAAGTATGTGACATCAGGACCTCTTAAAGTAAAAATAGGACATTTCCCGCCACCACAGGGGGGCGCTATGGCGCAGGTGGGAACTTAAGATATGTAGACATTCAGGGCGGAGCCCTCATCATGTCCAGCAAGTTTGAAGGATCTACGATGAAGTATGTGGGCGTGACAGCCGTTCGAAGTGAAATGGCGTGCTCCGAAAAGCTCGCCAAAGTTTGACGACCCCTAGCAGCCACGCCTTTTGACTTAATTAGAATATTTTGATAACTTTTGATCACAACAATCATCACAACACAATGGTGATTGTGTTGTGATGATTATGACCAAATTTGAAGTCGATCGGATGAAATCCCTAGGACGAGTTCGTTCAAATGTAAGTAGTGGAAATGGCCAAAAATGGCAAAAATTTGCTCAAAATCGAAACTTAAAATCAAAATGGCCAACTTCCTGTCGATATTTCACCATGACAGTAAGAGACTTTTTCTTGCGTCCTGGCATGGTAAATATGTGTACCGAATTTCGTGAGGCTACGACGAAAAAAGCCTAATGTGGAGGGGTTTTTGAAAATTTCTAGGGGGCGCTATTTCGAGATTTTTCTGCGACCATGTGTGACGCCGCCAAAATATCGAATGTCGGATCCGGCCGGACAACTCTGGAAAGTTTGGTGAGTTTTTGAGCATGGGAAGAGGCAAAATTTCGATTTCAAGAGTGAGAATAATAATAATAATAATAATAATAATAATAATAATAATAAACAGCGCAATTACAATAGGGTCCTCGTAGGACGTTGCCTACTCGGGCCCTAATAATAATAATAATAACTAGGACTGTGGGCGAGGCCCCCAAAATATCGAATTTCGGATCCGGCCGGATGACTTTGAAAAGTTTGTTGAGTTTTGGAGCATGGGAAGAGGCCGAAATTTTGATTTCAAAAGTGGCAATAATAATAATAATAATAATAATAATAATAATAATAACTAGGACTGCAAGCAGTCATATACGGGCCCTCGTTCCGCGCAACCGCCTACCCAGGCCAGTGGGTGCCCTTGTGACCACATGTGGGCATGTGCATGCAAGGGCAACCACTCTTCACACAGTTAAAATTTTAAACAAATCACACAATGCATCAAGGAGTTATGACATGTCGATTGTTCATCCACTAGGGGGCGCTCAGTGTACAAACAGAGGGGCTGGGTGTGTTCAGGGGCCAACATAAAGGATAAAGGAGTTATCATGACTTGATATTCCATGGCAAAGGGTCAAAATGGCGGCACCATAGCGGCCACACCCTTCAACATAGAGAAAAGCTTTCGATAACTTTGGGTCAGTATCATCTTTGGATGTTGTCAAAGAAATTTGAAGTGCATAGGTCAAAATCCGTAGGAGGAGTTCGTTCAAATACAACATGTGGAAATCATTTCAAAATGAGAAGAAAATTCAAAATGGCTGACTTCCTGTTTGGAGTAGACTCATGGTGCAAGAGACTTTCTTGTACGTCTATGCAAGTCACACATGTGTACCAATTTTCATCTCCCTACTCCAAAAAAACCCCTAAGGGGAGGGTTTTTTGAAATTTTCAAGGGGGCGCTATTGAGGCACTTTGACCTGCCCATGGGCGAGGCCCCTATGAATTGTAGGAGGTTGTCATGCTTGACCTGTGTATCAATTTTCATGATGATATGACAAAATTAAAGCCTTCAAAAGGAAAAACGTAATTTCATGACGAAGGGGCGATATTCGGTACGCCACCACACAGAAGCCGTTACTTGTAAGTTCACGGCGATCATTGCCTATGTTCACCAACTTGTTCTGCATGTTTTAGAAGTGGAAGGAAGTTGATGGTGTTAAGTATGTGAAATCAGTATCTGTTTAAGTTTAATGTTCCATGGCGAAGGGTCAAAATGGCGGCGCCATAGCGGCCACACCCTTCGACATAAAGAAAAGCTTTCGATAACTTTTGGTCAGTATCATCTGTGGGTGATGTGGAAGAAATTTGAAGTGCATTGGACAAAATTCCTAGGATATGTGGATATCACCCCAAAATTCAAAGGATTCAAAGGATTCAAAAGAATTTTATTGTCATATGCACAAAGGAACATGTTTCCCGCACAATGAAATGTGTTTACTGCATTTAACCCATCCTAATTGCCAGTTAGGAGCAGAAGTCTCCTTTAGGCGCCCGGGGACCAGCTCCAGATGTATATCCTGCCTTAAGTCAACAGCAGGGCTGAGCAAACCATGACCGGCCACATGACGACAGACGACACACACATAACACACACATAAACCGGCCCGGTACATGAACACATATAAAAAGCACACAAGCTAAAACTTGGGAAAGAATGCAGGAAAAAACCCATCAGCACAATGAACAATGATCACACACAACAACAGGACGAGAGACGACAAGACCACGACCGAGATTTCTAAGAGTCCAGTTATCAGATAGAACACCCGGAGGCCGCCTTTAGGCGCCATCAATGGCCTTGTTCGTCTATTCTGGAGGGAGGAGGGGCCCAGCCCTGAACAGTCCACTGTCCACAGTCAACGTCAGAGCTGGAGAAGCTGAGGGCGGGGGGAGACGAGGGGAGTGAGGCATGAGCGTTGTTCTTCTCCAGGAGGTTTTTATCACAGCGGCCTTGAAGTGCAGATGTGTTTTGGGAAGCCGATTGAAAATCCAGATTAGCAGATGCCTGAAAGATTTCACAGTCTGAAACAGAGTGGCTTTCTATACATCTGAATTAGGAGAGGAGATGTGGTCATTACTGACGATCAATGCGGTTTTCCAGTGCAGCCATCCTACGGAGATGGTATCCACGCGCGGTTAACACCCGCTGACTGAGCTGACACTGCCCTTCCAATCGAATCAATCATGTGGGGCAGCCTGGACGGGCCAATTATTGCCGCTTCCACTTTCTTAATTTTCAGGTAAACCAGCGCTATGCCCGCTCCACACAGCAGGAACCCGGTCACCATCATGGCAAATATATACACATCTTCGACGTCGTCCACAGACAGCATGTAAAGGCACATGACCTGCCATTTCCTCCAACTGTCCATCACGTAACCCATCACATGTGTCCCGGCAGGACAGGTCGGGTCCTCCGCTCCCGAGTGTCTTGTAGAAAAAATAGTGTCAATTGCGTTTAGAGACCACTTTAACAGATCCATTTTTGCTGGCAAAGCTGGCAGCCTCACAGACAACACACCACAGAAGCAGGAAAGATAAGGAGGGAGGGAGAAGAGGAAAATGACAAGAAAATTCAAAATGGCCGACTTCCTGTTTGGAGAAGACCCATGGTGCAAGAGACTTTTTTGTACGTCTATGCAAGTCACACATGTGTACCAATTTTCATCTCCCTACTCCAAAAAAACCCCTATGTGGAGGGGTTTTTGAAAGTTTCAAGGGGGTGCTATTGAGGCATTTTGCCCCGCCCATGGGCGACGCCCCTATGAATTGTAAGAGGTTGTCGTGCTTGACCTGTGTATCAATTTTCATGATGATATGACAAAATTAAAGCCGTCAAAAGGAAGAATGTAATTTCATGGGGAACAGGCAATATTCGGCACGCCGCCACATGGATGCCGTTACTCGTAACTTCACCGCATTCATCGCCTACGTTCACCAACTGGTTCTGCATGTTTTAGAAGTGGAATGAAGTTGACTGGGTTAAGTATGTCACATCAGGACCTCTTAAAGTAAAAATAGGACATTTCCAGCCACCACCGGGGGGGTGCTATGGCGGAGGTGGGAACTTAATATATGTAGATGTTCACGGCAGATCCCTCATCATGTCCAGCAGGTTTGAAGGATCTACGATGAAGTATGTGGGCGTGACAGCCGTTCGAAGTGAAACAGCATGCTCCGAAAAGCTCGCCAAACTTTGACGACCCCTAGGAGCCACGCCTTTTGACCTAATTAGAATCTTTTGATAACTTTTGATCACCATTATGTCATGATGATGATGACCAAATTTGAAGACGATCGGATGAAATCCCTAGGACGAATTCGTTCAAATCTAAGTAGTGGAAATGGCCAAAAACGGCAAAAATTACCTCAAAATCGAAACTTAAAATCAAAGTCAATTTTTCACCATGACGGTAAGAGACTTTTTTGTGCGTCCTAGCATGGTAAATATGTGCACCGAATTTCGTGAGGCTACGCCGAAAAAACCCCAATGCGGAGGGGTTTTTGAAAATTTCTAAGGGGCGCTATTTCGCGATTTCGCTGCGATCATGTGCGGGACCCCCAAAATATCAAAATTCAGAAATTTCAATTTCATTTTGCGCAGAATAATAATAATAATAATAATAATAATAATAAGCAGCGCAATTACAATAGGGTCCTCGTAGGACTTTTTCCTTCTCGGGCCCTAATAATAATAATAAACAGCGCAATTACAATAGAGACCTCGTAGGACTTTTTCCTACTCGGGCCCTAATAATAAATAAATAAATAATAATAATAATAAACAGCGCAATTACAATAAGGTCCTCGTAGGACTTTTTCCTACTCGGGCCCTAATAATAATAATAATAAACAGCGCAATTACAATAGGGTCCTTGTACGACATTGTGCTACTCGGGCCCTAACTACGACTGCAAGCAGTCATATACGGGCCCTCGTTCCGCGCGACCACCTCCCGAGGCCAGCGCATCCCCTTGTGCCCAGATGTTGGCATGTGCGTACAGGGGCAACCACTCATCACACAGTTTAAATTTCATTTTATCATCTGTAAAACCCACCACACGTTTCAGTAAGTTGTGTGTTACCTACCAACCAACCACTCATGTCAGGAAACTAATTTACCCATAATGCATTGCGGCATGTGCGTCTAAGCAAATTTAGTGCATTACTTTAAAACTAAAATATATAGCTGATATTCTCACTTTATAAAAAAATACAGATGTGACGTTAATTTCAATAACTTGTCCGGAATTAGTTTGTTTAAAATTTTAACCATAAACCAAAATGGTCTGCCTGTGCATGACTTGTGTAATATGCCGGGCGAGTCTGTATGGTGTGAAGAGAAAATTTTTTTTCTCCCTCCTTCCCTCTTTCTTTCTGTCTGGTAATCAGCTCTCCTCTGCTTGCAGGGGATAGAACTGTACCACTCATTGCTGTCTGTCTGCTACAAAACGTGTAACAGGCAGGCACTAAAATCTTTGATTTCAGACTTAAATGTATTTAACTGTTATGTTTTAACTGCTACTCACTACGCCCACAAAAACATGTTAGCTGTCTAAAAATTATCAGAACTAAATTTATCAGAAGCTATTTGGTCCATTGATGGTTTTCAAAGTTGTCTGAAAATCTCATCCGCTAACAAAAACGTTAGCTTCGGTAATTAGCGGTTAGCAGATTAGCGGAACTGTGCCCACCACTGGTCTGTGATGTGCACATCACTCTGATGACTTCTTGTTTTCACACAATTAACAGTTCCCAGCATCCCATCTTCATGTCCACAGTGGAACAATAGCTGTAGAAACATGTACGCCAGCCAGGATTTTTGCATAAGGCACTGCACATTTCCACGGTCATATCACATTTGATACACCTGAACGTTGGTGTGGAAATGAACGTATGCCACGTTTTTGTGTATACGCACACTTTGTACATGAGGCCCCAGGTTACCACTTCCTGGGATGGAAAGATCTGGCAGCGTCCTCCAGTTCAGCCAAGGCTTAAATAAGACACCACTAATTGGCGCACGTGTGATGAACCCGCAGGTGTACTTTATCAGCTCCACTGGTAGGAAGACACAGAAGGAAGAGGGAGACAACCGGCTCCTCAGTTCAGATCCCACGTCGCTCACCACTACTGAGGGAATCCATCAGGACTGTGAGACAAAACTCTGACTGACTGACTGACTGAGGATTCCATCAATAGCGGTGAGCGAAGAGCTCAGTGCCGAATCGCCGTCAACACAGGTGGCCGTGGGAAATGTGGCATACAGAAGACCACTGCCGACCTGCTGGCCTGGTCCGGGGCCTGAGTACTTCTGATCGTTTGTGTGGATAAAAGAAACGTTTGTGCTCTTATGGTTTTTAAGCTTTTACAACTTATTTTTCACATGTGTGATGTCACGATAGAGCCCAGTTTGGAGACATTTGAATGTGGGGAGGGTTGTGTCAGAAAATGTATTAAAAGCCCAAAAGCTTTAACAGTGCAAACAAAACAAAATTTTTTTACGCCACAAACCAGCACAAATGTAGCACAAACGAACAACAATGCTATTTTAATATTCTCAATTTGGGGTGGGGGGAGTACTTCATGCAGGTCTGTAAATGGCTTGCAGGCTGTTGCAGCCCAGTGAGATACTAGCCTAACAAAGGCCATGCGAAGGTTTACTGCTGTGATGAAACTCATCAAATGTGGTGGATGAAACCTTGGTGATTCTTTAGAGTTTTAACAACGCTCAAGTCCATAAAATCCCTGAAACCTTTGCATAGCTGTACCTTCTCAGCCGGCAGGTAGCTGAAGGGGAAGACAAAACGCCAGTTAAAGTTTCCTTCTCCTGTCAGGGAGTTGTGGTGGACATCTGTCTCCTGCCGGTCATCTTCTAAACCCTTCAACCAGCTGCAAATAAAATAATGAAAATGCAAAAAGTACATAGGTCATGAACTGTGGTTAGAATAAGAAAAAGAAAGTTTCACAGTCCTTCGGGACTCATAATGCTTTTTTTCTCACACGATCTACAAGTTCAGGCTGTATGATAAATCGTGATCATGATGTGAATCTATGATTACACGGTCCACCAAAGTAAAAAAGCTCGCAAATACATGTTCAATGTACAGTTCTCCTAAATTATGAAACCCCTTGCTGTTTAACATTGAATAGTGGGTCTATTTTTGGTGGGATAAATAAGTGGTTATTGCAAATGGAAGATGCTAAGGGGAGAGTGAGCCATCCAAAGTGATGTCTTATTTGTGCCCAAATTTTCAGCGTCCGAGGTAGTAAAGGGTTAGAGTTACAACTCAATGGGAGAAGGGTAGAGTACTACAGGTCACAGTAGTGAAGAAGAGCAGGAGGCTGACTCACTACTGGACCAACTGGACTGAGGGGGCGGGGTGGGATCAGGATACAAAGACCACGCCTGTTGAAATGTTAAAAAAAAATCTTTCACGCATATTTATGCGTGAAAGATTTTTTGCTACTCCCCCTCTAGCTGCCACCTTATCGTGGTGGGGGAGTTTGCGTACCCGGATGATCCTAGGAGCTATGTGGTTGGGGGCTTTGTGCCCCTTGTAGGGTCTCCCAAGGCAAACAGGTCCTATGGCAGTTCAGAACCTCCATGACCAGTAAAAAATCAAGGACTGAGACATCGCCCGGTATGGTGGAGCCAGGGCCCCACCCTGGAGCCAGGCCTGGGGTTGGGGCTCGCGCGCGAGCGCCTGGTGGTCGGGCCTTAGCCCATGGGGCCCGGCTGGGCTCAGCCCGAAAGAGGGACGTGGGCCCGCCCTCCTGTGGGTTCACCACCTGCAGAGGGGGCCATGGGGGTCGGGTGCAGAGAGGATTGGGTGGCGGTCAAGGGCGGGTGGCCCGGCAGCCCGGTCCATGCTCACAGCCCCTGGCTGTTTGACGTGGAATGTCACCTCGCTGGGGGGGAAGGAGCCTGAGCTTGTGCGGGAGGTTGAGAGATACCGACTAGAGATAGTCGGGCTCACCTTCATGCACAGCTTGGGCTCTGGTACCCAACTCCTGCAGAGGGGCTGGACGCTTCATTTTTCTGGCGTTGCCCACAGGGAGAGGCGGAGAGCTGGGGTCGCGTTGCTTATTGCTCCCCAGCTCAGTCAGTGGACCATGTTCTCCACCTCCATTGTCAATTCGGCCGCTCGCAGCTGTGGTCACAAGGTCTCTGGTGCCTGTTGCGGCAGCAATCCCCGAACCCGGTGGTGGACGCCGGAAGTAAGGGATGCCGTCAAGCTAAAGAAGGAGTCCTAGTTATCTTTGTTGGTAGGTGGGACCCCGGAGGCAGCTGACAGGTACCGGCAGGCTTGGCCTGTCAGCTCCTGTCAAAAACTTGGGTCAGAGGCAAAAAACAGAGGCAAAAACGTGGGTCTGGGAGGAGTTTGGGGAGGCCATGGAGGAGGACTATCGGTTGGCCTTGAAGAGATTCTGGCAAACCATCCGACGCCTCAGGAGGCGGAAGCAGCTCTCCACCAGCACTGTTTACGGTGCGGGTGGGGAGCTGTTGACCCTGACTGGGGATGTTGTCATGCGGTGGAAGGAATACCTCGAGGATCTCCTCAATCCCATCGTCACGTCTTCCGAAGAGGAAGCAGAGACTGGGGACTCAGAGGCGGACTCATCTATTGCCCAGGCCGAAGTCACCGAGGTGGTTAGAAAGCTCCTTGGTGGCAAGGCTCCTGGGGTGGATGAAATGCGTCCTGAGTACCTTAAGTCTCTGGATGTTGTGGGATCACGTACGAGAGTGAGGAAGAGGAGAATGACTTTGACGTGGTAATGGGCAAATTTGATGAACATTTTGTGCCGAAACGCAGCGTGATTCATGACTGGGCATGCTTCCACAGACGCACACAGCTCCCCGGGGAGACTGGACATACTGGACTGTGATGTGTCTGAAAAGCTCTTGCTTGCCTCTACTGGTGGTTGGCTCTCACTGCGGTATTGTATCACTTCTTGTTCCGGAGCACAGCGGTGTTTTTCTGTATCTGTCAGCTGTTTAATCTGCGCAGTTAGATTGATCTAGTTATCTAGATTACGATTTGTTTCCCAGTGTAATCTTTACGTGCCTTAACTAAAGCACTCCTTCTGCTGAATCACCTCTAAATTATTTACACATTATTCACTTTGCGTGTTTTTAGGAATCCGCTAACTTAGCGTAGCTACTAGCTCTTTAGCATGGCGGCTTCTCCTGTCTCTCCCGCACTTTTCTGCTCTGGGTGTGAAATGTTTAGTTATTCCTCGGCCTCCTTTAGCAGTAACGGTACTTGTAAAAAGTGTAGCTTATTCGTAGCTTTGGAGGCCAGGCTGGGCGAATTGGAGACTCGGCTCCACACCGTGGAAAATTCTACAGCTAGCCAGGCCCCTGTAGTCGGTGCGGACCAAGGTAGCTTAGCCGCCGTTAGTTACCCCCTGGCAGATCCCGAGCAGCCGGGAAAGCAGGCTGACTGGGTGACTGTGAGGAGGAAGCGTAGCCCTAAACAGAAGCCCCGTGTACACCGCCAACCCGTTCACATCTCTAACCGTTTTTCCCCACTCGACGACACACCCGCCGAGGATCAAACTCTGGTTATTGGCGACTCTGTTTTGCGAAATGTGAAGTTAGCGACACCAGCAACCATAGTCAATTGTCTTCCGGGGGCCAGAGCAGGCGACATTGAAGGAAATTTGAAACTGCTGGCTAAGGCTAAGCGTAAATTTGGTAAGATTGTAATTCACGTCGGCAGTAATGACACCCGGTTACGCCAATCGGAGGTCACTAAAATTAACATTAAATCGGTGTGTAACTTTGCAAAAACAATGTCGGACTCTGTAGTTTTCTCTGGGCCCCTCCCCAATCAGACCGGGAGTGACATGTTTAGCCGCATGTTCTCCTTGAATTGCTGGCTGTCTGAGTGGTGTCCAAAAAATGAGGTGGGCTTCATAGATAATTGGCAAAGCTTCTGGGGAAAACCTGGTCTTGTTAGGAGAGACGGCATCCATCCCACTTTGGATGGAGCAGCTCTCATTTCTAGAAATCTGGCCAATTTTCTTAAATCCTCCAAACCGTGACTATCCAGGGTTGGGACCAGGAAGCAGAGTTGTAGTCTTACACACCTCTCTGCAGCTTCTCTCCCCCTGCCATCCCCTCATTACCCCATCCCCGTAGAGACGGTGCCTGCTCCCAGACTACCAATAACCAGCAAAAATCTATTTAAGCATAAAAATTCAAAAAGAAAAAAATAATATAGCACCTTCAACTGCACCACAGACTAAAACAGTTAAATGTGGTCTATTAAACATTAGGTCTCTCTCTTCTAAGTCCCTGTTGGTAAATGATATAATAATTGATCAACATATTGATTTATTCTGCCTTACAGAAACCTGGTTACAGCAGGATGAATATGTTAGTTTAAATGAGTCAACACCCCCGAGTCACACTAACTGTCAGAATGCTCGTAGCACGGGCCGGGGCGGAGGATTAGCAGCAATCTTCCATTCCAGCTTATTAATTAATCAAAAACCCAGACAGAGCTTTAATTCATTTGAAAGCTTGACTCTTAGTCTTGTCCATCCAAATTGGAAGTCCCAAAAACCAGTTTTATTTGTTATTATCTATCGTCCACCTGGTCGTTACTGTGAGTTTCTCTGTGAATTTTCAGACCTTTTGTCTGACTTAGTGCTTAGCTCAGATAAGATAATTATAGTGGGCGATTTTAACATCCACACAGATGCTGAGAATGACAGCCTCAACACTGCATTTAATCTATTATTAGACTCTACTGGCTTTGCTCAAAAAGTAAATGAGTCCACCCACCACTTTAATCATATCTTAGATCTTGTTCTGACTTATGGTATGGAAATAGAAGACTTAACAGTATTCCCTGAAAACTCCCTTCTGTCTGATCATTTCTTAATAACATTTACATTTACTCTGATGGACTACCCAGCAGTGGGGAATAAGATTCATTACACTAGAAGTCTTTCAGAAAGCGCTGTAACTAGGTTTAAGGATATGATTCCTTCTTTATGTTCTCTAATGCCATATACGAACACAGTGGAGAGTAGCTACCTAAACTCTGTAAGTGAGATAGAGTATCTCGTCAATAGTTTTACATCCTCATTGAAGACAACTTTGGATGCTGTAGCTCCTCTAAAAAAGAGAGCTTTAAAGCAGAAGTGCCTGACTCCGTGGTATAACTCACAAACTCGTAGCTTAAAGCAGATAACCCGTAAGTTGGAGAGGAAATGGCGTCTCACTAATTTAGAAGATCTTCACTTAGCCTGGAAAAAGAGTCTGTTGCTCTATAAAAAAGCCCTCCGTAAAGCTAGGACATCTTTCTACTCATCACTAATTGAAGAAAATAAGAACAACCCCAGGTTTCTTTTCAGCACTGTAGCCAGGCTGACAAAGAGTCAGAGCTCTATTGAGCTGAGTATTCCATTAACTTTAACTAGTAATGACTTCATGACTTTCTTTGCTAACAAAATTTTAACTATTAGAGAAAAAATTACTCATAACCATCCCAAAGACGTATCGTTATCTTTGGCTGCTTTCAGTGATGCCGGTATTTGGTTAGACTCTTTCTCTCCGATTGTTCTGAGTTATTTTCATTAGTTACTTCATCCAAACCATCAACATGTTTATTAGACCCCATTCCTACCAGGCTGCTCAAGGAAGCCCTACCATTATTTAATGCTTCGATCTTAAATATGATCAATCTATCTTTGTTAGTTGGCTATGTACCACAGGCTTTTAAGGTGGCAGTAATTAAACCATTACTTAAAAAGCCATCACTTGACCCAGCTATCTTAGCTAATTATAGGCCAATCTCCAACCTTCCTTTTCTCTCAAAAATTCTTGAAAGGGTAGTTGTAAAACAGCTAACTGATCATCTGCAGAGGAATGGTCTATTTGAAGAGTTTCAGTCAGGTTTTAGAATTCATCATAGTACAGAAACAGCATTAGTGAAAGTTACAAATGATCTTCTTATGGCCTCGGACAGTGGACTCATCTCTGTGCTTGTTCTGTTAGACCTCAGTGCTGCTTTTGATACTGTTGACCATAAAATTTTATTACAGAGATTAGAGCATGCCATAGGTATTAAAGGCACTGCGCTGCGGTGGTTTGAATCATATTTGTCTAATAGATTACAATTTGTTCATGTAAATGGGGAATCTTCTTCACAGACTAAAGTTAATTATGGAGTTCCACAAGGTTCTGTGCTAGGACCAATTTTATTCACTTTATACATGCTTCCCTTAGGCAGTATTATTAGACGGTATTGCTTAAATTTTCATTGTTACGCAGATGATACCCAGCTTTATCTATCCATGAAGCCAGAGGACACACACCAATTAGCTAAACTGCAGGATTGTCTTACAGACATAAAGACATGAATGACCTCTAATTTCCTGCTTTTAAACTCAGATAAAACTGAAGTTATTGTACTTGGCCCCACAAATCTTAGAAACATGGTGTCTAACCAGATCCTTACTCTGGATGGCATTACCCTGACCTCTAGTAATACTGTGAGAAATCTTGGAGTCATTTTTGATCAGGATATGTCATTCAAAGCGCATATTAAACAAATATGTAGGACTGCTTTTTTGCATTTACGCAATATCTCTAAAATCAGAAAGGTCTTGTCTCAGAGTGATGCTGAAAAACTAATTCATGCATTTATTTCCTCTAGGCTGGACTATTGTAATTCATTATTATCAGGTTGTCCTAAAAGTTCCCTAAAAAGCCTTCAGTTAATTCAAAATGCTGCAGCTAGAGTACTGACGGGGACTAGAAAGAGAGAGCATATCTCACCCATATTGGCCTCTCTTCATTGGCTTCCTGTTAATTCTAGAATAGAATTTAAAATTCTTCTTCTTACTTATAAGGTTTTGAATAATCAGGTCGCATCTTATCTTAGGGACCTCGTAGTACCATATCACCCCAATAGAGCGCTTCGCTCTCAGACTGCAGGCTTACTTGTAGTTCCTAGGGTTTGTAAGAGTAGAATGGGAGGCAGAGCCTTCAGCTTTCAGGCTCCTCTCCTGTGGAACCAGCTCCCAATTCAGATCAGGGAGACAGACACCCTCTCTACTTTTAAGATTAGGCTTAAAACTTTCCTTTTTGCTAAAGCTTATAGTTAGGGCTGGATCAGGTGACCCTGAACCATCCCTTAGTTATGCTGCTATAGACGTAGACTGCTGGGGGGTTCCCATGATGCACTGTTTCTTTCTCTTTTTGCTCTGTATGCACCACTCTGCATTTAATCATTAGTGATCGATCTCTGCTCCCCTCCACAGCATGTCTTTTTCCTGGTTCTCTCCCTCAGCCCCAACCAGTCCCAGCAGAAGACTGCCCCTCCCTGAGCCTGGTTCTGCTGGAGGTTTCTTCCTGTTAAAAGGGAGTTTTTCCTTCCCACTGTAGCCAAGTGCTTGCTCACAGGGGGTCGTTTTGACCGTTGGGGTTTTACATAATTATTGTATGGCCTTGCCTTACAATATAAAGCGCCTTGGGGCAACTGTTTGTTGTGATTTGGCGCTATATAAAAAAATTGATTGATTGATTGATTGAAAAGCTACAGTTGGAACTGGACCTGACGCTTGAAAAAGCCATTCAGATCGCAAGACAGGATGAACAAATCAAACAACAAAATACAGCTATGAGGGCTGAATGCTCAGTGGATGCAGTGAGACGAGGGGAGCAGCAACATAACACAAAAAAGAACAAAAGTGCATGGCTAGGGCAAAACAAAAATAAAAACAGATGTGATGTACAGGAAACGTGCACTCAATGTAACAGGCAGCACAGGAGGAATGAAACATGCCCAGTGAAAAATAAAAGATGTCGTAAATGCAACAAAATCGGACACTTCGAAGTTGCATGTAAAACCAAGATGGTGAATTAACTTGTGGCAACAGCAGCACCAGATGCCACAGGGGGTGACTATACGTTCTTCCTGGGCACCATAGTAGATCAGGAGGCCACAGTTATAGACCAACCTGGGTCAGACGATGAATGGCATGTAACACTGCCGGTGAATGGCAGCCCGGTGGAATTTAAAATTGACACTGGGGCTGACATTACCATAATGTCTCAGCGCACATTCCACAGCCTGCCCCAGAAACCCCGACTGGTTAGGACCAGACCCAGTTCCAGCAGCCCGGGAGGGGAAGTGAAGTGCATTGGTAAATTCCTAACCACCAATCAGTACAAAGGGCAAAAATACTCATTTTGGATAACAGTCATTCATGGACCGTTCACACAAAACTTACTGGGGAGATGCGTGGCCAAACAAATGGGCCTCGTAGTGCGTGTTGGGGCAGTTAGTACAGAAGTGCTCAGCGACATGTTTGGAGACATAGGGCTGATGGACTGTAACCCAGTTAAAATTAAATTGAGGGCTGATGCTGAGCCCTATGCCACGGTGACACCCCGCCGTGTGCCATTTCCCCTCCTACCCAAAGTGGAGGCTGAACTAAAAAGAATGCTGAACATGGGCGTCATCAGGGAGGTGACGGAGCCCACTGACTGGTGCGCGCCCATGGTGCCAGCAGCGAAGAAAAATTCAGACTCCATCAGGGTGTGTGTCGACCTTAAGCACTTAAATAAGGCAGTTAAGCGGGAGCGCTACATGTTGCCGACGTTCAACGTCATCACACCAAAGTTGGCCGGAGCCAAGGTGTTCTCCACGCTGGATGCATCTAGTGGCTTCTGGCAGATTCCCTTGGACCCAGGTAGCCAGCTACTGACTACATTCATCACACCATTGGGCAGGTTTTGTTTCCGCCGCCTGCCATTCGGTATCTCTTCAGCGCCGGAGATCTTCCAGTGGCTGATGTCAGAACTGCTCAAGGACCATGATGGAGTCGTTGTGGTCATGGACGACATCTTGGTGTGTGGATCGAGCGAGGAGGAGCATGACCGACGCTTAGAGTCCGTCTGGCACACTATAAACCAGTCGGGCCTGAAGTTAAATAAAGCCAAGTGTCACTTTGGTAAGGAGGAGCTCCACTATTTTGGACACATAATTAACGCAAGTGGCATCAGGTCGGACACGATCAAGGTCAGGGCCATCACGGAAATGCCCAGACCGACCAATGTCGAGGAGTTGCGCCAGCTGTTGGGGCTTATTAACTACGTGGGGAGGTTCCTTCCCGACCTGTCCACTAAACTGCACCCGCTCAATGAGCTGCTCAGGAAGGAGAATGTGTGGGTGTGGAGCGAGCTCCAGGAACAGGCAATGGGAAAAGCAAAGCTTATGCTCCTATCTGCACCTGCGCTTGCATATTATGACCCAAGCCGCCAGACGGTTGTGAGTGCGGATGCCAGCAGCTATGGCTTGGGAGCAGCACTGCTGCAAGATCACAGCGGCACTTTGAGACCTATCGCCTTCTGCTCACGTACTTTAACAGAGACAGAAAAACGCTACTCGCAAATTGAAAAGGAGTGCCTGGCAGCAGTGTGGGCCTGCGAGCAGTTCACAAGGTATGTGCAGGGGATGGAGAGCTTCCTCCTCCAGACAGACCACAAACCACTCATACCGCTAATTAACGTGTATGATTTGGACAAAACACCACTGCGGTGCCAAAGACTGTTAATGCGCCTAATGAGGTTCAGTGTGACGGCTGTGCATGTTCCTGGGAAACAAATGATCGTGGCTGATACACTGTCTCGAAGCCCTCTAAGTCAGGAAGCAGAGTCAGACATTGACCAGGAAGTGGAGGCATATGTCAGAGGGGTGGTGACGAACAAACGGGTGTCAGTGGAGAGATTCTCCGAGATACGAGAAACCACACAAAATGACCGGGATCTTCAGACTGTTATCACATGCATCCGGGGTGGTTGGCCAGGCAAATTGGCCAAGTTCCCATCCTCTCCCGGGTTCTACACCGCTAGATGTCACCTTTCAGAGTCAAATGGATTAGTACTGTATGAGGACCGAATTGTAGTCCCAACACCACTGAGGGCCAACATCCTCAACCAAATTCATGGGGGCCATCAGGGGCTAACAAAATACCGTGCAAGAGCCAAGTTGTCAGTGTGGTGGCCGGGCATCAGTGGCGACATTAAGCGAACAGTGACGCAATGTGAGTTCTATATATAACACAAGCCAAAGCAAAGACGCAAACCCCTTATTACTACACCTCTTCCAGAAAGGCCGTGGCAGAAGATTGCTGCAGACCTGTGTGAGCTAAACGGGGAGAGCTATCTGATTGTGGTAGACTATTATTCACACTACATCGAGATGGCACATCTGCCCTCCACCCTGCAGGTCATCAATCGCTTAAAGGGTATCTTCGCCAGATGGGGAATACCGCTGGAATTTGTTAGCGACAATGCAATGCAGTTCGCTTCAGTAGAATTCAGAGACTTTGCTAAAGCTTATAGGTTCACCCATATGACCTCCAGTCCACACTACCCCCAGTCAAACGGGGCAGCTGAGAGAGCGGTCCAAACCGCAAAGAGGATCCTCAAGCAGCCAGATCCATCACTTGCTCTGATGAGCTACCGAGCAACACCCATCACTGCCAGTGGGGTCAGTCCAGCTCAACTAATGTTGGGAAGGCAGATTCATACCCCTGTGCCGACGCTAGAGACAAGCTTACAGTCAGACCCTGTGGGATGGGACCTAGTGTTACACAATGATTTGAAGGCCAAAAAGGCATACAGGCACTTCTACAACAGGAGACACTCTGCCCGCCCACTCCCGGAGTTATGTCTGGGTCAACTAGTCAGGGTGATGTTGGATGGAGAGAGAGGGTGGAAAACCCCAGCGGAGATCATTGGACCATCAGGAGAACCGCGTTCCTATCTGATCGAGACGGATAGTGGCGCCATGCTGCGTCGCAACAGGAGACATCTGCAGGTGGTTCCGGAGAACATCGTGCCTGTAGACCAGCCGCACACGCCAGGTGGGAGCCCGATGCAGCCGGTGACCCGTTCCAGTCCTGCGCCGACCGGCTCGGAGGTTACAGCACTACCGGGCAGCTCAACTCCAGGGTCTACATCAGGTACTCCTCTGCGACCCTCTCCTTCCCAGGGGGAAACCAGGATGAGATCAAACTACCTAACAGGTACAGAGATGTTTAGAGACCAAGTTGCAAACATCACTTGGGTGAGTCACAAACTTTTAATTTGTTTTGACAGAGATGTTCTCGTTGCTAGCGGAAAAATGGAGATGTTTGTTGAACTTTATGCTTCTATTGCATTACCTTCTGTGTGTGTGAGAGAAGTTCAGAAAAAGACTTTTCTTCTTTATTTTAGAAGGACTTTGAGGTCTTGTGTTCGAAAACAAAAGAGACTTTCAGTTTTGATTTTGGAAATGGTTCTATGTTGAAAGTGGACATGTTGTTTTGTTAGCCACTGTATTTGCTGGTATATTTACCTTGTTCCACGAAAGGGGGGAGATGTGGAGAGATATGTGTGTGTGTATATGTGTGTTAGACAGATACCACCGCAGTCGCGATGATTACGTCATCACGGCTCGACCGGGGTTGTTGTTAGCGGTGTCATGCTAAGAGGATGCTATGTAAATCCTCCGTGAAGTTCAAAAATAAAAGTAGTTATTGAGCAGTTCCTTTCCGCGTTTCATTAACGTGACACATAGTATTTTGTTGCTGTTGTGTGGGCCGCTGAAGAGGAGGTACTGCTGGCCCACCACCACTAGAGGGCGCCCTGCCTGGAGTGCGGGCTCCAGGCACCGGAGGGCGCTGCCGCCTTATGGGAGCAGCCAGGATGACAGCTGTCACCCATCACTGGAGACAGCTGATTCCAATCAATAAGGAGGTATATCAGCAGGACGGCATCTCCACCTCATTTGCCGAGATATCGCCTTACCAAAGAGGTAACAAACTCAGCCTACACATACGTGTGACTTTAATTGTGTTCTTGTGATTATCTGTAGGACAGCTGACTACCAGACAGCGTTTGGATAAGTACTCACCTTCCTACATTTCTTGATTGTTGTTGACGAGAGGTGGAGGTGGACTCTCCACCCTCCGTGTTGCTGGGTGCAGCCGCATCCACACCTGACTGTTTCTGTTTCCTGCCAGCAGTACCGGATCCGACGAGCGGAGGCAGTGGCCACCTGGGAATTCGGGACTTGGCGGCTCCAGTATTCCCGGGGTTTGGTGGCAGAGGAAATCGGGTTGGTTCCGGTTCGACTTGGACAGACGTCTCCTATCGTCGAGCCTGCCCACACGACACCGTTGTAATTAGACTCGATCTCCATATTGTAATCGGTTGTATTTGTTGTGCCTTTTTCACAACAGTAAAAACAGTGTTATTTGATTCCTCCATTGTCCGTTCATTTGCGCCCCCTGTTGTGGGTCCGTGTTCCTACACTTTCACAACAGGATATCTTGGCCAACGTCATGGATCCCGAGGGGCGTCAACCGGCTGTTGAACGGCCAATGGAAGAACAGGACGCGCAGGCGTCCGCAGGAGGGGTAATCGGTGAGTTGCAGCGGATCGTCACCGCTTTCACGACTCGGTTAGATTTAATGACCGAGCAGAACGTCCTCCTGAACCGCAGGGTGGAGGCTCTCGCCACGCAGGTGGAAGCGCGCCCTCCGGGCGCCGCTGCGGCTCTCCCTCCCGTAGACCCTGTACGTAACATAGACGTTCCACTGGTTGTTCAACGACCCCTCCCACCTTCCCCGGAAGCATACATAAGCCCCCCAGAGCCGTACGGAGGCTGTGTGGAGACGTGCGCGGATTTTCTTATGCAGTGCTCGCTCGTCTTCGCACAGCGTCCCGTCATGTACGCGACTGATGCTAGTAAAGTAGCTTATGTAATAAACCTGCTTCGCGGTGAGGCACGTGCTTGGGCTACAGCGCTCTGGGAGCAGAATTCACAGCTCCTTCTGACATATGATGGGTTTGTAAGGGAGCTCAGAACTGTGTTCGATCACCCTAATAGAGGCGAAACCGCTTCAACCGTGTTACTGTCAATGAGACAGGGGCGTCGGAGCGCAGCTGCCTATGCAGTCGACTTCCGCATTGCGGCTGCGAGGTCTGGCTAGAATAGCACTGCCCTCCGCGCCGCCTTTGTAAACGGACTGTCTTTGGTTCTTAAGGAGCACCTGGTGGCTAAGGACGAACCGCGGGATTTAGATGGGCTCATCGATCTTGTCATACGGTTAGACAACCGGTTAGAAGAACGTCGGCGGGAACGAGACGAAGGGCGTGGCCGGGCACGCGCCGTCCCTCTCCCTTCCGGTTCCGACCGCGCTCCGCCTTCCCCACGCTCCACGGCCCCTGCGCTCCGTGGGGCCACAGCTCCCCCTACTGACGAAGCTATGGACACAAGTAGGGCAACATTTAGGGCACCAGATGCACAGAGGAGACGGGCCCACGGAGCTTGTTTTGTTTATGGTGCAATAGAGCACCATATGAGAGACTGCCCCGAGCGGTTAAACTCCAACGCCCGCCCCTAGAAACTGGGCTAGGGGTGGGCCGAGACATTCACGTGGGACACACCCACATTGCCACACGACTCCCAGTTACGATCCTTTATGAGGACTCAACCCTGAAGGCCCCAGCACTGGTGGACACGGGCTCTGAGGGGAATCTGCTGGACAGCAGATGGGCCAGGGAGATGGGGCTCCCTCTGGTGGCGCTTAACTCGCCCGTACAGGTTCGGGCACTAGATGGCTCCCTACTCCCTCCGATCACGCATAAGACACCACCTGTAACTCTGGTGGTGTCAGGAAATCACCGGGAGGTGATCGAGTTTTTTGTGACTCAGGCCACCTCCCGTGTGGTTTTAGGATTTCCCTGGATGTTGAAGCACAATCCCCGGATTGATTGGCCGTCCGGGGTAGTGGTTCAGTGGAGCGAGACCTGCCATCGGGTGTGTCTAGGTTCCTCGGTTCCTCCCGGCTCCCAAGCTAAGGAGGAGGTCAGAGTCCCGCCCAATCTGGGGACGGTGCCGGTGGAGTACCACGACCTTGTCGACGTGTTCAGCAAGGATCTGGCTCTCACACTTCCCCCCCACCGTCCGTATGATTGTGCCATTGATTTGGTTCCGGGCAGTGAGTTCCCGTCCAGTAGGCTGTACAACCTCTCACGGCCTGAGCGCGAATCAATGGAGACCTACATCCGGGACTCATTAGCTGCCGGGTTGATCCGGAATTCCACCTCCCCGATGGGCGCAGGTTTCTTTTTTGTGGGTAAAAAAGACGGCGGACTTCGTCCATGCATTGATTATAGGGGGCTGAACGAGATCACGGTTCGCAACCGATACCCGTTGCCCCTGTTGGATTCGGTGTTCACACCCCTGCATGGAGCCCAAATCTTCACCAAGCTCGATCTTAGAAATGCGTATCACCTGGTTCGGATCCGGAAGGGAGACGAGTGGAAGACGGCATTTAACACCCCCGTAGGTCACTTTGAGTACCTGGTCATGCCGTTCGGCCTCACAAACGCCCCCGCGACGTTCCAAGCATTAGTTAATGATGTCTTGCGGGATTTCCTGCATCGGTTCGTCTTCGTATATCTAGACGATATACTCATCTTTTCTCCGGATCCTGAGACTCATGTCCGGCATGTACGTCAGGTCCTGCAGCGGTTGTTGGAGAACCGGCTGTTTGTGAAGGGCGAGAAGTGTGAGTTCCACCGCACGTCTTTGTCTTTCCTGGGGTTCATCATCTCCTCCAACTCCGTCGCTCCTGATCCGGCCAAGGTTGCGGCGGTGAGAGACTGGCCCCAACCCACAAGCCGTAGGAAGTTGCAACAGTTCCTAGGCTTTGCTAATTTCTACAGGAGGTTCATTAAGGGCTACAGTCAGGTAGTTAGCCCCCTGACAGCCCTGACCTCACCAAAAGTCCCCTTCACCTGGTCGGATCGTTGCGATGCCGCGTTCAAGGAGTTGAAACGGCGCTTCTCGTCTGCACCTGTTCTGGTGCAGCCCGATCCTAGTCGCCAGTTAGTGGTTGAAGTGGACGCCTCGGACTCAGGGATAGGAGCCGTGCTGTCCCAGAGCGGGAAGACCGATAAGGTCCTTCACCCGTGTGCCTATTTTTCCCGCAGGTTGACCCCAGCCGAACGGAACTATGACGTCGGCAATCGAGAGCTCCTTGCGGTGAAAGAGGCTCTTGAGGAGTGGAGACATCTGTTGGAGGGAACGTCCGTGCCATTCACGGTTTTCACTGACCACCGGAACCTGGAGTATATCAGGACCGCCAAGCGGCTGAATCCCAGGCAAGCCGGCTGGTCACTGTTCTTCGGCCGTTTTGACTTCCGGATCACCTACCGTCCCGGGACCAAAAATCAAAGATCGGATGCTTTGTCCCGGGTACATGAAGATGAGGTCAAAATGGAGTCGTCGGATCCCCCGGATCCCATCATCCCGGAGTCCGCTATCGTGGCCGCCCTCACCTGGGACGTGGAGAAGACCGTCCGGGAGGCCCTGACACGAGACCCGGACCCCGGAACCGGACCGAAGAACAAACTCTACGTCCCACCAGAAGCCAGGGCTGCAGTTCTGGACTTCTGTCACGGTTCTAAGCTCTCCTGTCATCCTGGGGTGCGAAGAACCGTGGCAGTCGTCCGGCAGCGCTTCTGGTGGGCGTCCCTGGAGGCCGACGTCCAGGGTTACATCCAGGCCTGTACCAACTGTGCCAGGGGCAAGGCCGACCACCGCAAGACATCGGGATTGCTACAGCCGCTGCCCGTGCCTCATCGCCCCTGGTCTCACATCGGCCTGGATTTTGTCACGGGTCTCCCGCCGTCCCAGGGAAACACCGTCATCCTCACGATAGTGGACCGATTCTCCAAGGCGGCCCACTTCGTGGCCCTCCCGAAGCTACCAACGGCCCAGGAGACAGCGGACCTCCTAGTCCACCACGTCGTCCGTCTGCATGGGATACCATCAGACATCGTCTCCGATCGCGGTCCCCAGTTCTCCTCGCATGTTTGGAGGAGCTTTTGCCGGGAACTGGGGGCCACGGTCAGTCTCTCGTCCGGGTATCACCCCCAGACCAACGGACAAGCAGAACGGGTCAACCAGGAGATGGAGCAGACCCTACGCTGTGTGACAGCCGCGCACCCGATGGCCTGGAGTACCCACCTGGCCTGGATCGAGTACGCCCACAACAGCCAAGTGTCATCAGCCACCGGCCTCTCCCCTTTCGAGGTGTGCTTGGGGTATCAACCCCCGTTGTTTCCGGTGGTTGAGGGGGAGGTCGGTGTGCCCTCGGTCCAGGCCCACCTACGGAAGTGCCGTCGGGTGTGGCGTACCGCCCGTTCTGCTTTGTTAAGGGCCCGGACGAGGGCGAAGAACCATGCAGACCGGCGGCGGGCCCCGGCTCCCACGTATCGTCCTGGGCAGGAAGTGTGGTTGTCCACCAAGGACATTCCCCTTCAAGTGGACTCCCCAAAACTGCAAGAACGATACATCGGCCCGTACAAGATACTCAAGGTCATCAATCCCGCCGCAGTGAGGCTCCAGCTTCCGGCCTCACTGCGGATTCATCCAGTATTCCACGTCTCCAGGATTAAACCCCATCACACCTCACCCCTCTGCACTCCGGGTCCGACGCCACCTCCTGCCCGGATCATCGACGGAGAGCCGGCTTGGACCGTGCGCCGGCTCCTCGACGTCCGACGGATGGGCCGGGATGACTGCTGTCCCAATCAATAAGGAGGTATATCAGCAGGACGGCATCTCCACCTCATTTGCCGAGATATCACCTTACCAAAGAGGTAACAAACTCAGCCTACACATACGTGTGACTTTAATTGTGTTCTTGTGATTATCTGTAGGACAGCTGACTACCAGACAGCGTTTGGATAAGTACTCACCTTCCTACATTTCTTGATTGTTGTTGACGAGAGGTGGAGGTGGACTCTCCACCCTCCGTGTTGCTGGGTGCAGCCGCATCCACACCTGACTGTTTCTGTTTCCTGCCAGCAGTACCGGATCCGACGAGCGGAGGCAGTGGCCACCTGGGAATTCGGGACTTGGCGGCTCCAGTATTCCCGGGGTTCGGTGGCAGAGGAAATCGGGTTGGTTCCGGTTCGACTTGGACAGACGTCTCCTATCGTCGAGCCTGCCCACACGACACCGTTGTAATTAGACTCGATCTCCATATTGTAATCGGTTGTATTTGTTGTGCCTTTTTCACAACAGTAAAAACAGTGTTATTTGATTCCTCCATTGTCCATTCATTTGCGCCCCCTGTTGTGGGTCCGTGTTCCTACACTTTCACAACAGTTGCATTGGAAATCAGTCGTGTGCCCCTCTATTTCTCAGTGGCTTAAGGAAACCGTGTCTATAAAACAGGAGAAAATTAAATATACACAGGATCCACTGTGAAGTTTTTTCATAAATGGCTACCTTTTATATCCTGCTTACGACACCCTGACCCAGAATCAGGTTGTCTGCAAGTGATTTAGCACCAGGTTCTCCGCAAACATGAGGTGCGACGGAGGAGGAGAGCGGCGGCCGCATATCCGGCCGCGCCCCAGTCCAGTCATGAGTGGCTCTGCCCCTGATAGCTGGGCCTCTCCCCCACCAGCTATCAGGGGCCAACCCAAAGCTACAGAGCGAATTGTGTTGCCTGACTGAATCTGCTATTATTCATCACAATTGTCATGGAATAATGTGGTTGCTCGTTGGTTGGACTGAGCTCGGGGTGGGGTGTGCTGGAGGGTGTTACTGTGTTACTGTGTGTGCTTTTATTTAGTATTAGTTACCAGAAATATATAAAGTAAGTCCCTTCGGCTGCTCCCTTGTTTTTCACTCAGGCCACCACAGCAAATCCGAGGTGGACCTGCATGTTGAATTTATATTCACCCTTTGCTTTATTTTCTGGATGTTCTTTTTTCCTTGTTTTTCAACTGGAGAATGATAAGTTTTGTTTTTGTATATATTTAAAAAGAGGCATGTTCTATTTTTATATTGCTTTGACAAATTATTTTCTCAATTTAAAAACCAAAAAAGTCATTTCAAATGTATTGCAAGATGACGTGGAAAATTTTATGTTTCGCTGTCAAATCATAGTTTATCTACATATTTTGTCCATCCATCTACGTATTTTCTCAACCCGCTTATTCCAGTTAAGAGTCACAGGGGGGTTGGAGCCTTTCCTAGCAGTTATTGAGGAAGAGGTGGGGTACACCCTGGACAGTCAACCAATCTATCGCACAGGGACACACAGAAACATACAAATTCATCCACACAGAAAGGAAAAGGTTGGAAGCAAATCTGGGACCTTCTCACTGTGATTCAACAGTGCTGAACTAAGCCACTGCTGCTCCATGTTGGGGAAGCAAATACAACCCCATTAACAGTAGAATTAACATAAAAGATACAGGCTACAGTTGTGTTAAAAAAAAATAGCAGTGTGTTTAAAAAAGTGAACAAAGCTAAAAATCCTTATAATAGATTTTCTTCTATATACACAAATGCATTGGGAACAACTGCATATTCTATTCCAAATCTAAACATGAAGAAAAATGTATCAAATTTGCTATTACTTTACACAAAATGAAGAAAAGGATATTAGGCTGCTCAAAAAATAGCAGTGTCTGCATTTGTCTTTCTGTGATCCTTAGTACACCCTTACAGGTGACCCTTAGGATGAAGGCAGCAAATGCTGGTTGTAGTGCATTTCTCACATTGTTCAGAAGGACAGTGTACTTTGATTAAAAAGTTGATGGGAGAGGGGAAAACTATGGTGTTGGGCCTATTTATCGCATGCTAGGGATCATGGATCAGTTTAAATATATCAAAATAATTGAAGACATCATGCTGGCTTCGACCAAAGAGGAAATCCCCTTGAAATAGGTTTAAATGAGACAACAGCCCCAAATGCACCAGCAAGAGAGCAGGGTCTTGATTCCAGACCAACAAGACTAATGTTATGGAGTGGCCAGCCCAATCCCAGGATCTTAATCCAATAGAAAACCATAAAATGCTGTTTATGAGGCAAAACTAAGAAATTGTGGAATGTTGTCCAATCGTCCTGGGCTAGAATACCTGTTAACAGGTGCTGGAATTTGATTGACTCCATGCAGCACAGATGTGAAGCAGTTCTCAGAAATAATATTTATCCAAATAAATATTAGTTCAGTGACACACAGGAAAGCTAAAGCTTCAAACATTTTTCACTTTATACAGTAAATGTTTAAGTAAAGAAAAATGCAGACACTGCGGTTTTTTTGAACAGCCTAATATTCCTTTTTCTTCACTTTCTCTAAAGTAATAACAAATATAAGTTTTTCTTGATGTTTTGATTTGGAATAGAATTAGTGTTCCTAATGCATTTGTGTGTATGGAAATAAAATCTGTTGGGGTTCGGTTTTGTTCAGGGGTTTTGGGTTCTCTTGATGTGTTGACAGTTCCCTTGTGTGTGCGTGTGTGTGGGCGAGACGTGATGTAATAGTATATCTTACCCCCTGCATATTTTACCCCTGGGGGCGGGGGGGTAGATATCCTAGGATATCTTACTCCTCACCCTGGAAATCTTCCCCCCCACCAGGGCAGCAGTGATTAACCCGAATCTTGACAAAGCCCAATCAGAACAACCTTTAAACTCGATATTTCATGGATTTATGGTCCCAGATGAAGCAGTTTGATTGATGGTATTGGTGTTCTTTCTGTATGTATCTATAGCTATCTACAATAGTAATATTTCCTGTTCTGAAGTATCTTTAATATAAAAATGTATGTATAGAACACACAGTACCATACCATCTATATGTATAAAGCACTTTTCTACAATCAAAGCTGACCCAATGTGCTGTACACTAAAACATACAGTTAAAACATTAAGACATATATTTAAACAAGTTAATAAATAATATAGTGTACGCACACACAAACAGACACAATACGTAGTATGCAAAGAAACATAATGAAAGTGAGGGGCCTATAATGTCTGCCACTTTTCTCAAATCTCTTCTGTACAAACTAGGTCAAAAATATAAAGAGTGGCAGATAGGAATCAACAGAATAATATAAATGTAGCATGAAATTGACAAATTATGATTATTTGGGGGAGGTGATGGTGTCAACACCTTAACCACAGTGGTTAAGGTGTTGGGCTTGAGTCCAGAAGATCATGGGTTCAAATCCCCACCTGACTGGAAAATCACTAAGGGCCCTTGGGCAAGGCCTTTAATCCCCTATTGCTCCCTGTGTGTAGTGAGCGCCTTGTATGGCAGCACCCTGACATCGGGGTGAATGTGAGACATAATTGTAAAGCGCTTTGAGCGTCTGATGCAGATGGAAAAGCACTATATCAATGCAGTCCATTTACCATTTCAAACACTGCGATTCTTACTGGACAAGCAGCTCAGCAGGGGAAAGAATTAATAAAGATGTGTTCATATCATTTTTATCCACTAAATATTACAGCAAAGTGGTTCCAAGTTTTAGCAGATGAAGAATGAGTCAAACTTTAGAATCCCAACTGGTGTTGAACTACATGGCAAGTGACCCGACAATAAGTGAAGCTCAAATGTATTCAAAAGAACGACGTCCCTGGAACAGACCTTTCTCTACCCTGCAAAAATCAGTTTACTTCTTTACTTTATACTGACAGTATGATAATAAGCAAACAACACATTTCTGTTACTTTTTCAACACCCAGTATGATAGCAATAGTTTGCTGTAATGAACACTTCACTTATAATTAAAGTTTTATTTATTTGTAATCATAAAACTATATTCTGCTAATACTAATGCAATCATAAAATATTATTAATTTGGTGTATTACACATCATGTTTTACTGTAATCAGAATTTTGACCTAATTTAAGTGACATTTGTCCTCAAGCAAAACCCTAAAGGTCAACGTCAATCATTTATCCCAGGTAGTGGGCAAGGCCTATGACTATGTTCCTGCCAAATTTGTAGGAAAAATTTCAAAAATTGCAACCAGGAAAGTTGTTTAGTTGTTTAATGTTTGACCTTCCTGTGACCTTGACCTTTGACCTTGCACTTGATCTTTTGTGTACTGAAAGGTACCTTACTAGGGCTGCTATATGTGAAGTTGCAAGAGTCTACAGTGTAAACTGTGTTGCTGGACAGCGGGTTAAAGGTGAAAAATGCAATGATTATAAACAATCTTACTGACAAACATATCCTGCCAAAACAAGGTTTTGGCAAAATATTGTGTGTGCGTGTGGGGGGGGGGCAAGATATCCAGGGTGGAGGGGGATATCCTAAGACTTCCCCAGGGGGAAGTTGATATCTTACATCCGGGGGGAAGTTATCCAGGGGAGAAGATAAACTGTTACGTCTTCTGTCAGTGGTGTGGATGTGATTGCATCAGCCTTCCTGTTTGGTGTCTGGTGTGAGCCTGGTGTCTACACGTGTGTGTGCATGTGCATGAGTGCAGGTGATGCGTGCATCAAAACCACTCAGCGTCCCCCGCTTGCTGCGAGTGCATGTGTGAGTGTGTTGTGTGCGGGTGTGTGAGAGAGAACGCGTGTGTATTTTAGTGTATCCACGCTCAGCTACAGGAAGACCCTGACACCTGGGCACGGTGTGTTTGACAGCTGTCACGCGTAGGCCTGACCCTCGGGCGTGTAGTGTTTATTCCCCTGGAGTTTCATGTCTTTTCTTTTCTCCCAGTGTTTGTTATATGTCTTTGATCATCCACTTTGTCGTGTTGGTTTGATGTTTCATTATCTGGTGTTATTTTTTCGCTGGTGTTGCCTGTTTTTTTGTCCATCTCTGCACATTTGTTCGTTTCCTCTCACGTGGTCTGTCTGTTCCTGTTGTAACTTCACACCTGTATGTCATCAGTTCAATTGGTATTTAAGTCATGTCTTTGGTTTTGCCGGTTGCCAGTTGAACATTTCCACTTGTCTGTCTGCGAAGAGAAGTCCTCTCCGTTTTGCCTTTTGATCACTTTTCTTGTTGCAGGTCCCAGCTTCACCAAAGGTTTGCTATTTGTGTTTTCCATCCACTGTCATGTTTTTGGATAGTTAGTCACCTCATCCTGTGCAGTGCTTTTGGACTTGATCACCAGAGTTTCTTTCTTGTAATCACCAGCTTCGTCTGTGTAGTTTGGTTTTTGGAGTCAAAATGTATTTTTACTAACACCTGTGGATTAAACACCATTTTTGCACCTTGTCCCTTTTGGTCTGGCTATCTGCATCCTGGGGTCCAATTCCTAATGTTCCATGGTCCAAACCACAACAAAAAAGTATTATAAGGATTTTGAGCTTTACTCACTTTTTTAAACACAGTGCTATTATTTTGAACACAACTGTAGTTTACCATGCTATTGTGTACTTCATACTAATAAAACTAAAAGGAGATGCGAACAGGAAAAATGAAGATATGACTTTTGTCTTCCTTGGAAGAAGTTAAAATTCATATTATGTCATCTGCAAAAGAAAAACACATGAGGAAAAACTGCACAAATTCTAGATCTCAGAACTTCAAAAACTGATTTAGACTGAACTTGGTTAAATAAAATGAAATAAAACAACTGTCGTCTGAAATAGAAACAATTCAATTTTAAAGAATGTGACAGATAAAAGTGTACACAGAGCTTTTATTTTAGAATGAAAGACAGTATTTTCATCTTTTGCAGCAGTCGTATGTATATGCATGCTAATGAGTCCCAAACAAAGTGCCAAATTTTGAGCCCACAGTAAACAGGAAATGTCAATGGTTGAACACTTCCTGGATTGACAAGACAGGAGATCTTGCGGGAATTCAATGGCAAGTTGAGACTGAAATAAGAAGTGCCAAATTTTGAGCCCACAGTGAAACATGGCATGTCAAATGTTGAACACTTCCTGCATTGACAGTATATGAGGCGTCATGGGATCTTGTGGGAATTCTGTGGTAAGTTGAGACTGAAACAGGAAGTGCTAAATTTTGAGTCCACAGTGAAAGTTTTTTTTTTTTTTTTTCAATTCCCCCTAGTTTTGATCTGCTTTTTAAAATTAACCTGTACTTTGGTATGTTGTTTTTGCTGTTGTAAGGTTTCTGTGTAACTTTTTGTTTGTCTCATTGAATAATTAAAAAGTCAAATGTTGAACACTTCCTGGTTTGACAATAAACAAGATCTCGTAGGATCTTGCGGGAATTCAATGGCAAGTTAAGACTGAAACAGGAAGTGCCAAATTTTGAGCCCACAGTGAACCAGGAAATGGCAAATGTTGAACACTTCCTGGCATGGGTGTAGTTGGGTTGCACTGGACTCTCTTGAAATCTGATTGGACACCCCAGGTGCCACCCAGATGATTGACATGTCACAGCACCGCACGTCTGGTTGAAAAGAGCCATTTTGAAATTGGTGACACATATTGACTGCTAGGTCCCTCATGTACAGTAGTTGGTGCTGTGTTCCACAAAAAAAGGTCTAATCCACCTTAGTTGAAGAAGAAAAATGTTTGAGATTTGAAGCTGAACACATCGTCTGAGCCACGGACTCCGGGTTACATTGGTGAGTAAACTGTTAGGGTTAGAGTTCTGGACGGAACCGGGCCGTTAAAAGGAAATGGACTTACACGCTTGGAGCAAAGAATAGAACTGGTTTTGAACAAAAACAGATTTATTTACAATAAACAAAAGAACAATGCTGTGCTGGATAGACGGCCTACTGAGTGGAGAGTCAGCCCGCTTGTAGTGGTGGAAATTAGGGTGCTGCAGGTTTCCGTTCTGGAGCCAGAACCAGGTGGGACACATAGAGCCAAGGACAGGAACTAGGAGAACGGAGGAGAGAGATGGTGAGTGACTGCATTCGGAACACTGGAAACCTTTAACAATAAACAGTTCACTAAAGGCTGAAATGTTCACAGTTCTGGAAATAATGTTCTCCATTTAGAAAATAAGGTTTGCTGTCCAGGAATCGTTCACAGTTCATGCATTATCGTCAGAGGTCAAGTGCTGCATGTCTGTGATGCAGTTCCAATTAAGCAGGATGATTCAGCTTGGAAAGTTCTTAGTAGTGCAATATCAGAGTTCATACGGTTCTTGGAAAACAGTTCTTGGAATTAGTTCTTGGAGACAGTTATTAGTCATGCACAGTCACAGGCAGGAATGTGTGAGACCGAAATCCCACAGAACCATGAAGGGACTTAACTGGAGTGCAGCAGAGCTTCGCGCTCTGAGCTGAGAGCCGGAGAGTTGACGTGGTGCAGATAGCCGTGGAGCCAGGAGTAGATGCAGTGTGGAAGCCGCACAGGATAGTGTCTGGGAACACCAGCAAAATCAATACGCTCTAATACGGGAATTAGAGTTGGCCAGGTTACCTGTCGCCTCCAGCGCATGGAGGCGGCTGGAAAGACGAGGTCAAGGTCAGCGAATGATCAGCGATCATGGAATCTCAATGAAGTCTGAATGAAGAATCTGTCCTCATGGCAAGGACATCGAAAAACCAAGAATCTGGCAGTCAATAAGTTGAAAGCCTGGGTTTAGGTAGCCCGTTGCTGATCAGGTGCTATGCATGTCAGGTGTGTGGATGAGCCACTTATGCACATCAGATGTGTGGATGAGCTGCTTATGCACGTCAGGTGTGTGGATGACCCGCTTATGCACATCAGGTGTGTGGATGAGCCGTTTATGCACGTCAGGTGTGTGGCGGTGATAAGCAGCAGATGTTCCTCGGCTCTGAGTGCGCCATCTGGGGGAAAAACTCACAAACTACACTCAAGGTTAAAACAGACAGGACAGGAAGGCAGACCATGACATAAATGGCCGTTTTCTAATTTCTAAAATGATCTGATAGCAAATCTCTACACCCCGGTATGAATTTAATTAAAAATATAAAATACAGCTTCCTGGTGGAGTGGTGTAGAGGAGGTTTTTCTTAAAAAGAAGACCTGAAACTTCAGGTAATTTGGTCATACTGCGCAGCCTTACTGTCAACTAGCTGAAAAGTTTGAATATGAATTTACATCTATACATAAAAAATGGTTAAAGTGGCAGGGGGTTAAGGGGGGCATAGTTGGGAGGCTGGAGGGCAAAGCTCCCAGGAGGCTAAAGATTTTTAGCTATGCAGTGAAAAAAGGTCTGAAGGAAATGACATGGTGAAATGCTGAAGTAGATGGAAAATCGCATTGAACTTTTGAGCAGGAGTCTAGTTTAAAAATTTTTGAAGATACTGAACACAGTTTTCATAACTTTGAAAATAATATTGACCCAGATTGTTTTTTTCGTGAAAATATTATTCAAAGTTGTAAATATTTCACTGAAGAGAAACTGAAGCATTACTCTTTAATAAAAGGGACTTTTTCTATTATACATTTTAATAGTAGAAGTCTCCTTACAAATTTCTCTAAAATTCAGGACTGTTCCAGAATATCAAATAAGCAATTTTCAGTTATAGCTATCACTGAGACTTGGTTGAGAGAGGAGCTAGAGGATGATGTTCAGCTTGAGGGATATGATTTTTTTTTGCAATAAACAGGAAGAATAAACGAGGTGGTGGTGTGGGACTTTATGTAAGTTCTAATCACCAATGTGAAATTATACATAGTATGTCATTTTCCTTAGAAAATATCATGGAATGTGTTACAGTTGAAATTAAATGTAAAAAATCAAAAAATATAATTATAAGCGTTTATAGAGCTCCAGGATCAGATATCAATATTTTTGTGGATAGAATGACTGACATGTACAACATAATTAATAATAACAAGCTTTTGTTTGTCTGTGGAGACTTTAATATTGATTTTTTTAAACCCTTATGGTCAATTACAAATAACTGAATTTATAAACTCTTGTTTTGTATGGGTCTATATCCTGTGATCACACAACCAACCAGGATAACTAGGAACACATCAACACTCATTGACAACATATTAACAAATGACATTGTAGGGAATATAACAGGTGGAATACTTATTTCCGATGTCAGTGATCACTTGCCAGTTTTTGTAGCCTTTCAATCATCAGTGGACAGCGTGCACCAAACAAAAACTGTACATTTTATTAGGAAAATAACTAATGTTAATATTGAGAACCTCAGAAGGGATTTTGTTGCACCAGAAATGGTGTGAAATTTATTGTGATGATGTTGATGAATCATATGAATCATTTATTTCTATTGTATCTAATCTGTATGATAAACATTGTCCGTGGGTGCCTAAAACTAGAGATACACAAAGTACTGATAAATCTTGGGTAACAAAGGGACTCCTGGATGCATGTAAAAGGAAAAATTTATTGTACAAGCAGTTTTTAAAATTTAGAACTAATGAAGCCGATAGGAAATATAAGACATAAAAATAAATTAACAAACATTATGCGATTGTGTAAGAAGCAGTATTACTGCGATTTGTTGGAGAAAAACTAATAATATTAGGGGAACCTGGAAGCTCTTGGGTGAAATCATTAAAAAGAAAAAAGTTGTTAAAGATTATCCATCTTACTTTTATATAGACTCTGATAAAATTGTAAAAGGAAATAAAATTATTGCTGATTATTTTAATGATTATTTTGTTAACGTTGGTAAAATTTTTAGCAAACTCAATTGTAACTACGGCAAAGTGTGCTACGGACAACTGTAAATTAATTAATAAAATTCAGGATTCAATGTTTATTAGAGAAACGGATGAAAAAGAAATTTTTAACATAGTTCATAAAATTAAGGGAAAAAAATCCACTGACATTGATAGCTTTGATATGGTTTTGATTAAGAACATTATTGACTGTATTATCAAACCCTTAACATATATTTGTAACCTGTCACTTATGACTGGGAAATTTCCCTCCAGAATGAAAATTGCTAAGGTGATACCATTGTTTAAATCTGGCGATAAACACGTTTTTTTCAAATTATAGGCCAATCTCTTTGTTACCACAGTTTTCTAAAATTCTGGAAAAAATATTTGTAAAGAGGTTGAATAATTTTATAGAAAAACATCATATACTTAATGAACAGCAGTATGGTTTCAGAAAAAATCGAACAACTTCTTTGGCTTTAATAGATTTTGTGGAACAAGTTACAAATGCAATAGAGAAGAAGCAATACAATGATGTTTTTTTTTTTATTTACAGAAAGCATTTGATACTATTGATCATACCGTATTATTGGAAAAATTACAGATGTATGGTATTAGAGGACTGGCCTTTAACTGGATAGCTAGTTATTTACGTAATAGATAGTGTGTTCACCTTGGTGGGATAAAATCAGAATTTTTGAGGATTACATGTGGAGTGCCCAAGGGGTCAGTTCTCGGGCCATTATTGTTTTTGCTGTATATTAATGATATAGGTTTGGTTTCTAAGTCTTTGAGTTGTATTTTGTTTGCTGATGATACAACTGTGATTGGTAGTGGAGATAATTTGAGACAGCTCTTGGACTTGGTGGAGTGGGAATTGCAAAAATTTAAATACTGGTTTGACTCTAATAAATTATCACTTCATTTCGGTAAACCTAAGTGCATTATATTTGGAAATAAGCCTAGAAATTTAAGCAGTAAATTATTGTTGAATGGTATTGAAATTGAAATTGTATCTCAAACTAAATTTCTTGGAGTTTAGTTGGAAAACTCATATAAAACATACTGAGTCCAAAAATGTATGCATTTATTTCCTCTAGGCTGGACTATTGTAATTCATTATCAGGTTGTCCTAAAAGTTCCCTGAAAAGCCTTCAGTTAATTCAAAAAGCTGCAGCTAGAGTACTGACGGGGACTAGAAGGAGAGAGCATATCTCACCCATATTGGCCTCTCTTCATTGGCTTCCTGTTAATTCTAGAATAGAATTTAAAATTCTTCTTCTTACTTATAAGGTTTTGAATAATCAGGTCCCTTCTTATCTTAGGGACCTCATAGTACCATATCACCCCAATACAGCGCTTCGCTCTCAGACTGCAGGCTTACTTGTAGTTCCTAGGGTTTGTAAGAGTAGAATGGGAGGCAGAGCCTTCAGCTTTCAGGCTCCTCTCCTGTGGAACCAGCTCCCAATTCGGATCAGGGAGACAGACACCCTCTCTACTTTTAAGATTAGGCTTAAAACTTTCCTTTTTGCTAAAGCTTATAGTTAGGGCTGGATCAGGTGACCCTGAACCATCCCTTAGTTATGCTGCTGTAGACTTAGACTGCTGGGGGTTTCCCATAATGCAATGAGTGTGTCTTTCTCTTTTTGCTCTGTATGCACCACTCTGCATTTAATCATTAGTGATTGATCTCTGCTCCCCTCCACAGCATGTCTTTTTCCTGGTTCTCTCCCTCAGCCCCAACCAGTCCCAGCAGAAGACTGCCCCTCCCTGAGCCTGGTTCTGCTGGAGGTTTCTTCCTGTTAAAAGGGAGTTTTTCCTTCCCACTGTCGCCAAGTGCTTGCTCACAGGGGGTCGTTTTGACCATTGGGGTTTTTCCGTAATTATTGTACGGCCTTGCCTTACAATATAAAGCGCCTTGGGGCAACTGTTTGTTGTGATTTGGCGCTATATAAATAAAACTGATTGATTGATTGAAAAATCAAAAGTTATTGCTATCTTGTACAAAGTACAATACTTTCTCCCCCACCACCTGTTGGTTTCATTGTATCACTCATTACTTGTCCCTTATATGAGTTACTGCATTGAAGTTTGGGGAAATACATATAAAACAACAATACTAATCCAATATTTCTGTGTGTCGTCCTGGTTCCTCTCTCTCTCTCTCTCTCTCTTTTCCCAGGTGGCATCCCTTGTGGAGCTGATGAGCACACCTGCTTGCAATCAACTTGCTTCCATATAAGCCCTGGTTCTTCAGCTCATCGGCGCCAGAGACTCGGTGTTCACAACCTGGTACCTGGCCTATCAATTTCCGTATTGAGCCTGTCTGTCTGCGTTCCGCCGCAGTGTTCTATGATTCACTGTTTTCTGCATTCCACACATCTCTAGTCATCATTAGCTCTGGTTTGAGTGATTGTAGCAGCCCTCTCATTGCCTTCTCTTCCTCCACAGTGACCTCATCCTCCATCAGCTCCCCAGGGGGCCACCTGGACCACGGACCACTCAGCTCCCCATCTTGGACTGCCACCTGTACTGCAGTGCTACGTGGGCTGCGACCACCTGAGTCCACCACAAGGCCGGCCAGGTTTCCACTTTGTCTACCTCCAAGACTGTATTCATTATTTATGCAACATTTGTGCTGTGACACCTTCCCGGTTCATTAAATCCTATTGTTTTTTCATTCAGTCTCCCTGCTTTGGGGTCCAAGCCTGGTTTTCGGGTCAGAATCGTAACAGAAGTCTCTGGCCAACATCATGGACTCCGCAGGGTCAGACCAACTTCAACAAGCCCTGTGTCCGCCCAGGGAGCCTTCCTGGGTCAGCAACAGCAACAACTTTCCGCACTCTCTGATCTGGTCCAGGACCTCACCCGACAGGTTTCACACACACACACACACACACACACACACACACACACACACACACACACACACACACACACACACACACACACACACACACACACACACACACACACACACACACACACACACCGCACTGTCTTCTCTTACAGCTAAAGTAGATAAACTCACCTTAGTTTCACCCCCAGCCCAGGATTCCACTCCGGTTCAGCATTTGCAGGCTTCCACATCTCCCAATCCAGTCCCAGAACCATTTATCTGCCACCCAGAACCATATGCCGGTGATGTAAACACATGCTCCTCTTTTGTCATGCAGTGTTCCTTCGTTTTCTCCCAGCATCCGTCACAATATTCCACCGATCACAGTAAGGTCTATTACGTCATAAACTTGCTCCGGGGGGAGGCTCGCAAGTGGGTTACCGCCCTCTGGAGTACAAGTTCACCTCTGCTTCACTCCTTTTCTCGCTTTTCCACAGAGTTTTGGTTAGTTTTCGATCACCCTCAATGCAGCCATTCCTTATCCCAGCAGTTGTTGTCCCTGAGGCAGGAACAGCGGAGCACTGCAGAGTACGCAGTCGACTTCCGTGTTCTCGCTGCGGAGGCCAGCTGGGACTCCGCGGCGCTGCAAAGTGTTTTTGTTAATGGGTTGTCAGAGGCTTTAAAGGATGAACTGGCGGTTTGTGAATGACCGTAATCGCTGGACGACTTAATTACTTTAGCTATCCATATCGACAACCGGTTGAGGGAGCATCGGCGAGAGAGAGGTCGGAAAGCTGACCATAGTACTGCCGCTTGGATCCCTCTGCGGTCTGGGCCGGGCCCATCTTTCCCAAGCTCCACTGCTGTGTCCATCCTCAGGCCTCCAGCTCCCCCTGCTGACGAGCCCATGCAATTAGGCAGGGCCAAATTATCACTACAGGTGCGCCAGCAGAGACTGAATGCTGGGGAATGTTTATATTGTGCTGCAACAGGTCACATCCGTAGTTCTTGTCCCGTGCGGCCAAAAACCAACGTTCATCCTTAGACTCCGGGTTAAGGATGAGCCAGATCACATTCACGGGGGTTCAATCCAGACGCACCCAAATCCCGGGCACTCTTTTGTTTAATGACTGTTCATTATCTATTCCTGCACTAATTGACACAGGGGCTGAAGGGAATTTTTTGCACCGCAAGGTTGTAGTCAATTCTTGCATCCCGGTGGAGGCACTTGACACGCCCCTCTCAGTTTATGCTTTAGACCAGGGGTGGGCATCGAGGGCCGAGACACTGCAGGTTTTCCATGCAACCATTCACCTCAGCAGGTGGGTTGCTGATGAGCTTCTCCTCTGAACATAAACACCTGGTTGTCAATGAAATCACCTGCTGAGACACCTGATCATTAATGAAATCACCTGCTGAGGTGACTGGTTGCACGGAAAACCTGCAGTGTCTCGGCCCTTTATGGCACATGATTGCCCACCCCTGCTTTAGACGGCAGTCCCCTTCCTGCCATAACACACAGAACGGTTCCAATCACTCTCGTGGTATCTGGTGGTTCCCAGATAACAACCAACGTTTCTTCCACGTTCTCTTTTAGTGCTGGGTCATCCTTGGGCGGTCAAACACAATCCCCGGATTGATTGGCCGACCGGAACTATCACACAGTGGAGCGAGGCCTGCCACCGTGAGTGTCTTCGATCCTCTATTCCGCCAAGTGCTGTAGGCAAGGAGGAGGTCACTTCACCTCCTGACCTGTCTTTAGTCCCCACAGTATCACGATCTGGCCGAGGTGTTCAGCAAGGATCATGCTCTGTCACTTCCTCCGCACCGTCCTTACGATTGTTCCATAGACTTGCTTCCGGGCGCAAAGTATCCAGTTAGTAGACTCTTCAATCTGTTGCGCCCGGAACATGAGGCTATGGAGACCTACATCCGGGACTCCTTGTTTGCTGGGCTGATACGTCACTCGTCGTCTCCACTGGGGGCAGGCTTCTTCTTTGTCGGGAAGAAGGATGGAACCCTGCACCCCTGCATTGATTTCCGGGGGTTGAATGCTATTATGGTCCGCAACCGGTACCCACTCCCCCTACTTGATTCCACATTCAGCCCCCTGCAGGGGGCCTCAGTTTTTTCCAAATTAGACCTCAGAAATCCCTATCACCTGGTTTGGATTATGGAGGGTGATGAGTGGAAGACGGCCTTCAACACGCCTCTTGGTTATTTCGAATATCTGGTCATGCCTTTCGGTCTCACGAACGCTCCCGCCACTTTCCAAGCACTGATAAATGATGTCCTTCGGGATTTCCTCAACCAGTTTGTTTTCATCTACCTAGATGATATCCTTATCTTCTCCTCATCTCTCCATGAACATATCAGACACGTACGTCCTTCAGTGGTTGTTGGAGAACCGGTTCTTTGTGAAGGCTCAAAAATGTGACTTCCATCAGTCCACCATTTCCTTCCTTGGTTTCATCATCTCTCCTAACTCAGTCAAGCCGGATCCCTGTAAAGTCTCTGCTGTAACTCAGTGGCCAGTCCCGACCTCCAGAAAACAGCTACAACAGTTTCTTGGGTTTGCCAATTTCTATCATAGGTTCATTTGCAACTTCAATCTTGTCGCCTCATCCCTCATAGCTCTCACTTCCCCTAAGGGTCCGTTTCAGTGGTCTGCCTCAGCGGACAAAGCCTTCAGTGACCTCAAACAACGGTTCTCCATGGCCCCTATCCTACTCCAGCCCGATCCGGACAGCCAGTTTGTCGTGGAGGTTGATGCCTCCGATTCTGGTATTGGTGCAGTCCTGTCTCAGCGGTCAGCCTCTGATGACAAGCTTCATCCACGTGCCTTCTTCTCCCGCCGGCATCGTAGAGGAACTACGATGTTGGTAACCAGGAACTTCTCACGGTCAAAGAGGTGCTGGCAGAGAGGAGACACTGGCTGGAGGGGGCCGCAGTTCCATTCACTGTCTGGACAGATCACAAGAATTTCGAATACATCAAAACTGCAAAACGCCTCAATTCATGTCAGTCGAGGTGGTCTCTGTTCTTTGGACGATTCAGTTTAACCTGATCTACCGACCCGGAACCAAGAACAGGAAACCGGATGCCTTATCCCGCCAGTTTGACATCTCGGATACCCCCTCCACATCGGACCCTATTCTGCCCCGTTCCATGGTCATGGGGGCCCTTACCTGGGATGTGGAGAGAGTCGTCTGGGAGGCTTTGGACAGACACCCAGATCCTGGAGGAGGCCCTCCTGGGCGGCTTTTTGTTCCACCAGAAGCCCGTTCTGAAGTCCTCACCTTTTGTCACGCCTCCAAGTTTGCCTGCCATCCTGGGGTGACTCGGACTTTGGAGCTGGTACATTGTTGCTTCTGGTGGCCCTCCATCCAGGCAGACGTGCCCATTATGTCCAAGCCTGTACCATCCGCGCCAGGGCTTCCTTCACCCACTTCCCACACCAAGCCACCTCTGGTCCCACGTCTGCCTGGACTTTGTCACGGGACTGCCTCCATCCCAGGGTAACTCAGTGGTCCTCATGATTGTGGATCAGTTTTCCAAGGCAGCTCACTTTGTGGCTCTGCCGGCGATTCCATCGGCCGAGCAGACCGCTGACCTCTTAGTCCACCATGTGGTGCGGTTGCATGGCATACCCTTGGATGTGGTATCAGACCGAGGTCCCCAATTCACCTCCCAGGTCTGTAGGAGCTTCTGTGCGGCTCTTGGGGCCTCGGTCAGTCTCTCTTTTGGCTATCATCCCCAGAGCAATGGCCAGGCGGAACGAGCTAACCAGGATCTGGAATCCACCCTGAGGTGTATCTCATCCTCCCACCCGGTGGAGTGGAGCACCCACCTTCCTTGGGTTGAATATGCACATAATTCACAGATCTCCGCCACTACAGGATTGACTCCATTTGAAGTTTCTCTGGGTTATCAACCTCCTCTGTTCCCTGCATAAGAAGCAGACACTGCTGTGCCGTCGGTTCAGGCCCATCTCGGACACTGCCGTCAGATATGGAGGACGGCCCGTTCTGCCCTTCTGCGGTCTAAAGAATGCACCGCACCCCAGCCCCCGTCTACTAGCCTGGGATGGAGGTGTGGCTTTCCTCACGGGACATTCCTCTGCAAACAGAGACTCCCAAACTCGCACCTCGATTCATTGGACCGTTTGTGGTTGATCGGGTGGTCAACCCCACCTCTGTGCGACTCCGTTTGCCCAGTTCTCTGCACATCCACCCAGTGTTCCATGTACATGTTCCATGTACTACGGCTCAAGCCCATTTGTTCCAGCCCGCTGTGTCCTCCTGCTCCGCCGCCTCCTCCTGCCCAGATCATCGATGGTCACCCGGCCTGGACAGTCAACAAGATCTTGGATGTTCAACGGCGCGGTTGGGGGTTCCAATATCTGGTGGACTGGGAGGGTTATGGGCCCAAAGAGTGCTCCTGGGTCAAGCGGAGCCTCATCCTTCACCCTTCACTCCTCCGGGACGTCTACAGGGAGCATCCTGATCGGCCCGGTAGGTCGCCTGGGGGCTACCATTGGGGGGGGAGTACTGTTGTGTGTTGTCCTGGTTCCTGCCCTCTCTCTCTCTCTCTCTCTCTGTCTCTCTCTCTCTCTTTTCCCAGGTGGCATCCCTTGTGGAGCTAATGAGCACACCTGCTTGCAATCTACCTGCTTCCATATAAGCCCTGGTTCTTCAGCTCATCGGTGCCAGAGACTCAGTGTTCACAACCTGGTACCTGGCCTCTCAATTTCCGTATTGAGCCTGTCTGTCTGCGTTCCACCGCAGTGTTCTTTGATTCTCTGTTTTCTGCATTCCACACATCGTCATTAGTTCTGGTTTGAGTGATTGTAGCAGCCGTCTCATTGCCTTCTCTTCCTCCACAGTGACCTCATCCTCCATCAGCTCCCCAGGGGGCCACCTGGACCACGGAGCACTCAGCTCCCCATCTTGGATTGCCACCTGTACTCCGGTGCTACGTGGGCTGCGACCACCTGAGTCCACCACAATGCAGGCCAGGTTTCCACTCTGCCTACCTCCAAGACTGTATTCACTATTTATGCAACATTTGTGCTGTGACACCTTCCTGGTTCATTAAATCCTATTGTTTTTTCATTCAGTCGCCCTGCTTTGGGGTCCAAGCCTGGTTTTCGGGTCAGAATCGTAACAATTTCTGTTACAAAAAAGCTATAATAGTGATAAGCAAAAAACCATATTGTGAACCAACAAATTCGCTGTTTGTTCATCTTCAGTTTTTGAAATTTTATGACTTGGTTGATTATTTTACTATACAGATAATGTATGAAGTTAAAAATGGACTCTTGCCTCAACATGTCCAGGAGCTGTTTAAAATGAGAGAGTCCAGTTATAATTTGCGTGGCTCTTTGGTGTTTGACAGAAGAAAGATTCAAACTACTGCTAAAAGTCATTGCATTTCCGTAAAGGGTGTTAGAGTGTGGAATGGCTGTTTGGATTGTATTAAAGTATCCAGTACATTGGCTTGTTTTAAAAGACTGTATAAAAATAATATATTAACTTGTTATATTTTGTGTAATTAAGTAAACTGACTGTGTGGCTATTTTTTTGTTTGTTTGTCTGTTGTATTACTTTGTATGTTTCACTGCGTTACATTGCTGACTGGTAATTGTTTTTTGTAGTTATTTTTTGTTTGTACACAGAAATTGATGTACGGGGTGGGCGTTTATAAGGTTTTGCTTCTGCCCACACCCTTTCAGCCGCACTAAATCGGCAAATTGTTTGAGTTTTGTTCTATATGTTTTAATTTTTGTTTTCTCTTGACTTGTTTTGTAAATGAGAGATTTTGTCTGTGCGTGCATGCTGAATAAAAATCATTCATTCAAAATCATTCATTCATTCATTCATTCATTCATTCATTCAAGAGCTTCGCTCGTTCATGTCCACAACAACACATATTAGGTTCCCTTTTATGTCTTCATTTGTCACTCTTGGTAAAAGAAGACCTGCACGCCACGAGTGTCTCCTAATTCAACATGTAGTATGACTTTTTTATGTGAATTGTTGAATCTTTTTCTACAGATAATGGACCACAGCTAATGTCAATTAAATCCCTGAAAGAGATTCATTGGCTTTGTTCTTCTATTTGTCTTTTCCCTCATGTGTTAGTACCCCTTGGGTTTCTTTCGAAATAAATAAGAGTTGCAATAAGAGCAAACCCTTTAACGTAGATATCACTGGACTGTTGACCAGTCAGGAAGTTCGTGTCCTCCAGAATGACATCCTCTGTGTTCCAGATGATGATACGCAGCTCATACCTAAGCACAGAGCACCATTTTAAAGGATGGAAAACATTTTTACTGTATAAAAAAAGACAGAAAGCAGAGCTGAAAATGTTGTGATTCGCTTTGAGAGTGAAAAGAATGGACAGAATTAGGAATCAACATATCAGAGGGACAGCAGGTAGGACAGTTTCAAGATTGAGATGGTTTAGACGTGCAGAGGAGGAAGAAGGATGCCGTGAGGACGGAGCCACCAGGCAGGCAGGAGGAGAAGAGGGAGGCCAAAGAATTATGTTGGACATGCAGGTGGTTGGTCTGACAGAGGAAAATGCAGAGGACAGTTTGAGATGGAGATAGATGATATGTTGTGGTCAGTGGTAGGCACAGTTCCACTAATCCGCTAACTGCTAATTATCGAAGATAATGTTTTCATTATCAGATTAGCTTTTCAGATAACTCTGAAAACCATCTGACTAATTATCTTCTGATAAGTTTTGGTCTGATAATTATTAGACTGCTAACATATTTTTGCAGATGTGGTAAACAAAGCTGAATAGTTACAAACATCTATGAAATCTAAAATCAGTGAAGTACCTACCTGTTAAATGTTTTATAGTAAATGCGCAGTTCTATCCTCCATAAACAGAGAAAAGCTGGTTCTAAAATAAACCGCTCTATTCTCTGCAGGCAAAGGAGAACTGGTCACAGAAAAGAAAAAAATGCTCATTTCTTTTGACCCTATACTGATATGCTGGCATTATCACCCAAGTCATCCAGAGGCATACAGTTTTAACTTATGGTTAAAATTTTAACCAAACTAATTTCGGACAAGTTATTTACATTAACATCACGTCTGAAGTTTTATAAAGTGAAAATATCAGATATATGTTTTAGTTGTAAAGTAATGCACTAATTTTGAAGGTTTTAGTGTGGACATGCTGTACCCAGGTGCATTATGGGTACCTCAGTACATTCACAACAAAGAAATGCATCTGAGATGCTCTGATCAGGCTCCACACGGACAACAGCATTAAACTCTTTGTATACTGTGCCTAAAACTCTTGTGAATATATTCTCTGGGTTTATAGATGTTGTTTTTGTGTTGGTTTTATGTAAAAATGCCAGAAGAAGCCCAGGTTGCTTTTCCATTATTTTCAATTGGAATCATTGCAATCGATTCTTGTTTACTATTAGAGTCCTGCCCTAATAGCAAACAACACTGTCTGTCGTCTTTGTTCCAGAGTAATATATATAAGATGTGGGAAATTCAGTTTGCGTTTATTAAATTCCACACATCTTAAACATAGCAGACACAGATTATCTGGAATTTTGTTTTGACAAGTTTTCACAGTCTGTACTGCCATCTCCTGGCCAGTGGTGTTCATGGCAGTATTCACCCTAGTACTGAGCATCCACTAGTTACTGTACCCAGCATAAGTTGGTAGTGTTCTATTTATTTTTGATACCGGTTATATCAGAAGGTTATCAACTTGGCTTTTTTTTTGAAAATGCCTTTTTTTTTTTTTACAAATAAAAAATGGCATAGTTTACAAAAGTACATTTATCTGTAAACACCAACACATGACACACCAACCAACAATGTGTTGGTTTACATAGAATGAATGAGTCAACCATTCAGTGTTAGTGGAGGCACATTTTACCCATAATCCTTTGCCATCTGTCTGTGTTCAATACAAAACCTCAGAATTAGTGCATTATTCAACATTAAAAGATACATGTTATATTTTAACTTTGTACAAATTACAGAATTGACATTAATGGAGTTATTCTATCAGTATTAATTTTATTTATAAACCAAACCATAAGTCAGCACTGCTTTATTTTCCAAGACCTCCGCCTCACGGCAACATTGTTATTGAGTAGAGAGTTGAGCTTTGTTGCTCCTTTCAACTGCTTCGCTGCTGAAAGCTATGTAGTAAACAGTAGCTTCCAGTAGTGGGCAGGGTGCACAAAGACAGAAGTGCTGACTCATTGTTTGGGTCTGTCGTCACCTTTGATGCTACCAGAACTGGAGTTAAAACTCAAAATCAGCTTGTTAGTAGTTGCAAGTGTACAGGAAACAATACTGGAGTTTATCAGTTATCTGTAGCTTCTGATAAATTTTTGGGGGGGTTTATTGGTTTAGCTTTATAAAAGATAACCTTTTAGTTTGCTGATTATCTGTTATCGAAGCTAATTTTTTGGTTAGCTGTGCCCACCACTGGTTATGGTGATCCCTAATGGGAGCCACTAAAGAAGAAGATCAGTTGGCTGAGCAGTAGGAGCACTGACAGACAGCTCTCACCCTTTGGGTTTTCGTGGTGAAATGTTCACTGCAGGTCCTGGATGCGGCATGTCCATCGGAAACATATCCACCCACATTTGGACCTGACCCTGTGGCATATACACACACACACACACACACACACACACACACACACACACACACACACACACACACACACACACACACACACACACACACACACACACACACACACACACACACACACACACACACACACACACACACACACACACACACACACACACACACACACACACACACAGAAGAGTGCTTCAGAGGATTTGAACACTCCAATAGCAGCTGTGAAAAATGATTTATGTTGGTAATGACAAGCTCCGTTGAAATAAATATAAATAAAAACTTATATAATATAGCCAAGATTTAATGCAGCCAATTAAGATAAACAGGCACACATCTGAGATAGGATAGGATTTTAAATATCTTGGTACATATGCTAATAGCAAACTGACCTTGAAATGGTGACCTACTGAAGATATTTTTTCAAGACATGCTCACAATGTCTTCTCTGAACAATTTCAGAGTAAGTCAAATTATTGTGGAAATTGTGTATAAAAGCTTATGGTTCCTTCACACATAACACTATTGAGGCCAAATGGCACACAAAGGAAACTTCGAATGGCACTCGTGAAAATTCAAGGCTGCCTCGAACACCTCGTACAGCAGTTGCCACATCCATTCGGGCACAGCACATGCACTTTACATTTTGTGTTGCTTGCACCGGAAAACCGTTCGAATGCCGTCAAGATGAGGTCATACTGCTATCTGATCATGGTCACAACATTTGCATGGCATGTAGTATGCAGGTTGGACAAATCGAGCTGCAGCTGAGGGGCTGCACGAAATCATCGGCCACGTTGAACCCTGGCCGAATGCTGTGATTGAGCCATCCTTCGCACCAGCGGCCAAATGGCGGGCGAGTACCCATTCCACCAACTTTCAGCCAGAGTCCAGGTGCCACCCATGAATATCCAACACCACTGGTGGGGCTTTCAAGCAAAGGCTTGAACGGTGGCTGGAGTGTAGTGTGATCACTGTCCAGCGCAGCATGTATACATGTGGATGGCTGTCATGCTCATGATGGAACAGCTGACAGCTGTGGAACACCCATCATGGCATATCCAGCATGTCCTGCTGGAGGTGGAATCATGGCCAGCAGCATACCCACACCACCACAAGAGATAAAAATAAAAACCCAGCTGTTCCAGCTGTGTGCCACAGCACCAGTGCACCATCCGACTGGACAGGCACGTCAAATGACACGTAATCGCAATGTCCACACAGCCTTTCCATTATGTGACAGCCTGGCTGACAGACAGCGTGGGCAGCTCATTTGCCCCACGTCCTGGGGTCTGCCTTTGTGAGTCCATTCATGTGAGTGCTTTGTTGCTCCAGGCAGGTGGGCGTGTCCCTCGTCTGTGATTTGATGTCTGTATTGACATGATCACATGCGCTCACATGCACTACAGTCATGCCTTTGTCAGGGGACCAAGGTTGACATGTAATCATGTTATGGGTTGGATGTCAGGAACCATGGCCCACCATGGCCAGTGACTGCATTCCTGTGGCTTGTGCTGCTCCATATCACAGCCGCCATGTCATCACAATGCAATGCTAGGGAACACATTATTGCCACGTGCTCCAATCACCTATGTACAATGCACAGTGGTGCATATGTGTCTGCAAACGACGACGACATAGGGAAAAATAAACAACAAATAAGATCACCTTTGATCACCCCCAGCCATGCACATGGCGATGACCATGCAGTCAGAGCTGCACGTGACCACTGTGTCATCGCTATTCTCCAGCTGTGTTCTCACAGCTGGAGAACACATATTGTGCTATGAAGAACATCATCTCTCAACATGCCACCGCAAAGCACGTGTTGATGGCCTTTCTTGACATGGTGAAAAATAAAAACAGGTCACCGGCCCGTTGCACCTCACGTGACACACAATCGCAATGTCCACATGGTCCGTCCGTCACGTGACAGCATGACTGACAGCCTGACTGACAGGTCAGCATGGGCAGCTGGTCATCATGTCACAGCTGACCTCTGTGTCATCGCTACTCACAGCTGGAGAACACATATCGTGACATGAAGAACATGTAAAAATATTCATCTGATCATGTGAACTGGTGAGGCAATTGTCACGTCCACTACGTGAATTATAGTCCATATGATGGGGTGTCCTTCAGCGTGCTGCATGCTGATCGGGCAGTAACAGCTGGGCGCGCAGAGCTGGCTGATATGTTCATGACATGAGCGCATTGATTCATTCATGTCAGTTCATTAATTCCTTGTTTATGTCCATGGCCATGGTTCATAACGGAACAGAAGGATGATAATTCTTTTATTGTATGCTCTTTCTAACAGGAATTAAATATTTTAACTGACAAAACAAAGTTCATTTTTTTCCTCTGTTCCAACACCAGTGATGCCGGTAACGCGTTACTTAGTAACGCGTTACTCTAATCTGACCACTTTTTTTAGTAACGAGTAATCTAACGCGTTAATCTTTCCAAATCAGTAATCAGATTAAAGTTACTTCTCCATGTCACTGTGCGTTACTATTATTTTTCATTGTGGGTCGATAACAGCATTAAACTTGGTCCGTGGGCAGGAGGTCGGGGTTCGACTGAACTGCCCACTTTAAGCGAGCTGTGAGCTTTTAATCCGCGGTTTTTTGCAGCTGCTCGACTCGTCCTCACCTCTTAAAGCGTGGTGATCAGCACACCTGCACTGAGCTTTACGAAGACATTTTTATACTTTTTTTCCTCCTTTATTTAGAATTCTGAGCTGAGCTGCTCTGTATCTGGTCGTTAAAAACAGCTGATCCTCCGCGACGCGTCAACAACTAACACTATTTTCCACTCAAATGCACCTAAACTCTCTTTCTGAGGACCACATGATGTGAAAACGCAATAAAACTTTACCTGTAAATCTGGTCCTGTTTTCTGCATAAATAAATGTTATCCATTCTTTGTGCTCAAACGCCAAAGCAGGGGCGAATCTAGATGGAATGGGGGCGTGGGGCAAGGATGTGCCCCTTCCCCCACAACACCCCTAGATTAAAGGTGCAATTTTGAAGCCGTTTTTTACTACAACTAATATTGCTTAAAATAATAATAATTTCGACAAGTAAAATGTTTAGAGAGAATTTAAATGTTAGAAAAATGTTAGAATTTAATAGTTACCTTTATAAACAATGTAGGCTCGAAATTGCAAGTTTTACTGTTACAGTGCTGTCAACAGTTAAATATGAGGTCAAGAAAGACGTCTTTATTTTACTTTTTATAAAACAAGTATTTATTTTCATTGAAGTCAAGAAAGGGTGACTATAAAGTGAGTTTTGGCAAAACAGGTATCATTGTCATGTTGAGGTGGCAGAGGGTTGTCGGCAGCTGGGAAAAGTAACTAAAAAAGTAACTAGTAATCTAACTTAGTTACTTTTACAATTGAGTAATCAGTAAAGTAACTAAGTTACTTTTTCAAAGTAATTGTGGCAACACTGTCCAACACAGACCATCAAGTCATCAGGCAACAATTACACATCATTACCAGTAACATGATTGTCTTAAATTTAAAGGATGTCCAAGTTCGTAAGACAACATAAAAGTACTCATGATTTTAAGTGTCTCTGCACACATGTGCTAATAATTAGTGATTTATTCCTCTCACTCTGTGCATTGGCAGGTGCATTTCTGGAAAACATTTCACTCGGCAATTCTCTGCATTTTTCAGTGTATGATGTCCTAATTAGCAAAACAGAAACATCCCAATGACTGACAAACAGAAGGAAACGAACCTGCTCTGTACAAAAACTAAGCTTCTGAGCTGCCATTCTAAAGTGGATTTACAGGGTGGAAACAACCCGCTTCACCCTGAAACTCTTAACTTTTTCAGAGTGTCGGATTTTAGAGCTTAAAGTGTGGTCGACGCGGTGTTTGTGTGGATGCTGGTTACTGACGCTGTGGACATAGATATGGGACAACTGACACTGTTTTTAACAGACTGCCTGGACACAGAGATGGATTTGTTACATTGGAAAAATTCATATATAGAATATAGAATACATTATTTCCATGGACATTATTTTACGTGCCACAATTGAGAGAGAGGCAGAGCTGCAGCTGCAACAATCTTACACGCACTTCTTTGATTGTGTGAAGTCTACATTTGAAAATTAATTCATAACATGTTTAGAATTTTACCCCTTTTGTGTTTTGTTACTAGATTTATTTATTTATTTTACTTTGAGAGAGTGGAAATTTGGAGCTGTAATGTGTGTGTCCTGTGAAGCTCACTGTGTGTGTTTGTGTGTGTGTGTGCGCGCGTGCTGTACAGCTGACAAGACGCTTGTATTCCCCGGCAGCAGATGTTTTTTAAATTTTATTGATAACAACACTCATGACTAATCGTGCACAAAAATAATCCTGGAGCAGAAATGATTACTGACAGGCTATGTTGATGGCTCATGGCCATGCAGGTGGACATCAACCTTCTTGGAGCCGCAGCTTTTACCGTGACTATATCAAAATGAACAGTTATCACTTAAAAACGAGTCATCATAACACGACATCACACTTATGTGAACTTTGAAATTAATCTGTACCTCCGTTCTTAACGTTATCAGCTACATTCCATTGAAGCACATGCTGGGCAGCTATGTTACTTGTCAGAAACAGCCGAGTATTCACAAGTACTTTGTTTTTGGATGTCTCCGTAGCTGTTTCTGCGAATGCCGTATACTTTGAAACCGGTCACGGAAGCGCACAAAGTAATACCAATGGATCATTGGATCATCGGATTACAACCGAAATCTAAACTGTTATGATTTTGGTGCAATGTGTCTTTTGAACTGTACATTCATTGTTCTTGTAATGTTCTATGCTCTCATTATTTGGTCTTTTTCTTCGATTTATGTACATTTGTACAACATTTAATTGCTTCCGCTGCTGTGTGAGCACAATGTGGTATCATACCTCTCACGTGGTTGCACTGTTTGTGCACATGTTACAAAACCGTCACTGCGGGATCGAACGGCATCCGTACATAGCTGTCCGACCATCTGTCCCTCCCAATAGCGGCTGGAATTTGATGGTAAATGGACTGCATTTATATAGCGCTTTTCCATCTGCATCAGACGCTCAAAGCGCTTTACAAATAATGTCTCACATTGACCCCGATGTCAGGGTGCTGCCATTACAAGGCGCTCACTACACACAGGGAGCAATAGGGAATTAAAGACCTTGCCCAAGGATCTTCTGGTCTCAAGCCCAACACCTTAACCACTAGAGTCTAGGAGAGGTGATAGTCTAGTGACTAGACTATCACCTCTCCTATTTTTTGAGGTTTGACAATTCAGCCTTTTTCGGCCGCTTTCAGCCTCATTTTCCCAACTTTGTGTTATGTGTGAAGGGGCCATTAGTGGAACGCATTCTGTCTTTTAGCGTGATCACATGGTCTGGTAGTTTAAACAAATCCCACTCACACAGAAGATGGGCATTGCCTTTTGAGGTGCATGTAGTACTTGCTATCCAGCTTTTCATTGTCTGCCATAACTCATCACACAACACATCACATGGTTGCTGACACGTGTGTAGTGATTGCTTTGATCAGGTTTAAAACACTTGTCACTCCACTTAACGCAATCTTCCTCATTGAAGACAACTTTGGATGCTGTAGCTCCTCTGAAAAAGAGAGCTTTAAATCAGAAGTGCCTTACTCTGTGGTATAACTCACAAACTCGCAGCTTTAAGCAGATAACCCGTAAGTTGGAGAGGAAATGGCGTCTCACTAATTTAGAAGATCTTCACTTATCCTGGAAAAAGAGTCTGTTGCTCTATAAAAAAGCCCTCCGTAAAGCTAGGACATCTTCCTACTCATCACTAATTGAAGAAAATAAGAACAACCCCAGGTTTCTTTTCAGCACTGTAGCCAGGCTGACAAAGAGTCAGAGCTCTATTGAGCCGAGTATTCCTTCAACTTTAACTAGTAATGACTTCATGACTTTCTTTGCTAATAAAATTTTAACTATTAGAGAAAAAATGACTCATAACCATCCCAAAGACGTATCGTTATCTTTGGCTGCTTTCAGTGATGCCGGTATTTGGTTAGACTCTTTCTCTCAGATTGTTCTGTCTGAGTTATTTTCATTAGTTACTTCATCCAAACCATCAACATGTCTATTAGACCCCATTACTACCAGGCTGCTCAAGGAAGCCCTACCATTATTTAATGTTTCGATCTTAAATATGATCAATCTATCTTTATTAGTTGGCTATGTACCACAGGCTTTTAAGGTGGCAGTAATTAAACCATTACTTAAAAAGCCATCACTTGACCCAGCTATCTTAGCTAATTATAGGCCAATCTCCAACCTTCGTTTTCTCTCAAAAATTCTTGAAAGAGTAGTTGTAAAACAGCTAACTGATCATCTGCAGAGGAATGGTCTATTTGGCCTTGCCTTACAATATAAAGCGCCTTGGGGCAACTGTTTGTTGTGATTTGGCGCTATATAAATAAAATTGATTGATTGATTCAATCTTCCCTTAAATGCAACTGACTCTTCACACACAGAGGTGCAGCAGAATGAAAACCTTCAAATTCCTCGGCACTCACTGGAGGAATGGTCTATTTGAAGAGTTTCAGTCAGGTTTCAGAATTCATCATAGTACAGAAACAGCATTAGTAAAGGTTACAAATGATCTTCTTATGGCCTCAGACAGTGGACTCATCTCTGTGCTTGTCCTGTTAGACCTCAGTGCAGCTTTTGATACTGTTGACCATAAAATTTTATTACAGAGATTAGAGCATGCCATGGGTGTTAAAGGCACTGCGCTGCAGTGGTTTGAATCATATTTATCTAACAGATTACAATTTGTTCATGTAAATGGGGAGTCTTCTTCACGGACTAAGGTTAATTATGGAGTTCCATAAGGTTCTGTGCTAGGACCGATTTTATTCACTTTATACATGCTTCCCTTAGGCAGTATTATTAGAAAGCATTGCTTAAATTTTCATTGTTACGCAGATGATACCCAGCTTTATCTATCCATGAAGCCAGAGGACACACACCAATTAGTTAAACTGCATGAATGTCTTTCAGACATAAAGACATGGATGACCTCTAATTTCCTGCTTTTAAATTCAGATAAAACTGAAGTTATTGTACTTGGCCCCACAAATCTTAGAAACATGGTGTCTAACCAGATCCTTACTCTGGATGGCATTACCCTGACCTCTAGTAATACTGTGAGAAATCTTGGAGTCATTTTTGATCAGGATATGTCCTTCAATGCGCATATTAAGCAAATATGTAGGACTGCTTTTTTTTTCATTTGTGCAATATCTCTAAAATTAGAAAGGTCTTGTCTCAGATTGATGCTGAAAAGCTAAGTCATGCATTTATTTCTTCTAGGCTGGACTATTGTAATTCATTATTATCAGATTGTCCTAAAAGTTCCCTGAAAAGCCTTCAGTTAATTCAAAATGCTGCAGCTCAAGTACTGACAGGGACTAGAAGCAGAGAGCATATTTCACCCATATTGGCTTCTCTTCATTGGCTCCCTGTTAATTCTAGAATAGAATTTAAAATTCTTCTTCTTACTTATAAGGTTTTGAATAATCAGGTCCCATCTTATCTTAGGGACCTCATAGTACCATATCACCCCAATAGAGTGCTTCGCTCTCAGACTGCAGGCTTGTAGTTCCTAGGGTTTGTAAGAGTAGAATGGGAGGCAGAGCCTTCAGCTTTCAGGCTCCTCTCCTGTGGAACCAGCTCCCAATTTGGATTAGGGAGACAAACACCCTCTCCACTTTTAAGATTAAGCTTAAAACTTTCCTTTTTGAAAAAGCTTATAGTTAGGGCTGGATCAGGTGACCCTGAACCATCCCTTAGATATGCTGCTATAGACTTAGACTGCTGGGGGGTTTCCCATGATGCACCCAATGTTTCTTTTTATTCACCTCTTTTTGCTCTGTATGCACCACTCTGCTTTTAATCATTGGTGACTGATCTCTGCTCTCTTCCACAGCATGTCTTTTTCCTGATTCTCTCCCCTCAGCCCCAACCACTCCCAGCAGAAGACTGCCCCTCCCTGAGCCTGGTTCTGCTGGAGGTTTCTTCCTGTTAAAAGGGAGTTTTCCTTCCCACTGTTGCCAAGTGCTTGCTCATAGGGGGTCGTTTTGACCGTTGGGGTTTTTCTGTAATTATTGTATGGCTTTTGCCTTACAATATAAAGCGCCTTGGGGTGACTGTTTGTTGTGATTTGGCGCTATATAAATAAAATTGATTTGATTTGACTCACATTAGTGAAGATCTCACCTGGTCTTACAACACCCGACAGATCATCAAGAAGTCTCAACAGAGACTTTCTGAGAAGACTGAGAAAATATGGTATGTCAACCAAAATTCTCAGTAACTGATACAAGTGTATGATTGAGAGTGTCTTCATTGCTGCCATCTGGTACAGTATGTGCACAGTCCAAGACAGGAAGGCTCTTCAGCATGTGATTTAGGCCTCACAGTACATCTCTGGGGCAGCCTTCCCCTCACTGCAGGACATTTACCAAACCAGAGTCCTACATAGGACACACAACCTCATCAGGGACACTACACACCCCCAACACTCACTCTTCATACTCCTAACATCAGGCTACAGGAGTCTGAAGTCAGGACTACTAGGCTGTTGAACAGCTTCTACCCACAGGTCATTAGGCTTCTCAATAACTCTCTTACACACTGACTCCACCACCATGTGAGTGACTGTTATTTCACTGTCATTCTTCTCATCGATATTACGATCATCCTCTAAGTATTTATTATGATAGCTCTGTTCACTATTTCTGTACCCGTGCACTTTATGACTCTTGCCCAGCAGGAATACTGCTTTAAACTCCACAATACTGCATAAAATTGCCAGTACTGCATAAACTGCACATCCACAGATCCTCTAAATGGTACATCCTTTAAATAGTGTATATAATTCATTCTTCAGTCTAATAATGTGTATTTTATAATGTGTTTTCTTTATAAATCATCTGATGTGAACTTTCTACATGCAGTTTTTCTAGGGAGAATGAACACAGTAAGAATTTCATTGTGTGGTAGTTTATATACACAATACTGGAAAGTATTCACAGTGCCTCAATTTTTCCACAGTGTGTTTTGTTACAGCCTTATTCCAGAACGAGCACGTTGTCTGTGGGGATCCATGGCCATTAGATTGGATAGTGTTTATAAAATAGGTAGCTGACATTTTTCAAGGGTGGTAATAAATTATGAAAAGTTTCTATAATGAGCTGGAATGGAATGTGAGTCCAGAATGGTGAGTCCAGAATGTTGTTAGAATGTTAGAGGTCAACAGATTTTAGAGGAAGGGTTTAACCCTTTTATTTCCTCTTAATTATGTAATTAAGAGGAAATTAACAGCGTACTGTGATGTCAGTCGCTGGTCTCTTCAAAACTGCTTCGTTTTATGTTTATATACGTTTCTTAAATATTATGTAAAAGCTAGCAAGAAATAAACACTAAAACTGAAAAGACTGTTTTTGTAATCCAATAACACCTCTGGAACAATTTATAAACCATTTATCGAACTTTAGCATAGTGACATCACAGGCTGCTAGCTCGGTAGAAACTCTGTTTCATTTGTGTGTAAATATAATCTCTTTGTTATATATCATGTAAATGCTAATGAGAAATAAACACTTCTATAATGGAAAACACTGTTTTTGGAACCTAATAACACCTCTGGAGTGATTTATAAGATATTCAGCAGATATTAGCATGTGTGAGGATGCATGTGAGCATCCATAGTTTCTCCAAAAATTTTAGTCTTATCAATGTTCCATTTTGGCAATGATCATCCCAAAATACATAAGCATACCAAACGGCAAATGTCAGCTCTCCTCAGTTTGTCTGTGATCACATTTATACACACACTTGTCCTCTGACACGCCGAAATGGAGGTGTTCCTTTGTCTCACTCAAACAGCAAATCGGTCGTTACGCACGAAGCCTCCGCGCGGCTTTCCATGACAAAATCTCTTGTTAAAAGTGAAATCTGCCGGAAAATGGCTGATGTCCAGCTCTTGTGATAACCAGAGAAAGTGCACACGACGGTCTAGTATCCACAGAGCTATCAGCTTAGAAATGATATGGCGTTTTCTGCCTCGTCGTCGCAGCTCGAAGCGCGGTGCGCAGAGCGTCCTTAAAGCTGTAGTAACAGTAACAGTCCTTATTCTCTGTGAAGCCCGTAAAATTTTCACCGAAAGCCAGATAAATTTTTCAAATGGTTTCCAGGTGCCAGTCTCTAACAGCTTCTGAAAAAATTCTGATGGAAAAAAGTCCAAATCATTCTGCCATTTCCAGACAATGAAAATCCGACAAGGGGGCGGGACCACTCCTTCCACAAGGCGTGCTCACAGGCGAATGACGTCACCGACAGGCGTGGAAAAACTCACGCATGCGCACGAGGGTTCAAGCTTGTCTGACGTAAAAACATATGAATCAAATCCATATAGTTTAAAAATAATAAAAAGGTCCGTTACTTTATTGACAGACCTCGTAATATGGGGCAGATTCTGTATTTTCTGGAAGACACATTGGGATAAGTGTTCTGTTTTTGGTGTCCTTCTCCCAACCAAACTCCTATGAGCTCAGGGGTGGAGGCTTGTCCCTTGGACATCACCACAGAATTGCCTGAAAATGAGCATGTTTCATGTTCTTAGTGAATACTTCGTGAGTGGAAGAGAGGCCATGTTTGGTTACGTCTGGTTATGTATGGCCTTTAAAATTCTTTTTCCCCCATATCAGCATCCTTGTGTGTGACATGTCCTTGCCATAACAGGCTGAGATGTAACCAATGGCTTGCTCAATTACTTACTCGAGTGGTGCATCCACATCTCCTACTGTTGACAACTCATATTCATCCTTCATGTCCTTGAGGGTCTTGATCACTGTGCCTTCACCAATACCAAAATAACACACGACTGTTTTCAGACTGAACATGGCAGGACACAAATGCAAATTGTTCAAAAGGCTTTAGTTGGTTTCCAGGCTGGGTTCGGTACACGAGTCCAACAAACAGTACTAAGCAGCAATGTCCAAAGCATGAGACAAAAAGCGAGGTCAATAGACAGGTGGGCGATAGGTACCCAGCTAGACAAAAGCGAGGAATAAGGAAACCGGAACATGAGAGCTGGAAACGCAGGCAAAAAGCACTAACAATCTGGCGGGGACTGTGCAGCTGGAAAACCACACACACAGACAGTAGGTCAAAATGCTCTCTATGGAGCAGTGATAGAAGGACACCAGCAGTCTCTGTGGCAGATGGTTATTCCTGAGAACCCTCAGGAAATAGAGTCTCTGCTGTGCCTTCTTGATGGTAACCATAGTGTTTGTGCTCCAAGTCAGGTCGTCTTTCAAATAAATGCCCAGAAAATCTGTGCCCACTACTGACCAAGACACACCGAAAGACAAGAGAGTGCAAAGCAGAAAAACACCAACCCAGCCTGCACAGAAACCCCACACAAGAAATAACTACTAAAAACAAACCAACAAAATCCCCTACAACCTCACACCATGACAGCTACTGTGTCACATCCTGATATAGCATGGGTGATTGAAGGATCTTCACTATTTCCTAATGCTTAGTCAGTGTGGGCTTCATGTCTGGTATTGCTCTTTCTTTGCTTGGAGTTTCCATTGTCAGTGGCACGTTCAGCCCTCCCTGTTCGTAGTGGTGTGGAAGCAATACAAACACATCTGTATCATCAGAAATGACAGTTTATGCTGGGCTTCTTCAACACACTGCAAGACTTGGTCAACAATGATGATGTCAGCTTCTTAGTGATGAGTCTCGAGGTCAGTACGGGTCCTTATCTCTTCCATACAGATTTCAGTGGGATTGGGATTCTCCCCTGTTACAACAAGCTTGTGTTTCATTGTGCTCTGCTGATGAAAGAGCCTGACCTGTGTCAAGTCATTACATAGGATCTGATTAAGCTACTTCTTGTTTTCAATAGACGACAAGACAACCTTCAGGGCTGGCAGCTTTGTTGTCCTATGCAGATGATGTTTCCTGCTAACTCCTGTCTCCCTGCCATCTCGTGTGATGGCATCTATCAAAAATGAGGTACACCTCACTGTTTGTCAGGTATGAAGCAATTTGAATCTTAACATTCACCATGAAGTCATTCACTGAACCATCTCCAGGCCAATGTGCAGGCCACAAAAGGGTTGATCCATCAATAACAGTTACTTTAGCATCACCGACATTCCTCCTGGAAACTTCCACCTGCAACAAACTCTTCAGTTTGAATTTGCCTGTTCAGCTCTGCATCCCATCCTTCTTGAACACTGAGGTGGGGACAGGCACTAGATCATAAGCAAGCATCCATATCGTGTACACTAGACAGCAATCCAATGACCTACGAGTATATCATAGACCTTCGTGTAACCAACCTTGACGGAACAGATAGCTGTCATCGTCTCGACTTTCTTCAATATTGTGTCATAAATCTCCTCAGGCCATGTCTTCTTGAAGTCCTCTAGCATTTTGTGTTCAATCACCACAGAATCATCAACACTGACAATCATCAGAGCTAACCTACCAATGATGATGTTTAAAACTGCTCCCACTGGATGTTCCCTGGGGCTTAAAGTATGGAGACAAGCCATCAATTTCTCCCTGTCCTTTCAATTCTTGCTTTTGCTTCTTCTTTGTGGAATAGCTGATGACATGCAGGATCCATCTCATCTTTCTCCTTTGGTTCCAGATCTGCCTCAATCTAGCAACAGATGTGGTGGCTCAGTACCCAGACCTTCAGGGTCCATCTGATCCTCTTTTTGCACACCCAGACTACAGGAAACAGCAAACAGCAGAGAAAATAAACTTTGTCCAGCAAAACCAGGTTTGCCAAAATTTGGGCCTTTGGCTCCCTGACTATAAGGGTCAACTCAACTAGAAAAAGTGGGGCTTCAGATCAGGAAAGAAGGAAGACCTGAGGGCTGTACAGAGGAAGCTGAGGTGGAAGATCAGGGAGGGGGAAAAACAGCTACAGGAGGAAGATGGAGGACCAGCTGCAAGTACAACCCCTGGCAAAAATTATGGAATCACCGGCCTCAGAGGATGTTCATTCAGTGGTTTAATTTTGTAGAAAAAAAGCAGATCACAGACATGACACAAAACTAAAGTCATTTCAAATGGCAACTTTCTGGCTTTAAGAAACACTATAAGAAATCAAGAAAAAAAGATTGTGGCAGTCAGTAACGGTTACTTTTTTAGACCAAGCAGAGGAAAAAAAATATGGAATCACTCAATTCTGAGGAAAAAAGTATGGAATCACCCTGTAAATTTTCATCCCCCAAATTAACACCTGCATCAAATCAGATCTGCTCATTGACATTGACTCTATGCCATGACATTGACCCTATGTGTCTTTTTGCAAGGAATGTTTTTGAAGTTTTTGCTCTATGGCAAAATGCATTATCATCTTGAAAAATGATTTCATCATCCCCAAACATCCTTTCAAATTGTCCAAAATATCAACATAAACTTGTGCATTTATTGATGATGTAATGACAGCCATCTCCCCAGTGCCTTTACCTGACATGCAGCCCCATATCATCAATGACTGTGGAAATTTACATGTTCTCTTCAGGCAGTCATCTTTATAAATCTCATTGGAAAGGCACCAAACAAAAGTTCCAGCATCATCACCTTGCCCAATGCAGATTCGAGATTCATCACTGAATATGACTTTCATCCAGTCATCCACAGTCCACAATTGCTTTTCCTTAGCCCATTGTAACCTTGTTTTTTTCTGTTTAGGTGTTAATGATGCCTTTCGATTAGCTTTTCTGTATGTAAATCCCATTTCCTTTAGGCGGTTTCTTACAGTTCAGTCACAGACGTTGACTCCAGTTTCCTCCCATTCGTTCCTCATTTGTTTTGTTGTACATTTTTCGATTTTTGAGACATATTGCTTTAAGTTTTCTGTCTTGACGCTTTGATGTCTTCCTTGGTCTACCAGTATGTTTGCCTTTAACAACCTTCCCATGTTGTTTGTATTTGGTCCAGAGTTTAGACACAGCTGACTGTGAACAACCAACATCTTTTGCAACATTGCGTGATGATTTACTCTCTTTTAAGAGTTTGATAATCCTCTCCTTTGTTTCAATTGACATCTCTCGTGTTGGAGCCATGATTCATGTCAGTCCACTTGGTGCAACAGCTCTCCAAGGTGTGTTCACTCCTTTTTAGATGCAGACTAGATGCAAAGATGCAAAGTAACCGTTACTGACTGCCACAATCTTTTTTTCTTGATTTCTTATAGTGTTTCTTAAAGCCAGAAAGTTGCCATTTCAAATGACTTTAGTTTTGTGTCATGTCTGTGATCTGCTTTTTTTCTACAAAATTAAACAACTGAATGAACATCCTCCAAGGCCGGTGATTCCATAATTTTTGCCAGGGGTTGTAGAATAACACCAGGGGAGTCAAGAGAGGCCTAAAAACCATCTCTGCTCTCAAAGAGCCTGATGCCCAGGCTGCGGTGGATGTGAAGTAGGTGAATGACCTAAACTTGTTTTTCAACAGGTTTGATCAGCCACCTGCCCCTCCCCTGGCTCAGCCATCCCTGCTGCAACCCCCCTCATCTGTGCCCCTTGTAAACTGCCCCACCCTCTTTCCACCTGTGTCTCACGCCACACAGTTTTCACAATCACTCCCTACTGCTTCCTCCTGTCAATAGTCCCACCACTTCACCCCCACTGACCAGCACTCAACCCCCCTGCCTGTCCTTCTCAATAACCCAAGTGAGAAATGAGCTCAGGAAGGTCAAGGTGAAGAAGGCAACTGGTGCTTATGGCATCAGTGCCAGGCTCCTCAAATCCTATGCAGACCAGCTGTGTAACTTCAACTTGAGCAGGAGAGTGCCTCAGCTATGGAAGACCTCTTGTGTGATCCCGGTTCAGAATAAAAGGCCACCACACCTGGAGGACTTCAGCAGCTTCAGACCGGTGGTGCTGACATCACATCTGATGAAGACTCTGGAGAGGCTGGTCCTTTGACATCTCCACCCCTGGGTGCTCTTTTCTCTGTCGGCACCTGAAAGCCTCACAATGAATGAGTACATTCAGGAGTCCTTAGCAACTGGTTTGATTCGCTCATCGTTGTCGCTCGCGGGGCGGGGTTCTTCTTGTTGAAAAGAAAGATAAGTCTCTGTCCCTGCAACGATTACCGTGGCCTCAATGACATCACTGTGAAGAATTGTTACCAGCTACCACTAATCTCCTCTGCTTTTGAGTTGTTGGAAGGAGCCACATTTTTCACTAAGCTCGATCTGTGGAAAATGTACCATTTGGTTCGGATAAGACAAGGTGATGGTCATTATGACCTAATCACCTTCCGGTCATTATGAATACCTAGTGATGCCATTTGGACTCACAAATGCACCTGCCGTTTTCCAAAATCTGGTCAATGATGTGTTACGGGACTACTTGAATATTTTGTTAACCTGGACGATATCCTTATTTTTTCCCCTGACCTAGTCACCCACACCCAACAAGTTTGTACCATATTACAGACACATCTTCGGCTTTTGTAAAAGCAGAAAAATGCGAATTCCATAGACCCATGGTGTCTATAGTCTATGGGTGTCTATATCTCGGTTTTGTTATTTCTGCAGGGGAAATAAAGGCCACAAAGGTTATGATGGTATGAGACTGGGCCGTTCCTGCTTCACGCAACGAAGTGCAAAGATTCCTAGGTTTTGCCAATTTCTACTGTAAAGCTAGAAATTGTGACTGTACTGAAACTGTGTTTTATAAGTAGTTTCAGTACAGTCGCAGCTCCTCTTCATGCGGTCACCTCATCCCTCTGTCTGTTTGTCTGGACGCCGGAGTGTGATGAGGGGTTCATGAGTCCTAAAGAAATGCTTTACCGCGGCCCCCATGCTGCTCCTTCCTGACCCCACTCGGCAGTTCGTGGTTGAGGTCAATGCCTCCAATGTGGGAGTAGGTGCTGTCCTACCCCAGAGAAATCCCTCTGACAATAGGCTGCATCCATGCGCCTTTTTGTCTAACTGTCCATGGCGGAACGTGGACAGTTAGACGACTGCGAACTGTTGGTAGTTAAAGTGGCTTTGGAGGAGTGCCGGCATTGGCTGCAGGGGGCAAAAATCCAGTTTATCGTCTACACTGACCAGAAAAATATTGAATACCTACGAACAGCCAAACATCTCAACTCCCGCCAGGCCTGATGGGCCATATTTTTCAGCCGGTTTAATTTCACATTGTCCTACCGTCCTGGCACAAAGAATGGTAAGCTCAATGCATTATCCCGACAGGAGAACCCGGGAGATGTGTCCGTAGATCCGGGGACAAGTTTACCTTCCTGCTTTGTATCCACACTAACCTAAGACATTGAGTCCAAAATTAAATCAGCCTGTTCCCGCTGGGTGTCCGCGGGGAAAACTATTTGTTCCGATGGCTCACGTGGGGGAAATGATCCACTGGTGTCATGAAACTCGTATGTTCTCTCATCCCGGTATCAAGAAAACCTCGTTTATTGTACAACAAAGGTTCTGGTGACCCGGCCTTATTAAGGATGTTACCGAATATGTGTCTGCCTGTCAAGTATGCACTATGCATAAGTCTTCTAACCACCCACTTGCCAGTTCCTTGCTGAAATTATCTGTCCCGACTCGTCTATGGTCCCACATTTCGATGGATTTTGTAACAGGTTTTCCACCCTCCAAGGGCCATACAGTTGTTTTGACAGTGGCTGATCACCTCTCCAAGATAGTTCATGTTATCCCTCTGTGTAAGCTACCGTCAGCTAAGGAAACTGCAGTAGTTATGTTGAAGCAGGTTTTCAAACTGCATGGTTTACCTCAGGATATTGTTTCTGACCAAGGGCCGCAATTTGTGTCCCGTTTTTGGAGGGAGCTTTGCCGTCTCCTTGGGGTCACATCCAGCTTATCTTCGAGCTACCATCCGCAGGCCAATGGGCAAGCGGAATGGCTTAATCAGGAGTTAGAAAAGGGCCTCTAGTTACTCGCATCACAAAACCCTGCATCTTGGTCTGATCAGCTTCCTTGGATTGAACTCGCCCAAAACAGTTTACCCTCAGCTTCCACCGGTTATTCTCCATTTCATGTAGTTTTTGGTCACCAACCTACGCTATTTCATTCATTTCATTCATTTTATTTCATTCAGTTCCAACCACACAACCAAAAATCATTCCAAAAGAAAACATAACAAACGTAACAATACACCTGAATGAAAGGGGGTAGAAAGAAGCGAATTTATATTATCTACCCCTTTTTACAGAAGATTAACTTCCAAATTAAATAATAATCACATTATTAACATTACAATCAGAATATCTACAAAAGGAAAAGAAAAATAAATAGTAAAAATATACATGCGGTTTCATTATTACATCAGGTCGTATTTCTAAATCATATTAATTTTAACTGTCTTTTTAAATATGTTGCTTGATTTAGCTTCTTTAATTTCCTTGTTCAGATTATTCCATAAACTGACTCCCTTGATAGAAATGCAATGTTCCTTCAATTTAGTTCTGAATCTTGGTTTGTTAAATATCTCTGTTCCTTTTAAGTTGTACTGGCTTTCTCTTTTTTTGAATTTGTTCTGGATGTTAGTTGGTAGTATTTTTTTGTGAGCCTTAAACATTGTCTGGAGAATAGTGTAATCAACCAGGTCATGAAATTTCAACAAATGTAACTGCAGGAATATTGGACTCGTGTGTTCTCTATAATGCCTCTGACTAATTAACCTTATTGCTCTTTTCTGTAAAATGAAAAGTGAATGTGTAAATGTTTTGCAGGCATTTCCCCATATTTCAATACAGTAGGACAGATGTGGAACAATCATAGAACAGTATAATATATATAGTCCTTTCTCATCTAACATCTCTTTTACTTTGTGTAGTATAGCAATATTTTTAATAATTTATTCTTTGTATAGTTAATATGTGATTTCCAACTCAGGTTCTCATCAATCATGACACCCAGAAATGTTGTTTCCGTCACTCTTTTAATTTCTACACCATCTATAATAATTGGGGTATTCATATTTTTATCTCTATTACTAAATATCATGAAATTAGTTTTGTCAAAGTTAAGCGATAATTTATTAATGTCAAGCCAAGTTTTTATTCCCATGAATTCTTTTTTGACTACTCTCAATGCATGTTGTAAATTTTTACCAGAATAGAAAAATGTATCATCAGCAAACAGAATACAATGTAACATCTTAGATACATTAACAATATCATTGACATACAGTGTAAAACGTTTTGGTCCAAGGACCGACCCCTGAGGTACTCCACAGGTAACACTTAATAATCCAGATCTTACATCGTTTACCTGTACAAACTGTTTTCTGTTGACTAGATAGCTTGATACCCGTTTGTGAGCAACCCCGCTGATTCCATATTTGTTTAATTTTTGAAGAAGTATAGTATGGTCAACGGTATCAAAAGCTTTTTTGAAGTCCACAAAAATGCTCTCAAAAAAATCCTTATTGTCTATTGCAGTGCATATTTCTTCAGTTAGTTCCATAATTGCCATGGCTGTAGAGTGACTAGTTCGAAAACCATACTGACTATTACTTAGAATGTTATATTTATCAAGGAACTTATCCAATCGATTTACGAATAATTTCTCTAATATCTTGGAAAATTGTGGAAGCAAGGAAACTGGTCTGTAATTAGAAAAAAACATGTTTATCCCCACTTTTATATAGTGGAATTACCTTAGCTGTTTTCATGCTATCAGGAAAAGTTCCCGTTGAAAATAACAGATTACAAATATAAGTAAATGGTACATTGACTGATTTGATAATGTTCTTAATTAGAAACATGTCTTGATCATGACAATCTGTTGATCTCTTGCTTGCACAACCACCCACGACGTTCAGTATCTCTTCCTTTTCAACCTTGCCAAGAAAGATGCTGTTCACATTGTCCATGATTAGACTTCCAATTACAGTATCACCCTTTGTTTTTGGAATATTAGCCGCTAAACTTAGGCCCACCCTTACAAAAAATCATTAAAACTATTCACTATTTTTGTCTTATCTTGTATGCATACATTTTCTTTCACAAAATAATTTGTAATCACTGGTTTCTCTTTGTGATTTTTATTACATTATTAATTACTCTCCATGTAGCTCTTATGTTTTCCCTATTTTTATCAAGTAATTTACCATAATATTCCTTTTTGTGCTTTTTTATTATCTCTACTAATTTATTTTTATACCTCTTATATCTAACCTCATCTCGTGACCTTGATTTTAAGTAACATTTATATAAATTATTTTTCTTTTTGCAGGCATTTCTTAACCCTTTAGTCATCATGGTTTGTCAACAGCATCCCTCCTGGCAAAATTAATCAGTTTACAGTTTTTATGATACAGCATTGTGAAAATTTTCATAAATGAATCATATGCTTCATTGACATTATTTACAAATATTCCATCCCAATTCTGGTTTTTAAGGTCTTCCTTTAGTGCCTGTAATGCTTTTTCGGATCCGTATCTGACTTTTATTTTATTGGTGGTTTCCTTGATATTATAGCAATTTTTTTCATATATAGCAAACACAGGTAAGTGATCACTCACATCCGTTATTAAGATTCCACTCACTACTTTTCCAATGATTATATTAGTAAATATATTGTCAATTATAGTCTCACTCTGAGATGTGATTCTTGTTGGTTTTGATATCATTGGAACTAGACCCAAACTAAACATTGTATCAGTAAAAACATCAAAAGAGTGAAGTCCACTATCCATATCGATGTTGAAATCACCACACAAAAACACTTCTTTGGCTTGGATTTGGTCAAACAGTTCTGTTATAATGTCAATGAATGACTCTACCTTAGTTCCTGGTGCTCTGTAGACACAGCTCACAAGTACATGTTTTGATTTCTCGTTTACTATTTCCACAGTTATAATTTCCATTATATTATCAACCACTGATGTCATATTGCTAATGACTTTGCACCTCACGGATGAGTTGATATACAAAGCTACCCCCCACCTCTTTTATTTTTTTCTATTTACATTATATAAATCATATCCTTCGATCTGAAGTTCATCTAACTCATCATTCTTTATCCAGGTTTCAGACACAGCAATTACAGTAAAACTGTCTTTAAACTGTTTTAATTAATCTTCTATTTTAGATAAATTACAATTTAAACTTCTGCTATTAAAGTGAATAATGGATAGGTTACCCTTCATCATTATCTTATTCATAAACTGCTCCTCAGTATAATAATCACAGTTATTACTTTCAAGGATTGATAAATTGTGATCTGTATCCCTATCTATGTTGTATATCTTGTCATCTAAATCCTCTACTATACTATCATATGTGACCATGTTTTAGTCACTCTCCATCAATCACAGAATTCTTGTCAATGATACTCCCTGAATACTGAGCATGTTCTCATTTATACTGATCAAGTTCTTTTAGTTCTTTTATCACAATCACCTTTGCTTCCTCTGGTGTTCCCTTCAGTTGGATCATTACTTTGCAGTTTCTTGTCCATGTTGCTTTTGTTCAGTTTTCTCAGGAACCTTGCCTGTCTGGCAATTTCAGCATTCTTTTTTGTTAGATGTTCATTTATGTACACACCAGTTCCTTTCAGATATTTTGCTTGTCTCAACAGGTCAATTTTATGCTTTCAATTCACAAAATGAACCACAATTGCTGGTTTTGTCTTGCTGTTCTGGCGAGGAAGTTTATGGCATGCTGCAACACTGTTTGGATGAATTCTTATCTTTTTGCTTTCAAGAAATTGCATTACTTGCCATTCCAGTGTGCCATTCCATTTCCCTGGCCCCCTCAGCACTCAGTCTGATTCTTCATTGCCAACGGACCTGGGACCGGGTTCAGTAGGTCTTATTACGTTCCATGGAAGCTTATAAATCTGCCGCTGACTGTAAAGAGCCACCGCCCTGTCTTATGTGTCAGGCCAGAAAACATGGCTCTCGACACGCCACCTTGCCTTTAGGGGTGTGCCCAGAAAATTGGCTCCCAGGTTCGTTGGTCCCTTCCTGGTCTTCAAAGTCATCAACCCTGCTTCCATCCATCTCTGTCTCCCCAGATCCATGCGTGTCCACCCCACTTTTCATGTCAGTCATCTCAAATCTGTCCGGTTGAGTGTCTTATGCCCTCCTGCAGTTAGTCCGCCGCCACCCCCACCGGTGTGTGGATGGTGGCTCCTTTTTTACCGTGCGCCGGGTCTTGGCCTCTCGCTGTCGCGGTTTTCAGTATTTCGTTGATTGTTAGAGCTTATGGCCCTGAGGAGTGGTGGCCTTGTTTGCGACTTTCATGCCACTCACCCTGCTTCTCCTGGGCCGTCTGGTGTCAACAGTAGTGTGTGTGTGTGTGTGTTTGTGTGTGTGTGTGTGTGTGTGTGTGTGTGTGTGGGTACTGTCAGGGTTTGATATTATGTCTGGTTTTGTTCTGTTTTGTTCTTTGCCCATTTGTTCAAGCCTTGGGTTTTTTTCTGCTTGGGTCTCTCTGTAGCTTTCTTTCTTGTTTGTCTCTTGGTGCTCTCTCTCTCTCTCTCTCTCTCTGACCTGGGGTTATTTAAGATCACTGGTTGTGTTTGTTCCTCACCAGATTGATGCACCTTGTACCTACCTTCTCTCCAGCTCTTGATTTCATGTTTCATAGTCCTGCCTGCCTCATTGCGTTTTTGACCTCCTGCCCATTTCTTCCAACCACACCTAAGCCTGATTGATGATTGTTGTACTGCTGCTGTGTTTTCTGGACTGCCTTTCCATGTACCGACCATTGCTATTCATCATCACTAAAGTCTTTCAACAACCAGAGCTGTTCGCGTGAGCCTTGCATTTGTCTCCTAACAAACCCGCCTGTCAGGGTTATGTTTTTGTTAAGACTGTCCACCATGAGTCATCAGAGAACAAAATTTGTTTCTTTTTGCAGACCTCTGAAAGTCCTGACTGGCCTTTACGTGCAATTGCAAAAGTAAGAAAGCTGTACATTAAAATGTGATCCTGCTCGTGTAATCCACATATCTACTACTATAAGTAATGGATTTTTTGTGTCCCAAATTTCTCCAAATTTCTGCACTGCAAACCTTTTACTGAGGGTGAATTTATTAAAGACTGCGTGATGAAAATGGCAGAGAAAATTTGTCACGAGAAGAAGCAAGAGTTTGCCAATGTCTGCCTTGCTCGTAACACTGTGGTAAGGGCCCTGGCCCACTGGTGTTTAGGAGGATTTGCGTATGGATTGCGCACAAAATTGGCCCATATTCGCCAAACATCCACAATATCCATGTAACATGCCTGTATGAGTCGGCTGTCATCCGAACATGCCCCTGATCATCCGCAGAGGTACACATATCACGTCACGTAAACCCAAAGTACTATATGTGGCAAAAAGCGACATACCTGCCAGTCAGTGCGGGTCCGGCTGTGTAAAGCAACAAAGACGTAATAGCTGCTGCAATCCAAGACTTTTATTTAACACCAACAAAAGGAAGAGTTGCTGCCACAACTCATGCTGAAGTCTGTTTTCTGTGACACTGTCAAAAAAACAAAACAAAAAAAAAAACAAACCACCGTCTCACACCCCGAGCGGCTTCCCCCCTCCCGCTCCCCAAACTCATGAACAGTTAACCCTCGCATGACAAAATGAACATTAACTCTGTGATCAACTTGTCCAAGTCCAGCACTTGCTCCAGAGCCTGTATTGTTGGTGTGAATAGTGATGCCGATGGCCCGACTGCGCTTATTTTATGACCACAATGCAGATGTCGTGCACGTGCAACACGTGCGCGAGGCATTCATAATACACCCGTAATACTGCCGTGATAATCGCAATGTGTCGGATCAGTTTCCTCACTACAAGTGTTATATAACCATGATTGTTCATCATATATTCGCTATATATTATTAATATATCCATAATTCATACTGGGACATTTGTCATTTTTGGCCATTTTTGTTGTGGATGACAACGAACGCCCGCAATTTGTGTACTCAATTCATGCGCAATTGAACCTCTCCCCAGTGGGAGAGGGCCCTAAGGAGAATTGAAGATGTTTCATCTGATATTAAGACAGACAGTTAGAGGCAAAAGGAGCAGAGTTTTACTTTTTTTCTTTAACCTGCAATGAGAGCACGGGACACCGCTCAGTTACTGATTTTTTTGAGATGAGTGGACAATGAAATGAATGTGAGTGAAGAGCTTATTGGCCTCCAGAGCCTTTAGGACCAAACAAGAGGAACAGAGTTATTTGTTTCTGTTTGCTCCGCCTTAGATAACATGAAATTACCATGGAATAAAGTCAATGGGATTATTACTGATGGCAAACCTGCCACGGCAGGTGAGCGAAGTGGATTATCAACACTAGTCTGCAACAAAGTCAGTGAAGAAGGAGGCAAAGCGATAAAACTCCACTGTATTATTCACCAATAAGTTCTCTGTGCCAAACATCTGACATATGATGATGTTATGAAACCGGTGATAACAGCAATTAATTATATTCACTCCAAAGCCCTGTGACACTGCCAGTTTCAACAGTTTCTATTCGACATCCAGGCTGAATATGGCAACGTCGTGTATCACAACAATGTAAGATGGCTCAGTCGGGGGTCTACACTGCAGCGCTTCTACTCTCTTTGGGAGGAAATCAGACAATTCTTGGCCAAAAAGGGACAACCGATGCCAGAACTGTCTGATCCTGTTTGGCTGTCTGATTTTGGATTTTTAGTTAACATAACACAACATCTGAACATGTTGAACATGAGCCTTCAGAGGCAAAATGCAGTCGTAAGCCAACTGTAATCAAAACCTTTGGGACCAAGCTGCAACTTTTCAAAAGGCACCTGTCACAAATACAGCCCAATACCACACATTTCCCATCGCTGCAGGAAATAATGACCGGTTTTCCACAGAACAATATCAGTGTGCAAATGAGGAGGTATGCAGCAGACATCTTATCTCTGGCTGAGGAGTTTCAACAGCACTTTCGGGATTTTGCCACTATTGAAAAGGAGATCATGCTTTTTTCCTCTCCTTTCTCCGTGGACCCCGATGATGTACCAGACCACCTGCAGCTGGAGCTCATCGAGCTGCAGTGTGACGCCGAGTGTCTCAGTCGGCACCAACAGCTCCCACTTGTGAACTTTTACCGCAAGCTGGATAAAGGCAGGTTCCAAGAGATTCGAACATTTGCAAAGAAAATGCTGAGCTTGTTTGGCTTGACATACTTGTCCAGAAGACATTCTCAATTATTAACATTAACAAAAACCGCCTGAGAACGAGACTAAGTGACGCTCACCTGCAAGATGTGAACCAATGTTTTTGAGCCAGACCTGGCCTATTTACTGTAGTTCAGATCTCAGCATCACCCATCACATTAGTGCAGGTAAGACAAGTTATTTTAGTCGTCTGAGGTGAATAAATTCTAAAATCTCATTGAATTTTTTTTGTGATTATCAAAACCACAGTCATGAATATACACTGAGTCATGTCATTTGTTTTTTTTTGTTTTTCAGTTGACAAATCAAAGCGGGTCCTGTAAACCCGACAAATTAAATATTAAAATCAAATTCGGGTGAGCAGCCTGTTTTTCCATTTCATATTTTAAAACGGAAATAATGATAAACACAGCCTTTTTGTTTTTGATATCTGATTCGAATCAAATAGCATATTTTAGTTTTTTGATTTTTGATGCTCAGTTGAAAACCAAAAGAATACAATGTGGCCCTCAGTGTTTTGTACTTCTGAATAAGACAACTGTTAGTGTTTTTTTCCTGTTCATGTTTTGTATTTCGAAGTTTGCAGTGAGAATTTATTAGTGAATGTAGTGTAATGTTTCAATTCAACCTAGAAATGTTTAATTTTCCTGACTGATTTTTTTTTTGTTGTTTTTGTTTTTGAGACAGAATTTTTCTTCATTTTATGTGGGCTTCAAATTTGAAAGGCAGAGTCATTATGGTTAAAAACTTCTTGATAATTATTTGTGTTCTGTGTGAAGAAATGAAAAGTATGCCATTTGCAATAAAAATTCCATAAAATAGTTCATATGCGTTTAATATTAATGGTTCAAAGAATGTAAGGCTGAATGGTCGGCCCCCACATTTTCACCTCGCCAAATCTGGCCCTCTTTGCAAAAAGTTTTGACACCTAGAGGTTAAAGTGGTTCAAACCCCTGCCAGACCACAAAATCCTGCAGGCCCTTGGGCAAAGTCCTTAATACCTCAGTTGCTCCCAGCGTGCAGTTAAGTGTCTTCCAAGGCAGCACTGTGACATCAGTATGTGAAGGTGTGTGTGAATGGGTGATGCAAGCCATCAACATAAAGCGCTTTGAGCTTCTGATTCACATGGAAAAAGCACTATATAAATGCAGTCCATTTACCATTTGTTTCATGTAATATGTCTTATTGTAATTGTGGAGGCATGCCCTAATATCAAGACATTTGACTATAAGACAAATTTGCATACAGTGGCAAAAAATATATCATACTGCATCGAATTGTATCGTATCATTTTTCTTGACAAATAAGTGTCCATAGATATTTGAGTAGAGGATGGCTGGTACCTGGTCCATGCCAGGCCGGGCCTTGTTGAACAGAGTCCTGGTCTCAATGTGCTCTGGTACCAGTCTGCATCCAACAACCGGGATCTCCGCCCAGCGGTGCAAGATCTTCAGAGATAAGTGTTCGTAGGATTCGACTGGTTCGTCTGGAACACGTAAAGCAAATGTGACTACACTGTTCTAAAAACATCAAAGGACAATTTGAGTAAAAGAGCGGCTAAGCTTGAGGAGTAAATGGTCAATGATATGTCTAAAAAAAGAAAACTATCATATATATATATATATATATATATATATTCTCTCATCAGAGTGCCCAGGGCTCTCCATGCGAAATTCTCCCTGAAGAGGGGGTGGGCCGATGCATAAGCATGGTCAATATCATGTACATCGGAATGTCAATGTCAATTAAATATCTAATTTCATCACAAATAAAAAATATATCACAAATAACTTACTTGATTGTGTAATTTTTTTGTCCTTTTCTCATTCATTCAATGTATTCCGTGTAATTTTATTTAATCTCAGGTAGGCGTTTAACCATCCATCCATCCATCCATTCATCCATCCATCCATTTTCTTCCGCTTTATCCGGAGTCGGGTCGCGGGGGCAGCAGCTCAAGCAAAGCCGCCCAGACCTCCCGATCCACACACACCTCCCCCAGCTCCTCTGGGGGAACCCCAAGATGTCCAGGGGGCATCTTTTCTGGATGCCCCCTGGACGCCTCGCTGGAGAGGTGTTCGGGGGACGTCCCATTGGGAGGAGGCCCCGGGGAAGACCCAGGACACGCTGGAGGGCGTTTAACCAACTTCTTTCAAAAAAGGGGGTGGGCTAATGCTTTGCCCTGGGCCCACTGAGTAAATATACACACACACATATATATATATATACATATATATATATATATATACATATATATATATATATATATGTGTGTGTGTGTGTGTAGCTGACCGTGTATGCGTGTGTGTTCACCTTGCACAGCCACAATAACTAAGCAATCAACAGCAAACTTGGTATGGTAACTGGGGGACACCAAGGGGGAGGTCACTACGCCCCTGAGGTTGAAAGTGTTGTATCTGGCCCCGCCATGCCTTGTGCAGTGACTTTTTGTTTTCACCAGATGGCGCAATTCTGTTTTCAGCCTGTAGTATTTTCTGTTGTGGACTAGATGGCGCACTTTATGTTGAGCTGCACACCCATTATCAGTTACAATTGATTACCTGAGAGACTATTTAAGAACTGTGATTTAGTTAATCCCTGGCCAGATACTACTGTGACTTCTATGTTTGTTTTCTGGGCACACCCCTAAGAGCAAAACAAACTGTTTTGCCAGTCTTCTTCCTCATCCACACTCCAGATGGAGGTCAGAGAATTTCTTCCTGACAGCTTCACCGCGACCTTGAACGCGCCCTGCAGCTTATGCTCAGGTAATACCGGCTTGAATACATTTACACAGACTGTATTCTCCTCGTGTCCAGAACCACGCCAGTACTGCCCCTGTACGGACCTGAACCCTGGTACTGGCTCTCTGCTCCACACGTCTCTGTTGGGACTCGTCAGCCCCCGGCTGGAGCGTGCCTGGGTCTAAAATGCCAGTTAAGTCTCCCTCTATCTCTGCCATTCATTTGCCATCCAGAACCATTTGTGGGTTGTGTACACTCCTGTGCAGCTTTAATGATGCAATGCTCGCTTGTTATTTCGCAACTGCCTTCATAGTACACTTCTGATAGCAGCCGTACATCTTACATCACTAATCTGCTGCACGAAGATGCACGCGCTTGGGCGACTGCGCTCTGGGAAAGCAAATCCCCGGTGTGTAATAACTTTTGACTCATGTTCAATCATCCCACTAAGGCGTACACTGTTGCACTCATATTCATCTGTGGTGGAAATCTGGTGGGAATCCGTAAAGTAGTTTTGAAGTAATCCTTCAAAGCCTATATGAATAGAAATCTTAATCCAGAATCCAGATCTAGATCTGGATCACCTCCAAAATTCACTGGAGTCTACCATGCCCTAATATCTATCTGTGGTGCAAATTTGGTGAGAATCTGTGGCGTACTTTTGAAGTAATGCTTCAAAGCCTCTATAAACTGAAACCTTAATCCAGAATCCGGAGCTGGATACGGATCAACTCCAAAATTCAGTGGAGTCTTCCATCCCCTAATATCCATCTGTGGTGAAACTTTTGTCAAAAGCTGTGCAGTAGTGTTGACATAATCCTGCTAACAGGCAGACAGACAGACAAATAAATAAATAAATGAACACTGTTGCTTTTATTACATCCTTGGTGGACGTAACAAACGAACAAAAAAACAAAACACTTTTCACACTGCACAGTAAATTCATCCCAATGTGAATGACAAGAGATGCAATCCAGTTCATAAACATTTAATGAAAAAAGGAAGTTTACATTTACAGTTTGTCTCAGGGTATTAATGTGTCTGACTGGAGCTTTGTGCTGCACAGATTAAGGCTCCTGTACTGACCTTGTACTGAACCGTGGTGTCTAAACACAAATATGAACCAAACCATGATTTTTGTGTATGTGTGTGTATATATGGGGATGCAAGATGTATGGGGCAGCATGATGGATTAGTGGTTAGCACTGTTGCTGCTCAGCAAGATGGTCATGAGTTTAATTTAACCCCTTAATGCCTGAATTTATATAGATGTATATAAAAAATGTTTTGTGTGTGTTTTTGCCTTTAAGTAGATGGTAAATAATGTTGAGATTATTAATTTCACTTTTGCACAAAAAAAAATAAATGAAAAAAATAGTAATTTTGGTATTTTGGTAATGACTTTATGTTATAATGTTATAATAATAATAATGGTATGTTGCAAATTTGCAACAACAGGCATACTGGTAAATTTGGTATGTTGCATATTTGAGTCAAATATTGTAGCATATATGCGACAATAGGCATTAAGGGGTTAATAATTGTGGCTTTTCTGTGTGGAGTTTGCATGTTTTCCCCATGTTTGCGTGGGTTTCCTCCGGGTGCTCTGGTGTCCTCTCACATTTAAAGACATGTGATGATGCAGGTTAGGTGAAATGGAAACTTTATAATTGTCTTGCAAAAGAGGTCTCGATCTCAATGGGACTAACCTGGTTAACTAAAGGTTTATATATATATCAGAGGCAATGCTCTAAGACTGCAAGGGAAGCTCAGCTTCGCCTAAAATGTCAAAAAATAAGTGATCAAATATATACTGTTGTGTGTATATGCCATTGACTAAATATGCGCTACAACGCGTTCAACTTTTGTTCAGAATCAGCTTCTTATCACTGGTAATGATGCGGCTTTCCTCTCACTCATTCCCGCAGCTTCACAGTGCTTTAAACAGTGTGGATGCTGAGCGTCCACAGAGTTCAATAGGGAAGCAAAGAGTGCAGCGAAACGAGATGAGTCATTGGATAAATGCTGGGCTTTGTCCCGCCCATCGGACGCTCAGCGTCTCTGGGGGTCTACGGGGCAGTGGGCTGGCCTCGGCTGAGACCCGAACGCTCAGCTTCTGCATGATGACTGGATGATCTGTCTGAGGCTGAATCCCTTTTTGATTGACAGCAAAATGAGCGAATCAGCAATCTTTTGGTGTAAACATCCGTGGGAGCATTTTTTAATTTTCATTCTGTTCTGAGTTGAACCGGAGACTTTCCTAATCCTCTTAGTGGCATTTTCTTTGTTAAAAACGACTAGCGACAAATCAAGCTTCTATTTCTGGTGTTTTTTTTTTGTAGCTGCTTGTGTTTGGAGACTGACTTCTATCACTCTTTCTAACTTCTATCGCAGTTTCTGTCCCTACAGAGCAGCGGGTGCTGCTGAGCTCCTCCACCGTCACAAAGCACTCAAAGGCGGACACACTTCACACTAGCCTCGCGCCAGTCCCGGATAGCGAGCTAGCTAGGTAGCAAGCTGCACATAATGGCAGACAATTTGAATGTTGTGGACCGGATTTTGGCGAAGCCATTTGATAGTCTTCCTTACGAAGAAAAACTTAAACAGCAGGGCCGATCAACTCCTCAGATTAATTTGGTGCAAAAGGTGGGCAAAAGTAACAGGTCTTTTCAGCTGTCCTGGTATGACAAAGTGAGCTGGCTGACTGGAAGTGCTGTAACAAATAAAATGTACTGTTGGCCATGCCTCTTGATGAAACCATCTCAGGGATGTGTTGTCTGGTCAAAAGTGGGTTTTGGGGATCTGTCCAACTTTGACAGGGCATACAAAAGGCATGAAAAAAGCAATGAACATGTGAGTGCATGTGCAAGGTTAAGTTGCCTGGGCAGAGTCAGGGTTGAGCATGCAATCAATGAAGGCGCTCGCATTCAAGTGGCAAAACATGATGAAGCAGTTAAACAAAACAGAGCTTTCCTAAAGCGCCTTATTGATGTGACTTCCTTGCTTGGCCGTCAGGAGCTGTCATTTAGGGGGCATGATGAGAGTGTTGAATCATCCAACAAGGGGAATTACAGGGAGTTTAATGAAACATTAGTTAAATATGACTCTGTCCTGGCCACACAATTCCAGTCATCAGCTGTGTTTTCAGGTATGTCCCATGCAATCCAAAATGACTTGATCTCTGCTCTTTCAGCCACTGTTTCTGATGAGATCAAGGATGAAATCCAGGCTGCTCCCTTTTTTGCATGGCAGGTGGATGAAACAACTGATATAGCTTGCCATGCTCAACTCTGTCATTGTTTGCTATGTGGATAGGGTAGCTAAAAATCAGGAGTGCTTTACTGGATTTTTTGATGTTTCTGGGGGAAGAGATGCTCAGTCTGTTTTTGAAGTCTTGAATGAGAACATGCAGGGCTACAGTTTCAGGGAGAAACTTGTGGCGCAAACCTATGATGGGGCTGCTGTCATGGCTTCAGCTCTCAATGGTTTGCAGGCCAAAGTTAAAGCAATAGCCCCCAGTGGAATGTTTGTGCATTGCTATGCACACAGACTGAAATCGGTTCTGTCTCAGGGGGCTAAATGCTTATCTGAGTGCAGAATATTTTTTGCATCACTCTCTGGATTTGCCACATTTTTCTCAAAATCCACAAAGAGGATGTCTTTTCTTGAGTCTGCAGGCTGCTCAAGGTTGCCCAGAAATGCTCCTACTCGATGGAATTTCACATCACGGATAGTGAGCACTGTGGCAAACAATTATGATGCCCTCCTGCAAACTTTTGAGATGATCATTGCAGATAAGTGCATGGATGATGACACATTAGACGGTGCCAAAGGCCTTCTGATGAAACTGGAGGATTTTGAGTTTGTGTTCATGTTGTACACATATGAACAAATCTTCTCTGAGACTGATGTGGTGTTTGACATTGTCCAGCAGAGAGCTATGGATGTTCTGTACTGCAAGAAAAGAATTGAGTCGCTTCTTGCTTTTGTCAAAGAGAAGAGGTCAGAGGGGGCTTTCCAAGCTGTTTATGCCAAAGCAGCAGATCTCACATCAGACCCACAAACTGAGCCCATGAGAAAACGCCATCTGTCACAACTACAGGATCCCAAGGAGCGCTACAGAAATCTGTACATGGCCATCCTAGATAATCTCACAGAGCAGCTATTTGGAAAGTCTGCGCTTCTTGGAATTGGTCAATCCAGGGAAATTTGATGAGATGAGACAAGTGTTTCCAGAGGAGGCATTTCAGAGTGTCCTGAAAAGTTTTGGCCAGTTCTCTGATTCAGGGAGACTGAGGTCTGAACTTCAAGTCCTATATTCAAACCAGGACTTGCAGGGCAACAGGGGAAATCTATGTGATTTCTTGCTGTTTCTGAAAGACATGGAGTTGGACAGTGCAATGCCTCAGGTGTACAAACTATTGTCATTAGTGGCAATGATTGGAGCTACATCTGCAGGTGTAGAGAGGAGCTTCTCCTGTTAAAAGTGGCTCAACTCTTACACCTGCAACACCATGGGCCAAGGCCGTTTAAGCAGCCTAGCTCTGCTGGCCATTGAGAGGACACTAGTCAAGTCCCTGGAAAAGACGCCTTGTTGGTACGACAGGGTCACAGATCATTTTCTTGAAAAGGAACGGAGGGTAGAATTTACATATAAATAAACCGACACATTTTATGATGTAGGCTGAAACTGAGCTTCCCCTCCTTGAAAGACCAGCATCCACCACTGATATATATATATATATATATAAGTACGATATCTCGGCGACGTGGTGGAGGTGTCATCCTGCTTTTATCCAGGGTAAAGTGCAGATGATCGATGACAGCTGTCATAGTTGATGAATGACAGCTGTCACCTCGGCTGTTCCTGTACAGCGGCAGCGCCCCCTCGTGCCTGAAGCCCGCACTTCAGGCAGGGCACCCTCTGGTGGTGGGCCAGCAGTACCTCCTCTTCTGGCGGCCCACACAACAGGACCCCCCCCTCAACGGGCGCCTCCTGGTGCCCGACCAGGCTTGTCCGGGTGGCGACGGTAAAAATCGACCAGGAGGGCCGGGTCCAGGATGAAGCTCCTCTTCACCCAGGAGTGTTCTTCGGGTCCATACCCCTCCCAGTCCACCAAATATTGGAAGCCCCGGCCCATTCGACGGACATCCAAGAGCCGGCGTACTGTCCAAGCTGGCTCCCCGTCGATGATACGGGCAGGAGGCGGCGCCGGACCGGGTGTACAGAGGGGTGAGGTGTGATGCGGTTTCAACCGAGACACATGAAAGACTGGATGGATCCGCAGTGAGGCCGGGAGTTGGAGCCTCACTGCGGCGGGACTGAGGACCTTGAGGATCCGGAAGGGCCCTATGTAGCGGTCCTTTAGTTTGGGGGAAGCCACCTGGAGGGGTATGTCCCGTGTGGATAGCCATACCTCCTGCCCGGGCTGATATGCGGGAGCCGGGGACCGTCGACGGTCTGCATGGGACTTTGTCCTCGTCCGGGCCCTCAACAAGGCCGAACGGGCAGTGCGCCACACCCGACGGCATCTTCGCAGGTGGGCCTGGACCGAGGGTACACTGACCTCTCCCTCCACCACAGGAAACAAAGGGGGCTGGTACCCCAGACACACCTCGAACGGGGAGAGGCCGGTGGCAGAGGACACTTGGCTGTTATGCGCGTACTCGATCCAGGCCAGGTGTTCACTCCAAGCCGTCGGGTGTGCGGATGTAGTACATCGCAGGGCCTGCTCCAGCTCTTGATTAGCCCGTTCAGCCTGTCCGTTGGTCTGAGGGTAATACCCAGACGAGAGGCTCACGGTGGCCCCCAGTTCCCAGCAGAAACTTCTCCAAACCTGCGAGGAAAACTGGGGACCGCGATCCGAGACGATGTCTGTTGGTATCCCATGCAGACGGACGACATGGTGGACCAGGAGATCCGCTGTCTCCTGGGCCGACGGGAGCTTCGGGAGGGCCACGAAGTGGGCCGCCTTGGAGAAACGGTCCACTATCGTGAGGATGGTGGTGTGCCCCCGGGACGGCGGGAGGCCCGTGACGAAATCCAGACTAATGTGAGACCAGGGGCGATGAGGCACAGGAAGCGGCTGAAGGAGTCCCTGTGCCTTTTGGTGGTCCGCCTTGCCCCTGGCGCAGGTGGTGCAGGCCTGGATGTAAGCCCGGACGTCAGCCTCCAGGGATGCCCACCAGAAGCACTGCCGGACCACTGCCACGGTCCTACGCACCCCCGGGTGGCAGGAGAGCTTGGACCCGTGACAGAAGTCCAAGACGGCAGCCCTGGCTTCTGGTGGGACGTATAGTCTGTTCTTCGGCCCTGTTCCGGGATCCGGGCTCCGTGCCAGGGCCTCCCGGACGGTCTTCTCCACGTCCCAGGTAAGGGTAGCCACGATAGTGGACTCCGGTACGATGGGTTCCGGTGGATCCGACAGCTCGGTCTTGACTTCATGTTCATGCACCCGGGACAAGGCATCCGACCTCTGGTTTTTGGTCCCGGGGCGGTAGGTGATTCGGAAGTCAAAACGGCCGAAGAACAGTGACCAGCGGGCTTGCCTGGGGTTCAGTCGCTTGGCGGTCCTGATATATTCCAGGTTCCGGTGGTCAGTAAAAACCGTGAAAGGCACTGACGCCCCCTCCAGCAGGTGTCTCCACTCCTCAAGAGCCTCTTTCACCGCAAGGAGCTCTCGATTGCCCACGTCATAGTTCCGCTCTGCTGGGGTCAACCTGCGGGAGAAATAGGCACACGGGTGAAGAACCTTATCGGTCTCTCTGCTCTGGGATAGCACGGCTCCTATCCCTGAGTCAGAGGCGTCCACTTCAACCACAAACCGGCGACTGGGATCGGGCTGCACCAAGACGGGTGCAGTCGAGAAGCGCTGTTTCAACTCCCTGAACGCGGCATTGCACCGATCCGACCAGGTGAAGGGGACTTTTGGTGAGGTCAGGGCTGTCAGGGGGCTAACTACCTGACTATACCCCTTAATGAACCTCCTGTAAAAATTTGCGAAGCCGAGGAACTGTTGCAGCTTCCTACGGCTCATAGGTTGGGGCCAGTCTCTCACCGCTGCGACCTTGGCCGGATCCGGGGTGACGGAGTTGGAGGAGATGATAAACCCCAGGAAGGACAAAGAGGTGCGGTGAAACTCACACTTCTCACCCTTCACAAACAGCCGGTTCTCTAACAACCACTGCAGGACCTGACGTACATGACGTACATGGGTCTCAGGGTCCGGAGAAAAAATGAGTATATCGTCCAGATATACGAAGACGAATTGGTGCAGGAAGTCCCGCAAGACGTCATTTACCAAAGCTTGGAACGTCGCGGGGGCGTTAGTGAGGCCGAACGGCATGACCAGGTACTCAAAATGACCTAACGGGGTGTTGAATGCCGTCTTCCATTCGTTTCCCTTCCGGACCCGAACTAGGTGATATGCATTCCTAAGATCCAGCTTTGTGAATATTTTGGCTCCATGCAGGGGGGTGAACACCGAATCCAACAAAGGCAACGGGTATCGGTTGCGAACCGTGATCTCGTTCAGCCCCCGGTAATCAATGCATGGACGAAGACTGCCATCTTTCTTGCCCACAAAAAAGAAACCTGCTCCCATCAGGGAGGTGGCGTTACGGATCAGCCCGGCAGCCAAGGAGTCCCGAATGTAGGTCTCCATCGATTCGCGCTCAGGTCGGGAGAGGTTGTACAGCCTGCTGGACGGGAACTCCATGCCTGGCATCAAATCAATGGCACAATCGTACGGACGGTGCGGGGGAAGGGTGAGTGCCCGATCCTTGCTGAAAACGTCAGCAAGATCGTGGTACTCAACCGGCACTGCCGACATATTGGGGGGAACTTTGACCTGCTCCTTAGCCTGGGAACCGGGAGGGACCGAGGATCCCAAACACACCCGATGGCAGGTCTCGCTCCACTGTACCACCACCCCGGACGGCCAATCAATCCGGGGATTGTGTTTTAGCATCCACGGGAAGCCCAAAATCACGCGGGAGGTAGAAGGAGTCACAAAAAACTCGATCTCCTCCCGATGATTCCCAGACACCACCAGAGTTACAGGTGGTGTCTTGTGCATGATTAAAGGGAGAAGGGTGCCATCTAGTGCCCGCACCTGCAATGGCGAAGGAAGCGCCACCAGAGGGAGCCCTAACTCCCTTGCCCATCTGCTGTCTAGCAGATTCCCTTCGGACCCCGTGTCCACCAGTGCTGGGGCTTGAAGGGTATTGTGACTGGGAGTCGTGTGGCGATATGTGCGTGTCCCACGTGAATGTTATGACCCCCCCTTAGCCCAGTCTCTAAGGGCGGGTGTTGTCGTTTTGGCCGTTTGGGGCAGTTTTTCTGTATGTGCTCTTTTGAGCTGCAGAGAAAACACTCCCCGTGGACCAGCCTCCTCATTCTGTCAGCTGTTCTCATTTTGGCCCTGTGTGTTTCCCTAGCAACGTCAGCAGGGGGAGCTGTTGCCCCACGGAGCGCTGCGGCTGTGGAGCGTGGGGAGGGCGGAACCTTTTTGAACCCGGAAGGGAGAGGGATGGCGCGTGCCCGGCCACGTCCTTCGCCTCGCTCCCGACGGCGTTCCTCCAACCGACTGTCTAACCGTATAACGAGATTGATAAGCCCATCTAAATCCCGCGGTTCTTCCTTAGCTACCAGGTGCTCCTTCAGGACCGACGACAGTCCGTTTACGAAGGCGGCGCGGAGCGCAACGTTATTCCAGCCGGACCTCGCAGCCGCAATGCGGAAGTCGACTGCATATTCAGATGCGCGCCGGCGCCCCTGTCGCATTGACAGCAGCACTGTTGAAGCGGTCTCTCCTCTGTTAGGGTGATCAAACACTGTTCTGAACTCCCTCACAAACCCAGTATATGTATGAAGGAGCCGTGAATTTTGCTCCCAAAGCGCCGTAGCCCAAGCGCGTGCCCCTCCTCGAAGCAGATTAATTACATAAGCTACTTTACTAGCATCAGACGCGTACATGACGGGACGTTGTGCAAAAACGAGCGAACACTGCATGAGAAAGTCCGCGCACGTCTCCACACAACCTCCGTACGGCTCTGGGGGGCTTATGTATGCTTCAGGGGATGGTGGGAGGGGTTGTTGAACGACCACTGGAACATTCATATCCTGCAGGAGGAGGAGCTGCAGCAGCGCCCTGAGCGCTCGCTGCCACCTGTGCGGAGAGAGCCTCCACCCTGCGGTTCAGGAGGATGTTTTGCTCGGTCATCTGATCCAACCGAGCCGTAAAGGCAGTGAGGATGTGCTGCAACTCACTAATCACGCCTCCTGCAGACGCCTGTGCACCCTGCTCTCCCATTGGTCGTTCAATTGCTGGGTGACGCCCCTCGGAGTCCATGACGCTGGCCGTGATATCCTGTTGGGAAAGTGTAGTGACACGGACCCACAACAGGGGGCGTAAATGAACGGACAATAGAGGAAGTTAAATGTGAACACTTTACTGTCGTGAATGACACAACCACACACAGCAGATTATAGAATAAATACAAGTCAATGAATAAAGGTGTCGTGTGGGCAGGCTCGACGATAGGAGACGTCCGTCTGGAGATGAACCGGAACCACACGATTTCCACCGCCACCGAACCCGAAGGATACTGGAGCCGCCAGGTCCCGAAGTCCCCAGGTGGCCACCGTCTCAGCGTGTCTGATCTGGTACTGCTGGCGGAGAGCAAAGACAGTCAAGTGTGGGTGTGTGTACACCCCGTAACAATAACGGTGGGAATTCCACCTCCACCTCTAACACACACTCGTGCAGCGTCTGAGTACCACTTATCTGGTGGGAAGTAGAACGAAACAGTCGCGACCCACGCCGGTCCTCTGGGTAGACAGCTGCAACAAAGTAGCTCTTGCAATCAATCAATATAGTATGCAGGCAGAGAAAGTTACCTCTCAAAGAAGTACGATATCTCGGCGACGTGGGGGAGGTGTCATCCTGCTTTTATCCAGGGTAAAGTGCAGATGATCGGTGACAGCTGTCATAGTTGATGAATGACAGCTGTCACCTCGGCTGTTCCTGTACAGCGGCAGCGCCCCCTCGTGCCTGAAGCCCGCACTTCAGGCAGGGCGCCCTCTGGTGGTGGGCCAGCAGTACCTCCTCTTCTGGCGGCCCACACAACAGAATCACCGGCCTCGGAGGATGTTCATTCAGTTGTTTAATTTTGTAGAAAAAAGCAGATTACAGACATGACACAAAACTAAAGTCATTTCAAATGGCAACTTTCTGGCTTTAAGAAACACTATAAGAAATCAAGAAAAAAAAATTGTGGCAGTCAGTAACGGTTATTTTTTTAGACCAAGCAGGGGGAAAAAAATATGGACTCACTCAATTCTGAGGAATAAATTATGGAATCACCAAGTAAATTTTCATCCCCAAAACTAACACCTGCATCAAATCAGATCTGCTCGTTAGTCTGCATCTAAAAAGCAGTGATCACACCTTGGAGAGCTATTGCACCAAGTGGACTGACATGAATCATGGCTCCAACACGAGAGATGTCAATTGAAACAAAGGAGAGGATTATCAAACTTTTAAAAGAGGGTAAATCATCACGCAATGTTGCAAAAGATGTTGGTTGTTCACAGTCAGCTGTGTCTAAACTCTGGACCAAATACAAACAACATGGGAAGGTTGTTAAAGGCAAACATACTGGCAGACCAAGGAAGACATCAAAGCATCAAGACAGAAAACTTAAAGCAATATGTCTCAAAAATCGAAAATGCACAACAAAACAAATGAGGAACGAATGGGAGGAAACTGGAGTCAACGTCTGTGACCGAACTGTAAGAAACCGCCTAAAGGAAATGGGATATACATACAGAAAAGCTAAACGAAAGCCATCATTAACACCTAAACAGAAAAAAACAAGGTTACAATGGGCTAAGGAAAAGCACTCGTGGACTGTGGATGACTGGATGAAAGTCATATTCAGTGATGAATCTTGAATCTGCATTGGGCAAGGTGATGATGCTGGAACTTTTGTTTGGTGCCGTTCCAATGAGATTTATAAAGATGACTGCCTGAAGAGAACATGTAAATTTCCACAGTCATTGATGATATGGGGCTGCACGTCAGGTAAAGGCACTGGGGAGATGGCTGTCATTACATTATCAATAAATGCACAAGTTTACGTTGATATTTTGGACACTTTTCTTATCCCATCAATTGAAAGGATGTTTGGGGATGATGAAATCATTTTTCAAGATGATAATGCATCTTGCCATGGAGCAAAAACTGTGAAAACATTCTTTGCAAAAAGACACATAGGGTCAATGTCACGGCCTGCAAATAGTCCGGATCTTAATCTAATTGAAAATCTTTGGTGGAAGTTGAAGAAAATGGTCCATGACAAGGCTCCAACCTGCAAAGCTGATCTGGCAACAGCAATCAGAGAAAGTTGGAGCCAGATTGATGAAGAGTACTGTTTGTCACTCAAGTCCATGCCTCAGAGACTGCAAGCTGTTATAAAAGCCAGAGGTGGTGCAACAAAATATTAGTGATGTGTTGGAGCGTTCTTTTGTTTTTCATGATTCCATAATTTTTTCCTCAGAACTGAGTGATTCCATATTTTTTTCCCTCTGCTTGGTCTAAAAATGTAATCGTTACTGACTGCCACAATTATTTTTCCTGATTTCTTATAGTGTTTCTTAAAGCCAGAAAGTTGCCATTTGAAATGACTTTAGTTTTGTGTCATGTCTGTGATCTGCTTTTTTTCTACAATATTAAACAACTGAATGAACATCCTCCGAGGCCGGTGATTCCATAATTTTTGTCAGGGGTTGTACATATGAAGATGAAACAAGGGTGGACATGCCAATGCTCCCAAACACACAGCCAAGGAAATTCTCAATTGGTTTCAAAGAATGAAAATAAAGTTGCCAGAATAGCCCATCCAATCACCTGACTTGAATCCATCAGAAAATCTAAAATAACTAAAGAAAAGATTTCGTAGAAGATGTCCATGGAACCGTCAAGATTTGAAGACTGATTGTGTGGAAGAATGGAACAAAATCCCACCTGAGCAATGCATGTGACTGCTGTCTCCATACAGGAGGCATCTTGACATTGTCATTAGCTACATGGATGATGTAACCACCCTTCGTCAAACACCAGCCTGTACCAACCGGCTAATGAAGAGGTTAGAAGAACTCCTTAGTTGGGCCAGGATGAGGATAAATTCAGCCAAGTCCCACAGTCTCTCCACATGCAAAGGAGTCAGAAATTATCACAACTTCTTCACAGTAAATGGTGAGAAGATCCCAACAATGGCAGAATAACCTGTCCGGAGAATTAGGAAACTGTATACAGCCAACTTTTCAGACAAGCACATGGCTAATACAGTAATGACACAACTTACCAATGGTGTGACGCGGATCAACAAGAGCCATCTTTTGGGAAAATTTACAGTAAGATCTGGTGCTACCAATTCACCTTATACAGGTGGCTAAGGTGACCTCTCAAGGTATGTGAGATCACCACCTCTACTCTGCAACTCAGAAGTCAACAGCTACATTACGATGTGGCTGGGCTTACCGTGGAGCCTCCCCAGCATAAGATTGTTTGGTAAGAATGCACTTCAACTGCCACTAAGTTCAATCCTGTTTGGGTATAGACAGGAGGAGGCGCGGCTCATCCTGGAGTTGAGGGACCCGTCTCACCTATCTGTGCAGAACATCAAAGCCCCAGTCCAAACAGGTCACAAGTGGAGAGCAGAACTGGCAGTCGACAAGGGCATAAGCAGGGTGAAACACCATGAAATTGTTGGCAGGGTGCAGTCATGGAGAACTGGGGTGTGGTGGGGGACTGTTCTGAAGAGATGGTCTAAAGCAACAACAAAGGAAAGGAAAGAGCTAGTGATTTGTGAAGTAGTCAGGACCGAGGAGGAGCTCTATCAGATCAAAGCCCTTAGCCAATACCAGCAAGGATGCTGAATGACCTGAGAGGGAGCCATTCGAAGGACCATAGGATGGGCCGATATGTGGAAGATCCCCCAAACTAGGCCGAGTTTTAAAATGTCATGTCAATAACACTTTTCGAAATATATTTACTGAGAAAAATAGTGGTGTCCAACACTTGTTCAACTTTGTTATGTTACAATTAATTTTTTTCCCTTAAAATTCTACTGAATTCTACTCACAACACTCCATAATGACATGAAAAAAGATTTTTTTAATTTTTGCAAATTTATTAAAAATCAAAAACTAAGAAATCACGTGTACATAAGTATTCAGACCCTTTGCTCAATACTTTGTTGATGCACCTTTAGCAGCAATTACAGCCTTAAGTCTTCTTGAATATCTAGCTTGTGGCATCATAGTCCACTATGAGTCCACTAATCCAATGAGTTTGTATCAGTAACTATCTTTGGGCAGTTTTGCCCATTCCTCTTTGCAGCACCTCTGAAACTCCATCAAGTTGGATGTGGAGCGTCAGTGCACAGCCATTTTCAGATCTCTCCAGAAATGTTCAATTGTATTCATGTCTGGGCCCTGGCTGGGCCATTCAAGGACATTCACAGAGTTGTTGTGAAGCCACTCCTTTGATATCTTGGCTGTGTGCTTTGGGTCACTGTCCTGCTGAAAGATGAACTGTTGCCCCAGTCTGAGGTCAAGAGTGCTCTAGAGCAGGTATTCAATCAGGATGTCATTGTATATTGCTGTATTCACCTTTCCCTCAATCCTGACTAGTCTCCCAGTTCCTGTGGCTGAAACACATCCCCACAGCATGATGCTGCAACCATTATGCTTCACTGTAGGTATGGTAACTGGATTCCTCCAAACATGATGCTTTGCATTTTGTCCAGGTGGCCTGCCATGTGCCTTTTACTAAGGAGTGGCTTCCATCTGTCTACTCTACCATACAGGCCCGATTGTTGGATTGCTGCAGAGATGGTTTTTCTTCTGGAAGATTCTCCTCTCTTCACAGAGGAAAGTTGGAGGTCTGACAGAGTGACCATCAGGTTCTTGGTCACCTCCCTGATGAAGGCCCTCCTGCCTCTATCGCTCAGTTTACATGGGTGGCCAGCTCGAGGAAGAGTCCTGGTGAATCCATATATATATATATATATATATATATATATATATATATATATATAAATATAACAGATAATCAGATAACTGAAAAGTTATCTTTTATGAAGCTAATCTGATAAACCACCCAAAAATTTATCGGAAGTTACAGATAACAGATAAATTCCAGTATTGTCCTGTACACTTGCAACTCATACAACCTGATTTTGAGTTATAACACCACGATCCCTTCTAGAAGCATCAAAGGCGAAGACAGAAATGGATCAGTCTTTGTGCGCTTTGCCCCCTGCTGGAAGCTATTGTTTACTACATGGCTTCCAGCACAGACGCAGCTGAGAAGCCATGTAGTAAACACAAAATTCAACTCTACTCAATCACAACCCTGCTGTCAGGTCTTGGAAAATAAAGCAATGCTGACTCATGGTTTGGTGTATAAATAAAATGAATACTGATAGAATAACTCCATTAATGTCAATTTTGTCATTTGTACAAAGTTAAAATATAACATATATCTTTTAATGTTGAATAACGCACTAATTCTGAAGTTTCGTAACAAACAGAGACAGATGACAAAGGATTCTGGGTAAAATGTGCCTCTGCTAACACTGATTGGTTGATTCATTATGTAATGAATGAGTCAAATGTGCTTTTGTAAAATATGCCATTTTATTATTTGTAAAAAAGGCATTAAAAAACAAGTTGTAACTAGGACTGCCAGCAGTCATATACGGGCCCTCGTTCCGTGCGACCGCCTACCCAGGCCAGTGGGTGCCCATGTGACAACATGTGGGCATGTGCATACAAGGGCAACCACTCATCACACAGTTAAAATTTTAAACAAATCACACAATGCATCAAGGAGTTATGACATGTAGATGGTTCATCCACTCGGGGGCACTCAGTGTACAAACAGAGGGGCCAGGTGTGTTGAGGGGCCAACCGTCATCATACATGTGAAGTTTCAAGTCAATCAAGCAAAGCATGAAGGAGTTATATGACTTGATGTTCCATGGCCAAGGGTCAAAATGGTGGCACCATAGCGGAAACACCCTTCAAGATAGAGAAAAGCCGTCGATAACGTTTGGTCAGTATCATCTCTGGATGCTGTGAAAGAAATTTGAAGTGCATTGGACAAAACCCCTAGGAGGAGTTCGTTCAAATACGACGTGTGGAAATCATGGCAAAATCACAAGAAAATGCAAAATGGCCGACTTCCTGTTTGGAGTAGACCAATGGTGCAAGAGACTTTTTTGTACGTCTATGCAAGTCACACGTGTCCCAATTTTCATCTCCCTACTACAAAAAACCCCTATGGGGAGGGCGACGCCCCTATACATTGTAAGAGGTTGTCGTGCTTGACCTGTGTATCAATTTTCATGATGATATGACAAAACTAAAGCCGTCAAAAAGAAGAACGTAATTTCATGGCGAATGGGCAATATTCGGCACGCCGCCACATGGACGCCGTTACTCGTAATTTCACGGCATTCATCGCCTACATTCACCAACCTGTTCTGCATGTTTTAGAAGTGGAATGAAGTTGATTGGGTTATGTATGTGACATCAGTAACTGTTTAAGTTTAATGTTCCATGGCGACGGGTCAAAATGGCGGCGCCATAGCGGCCACACCCTTCAACATAGAGAAAAGCTTTCGATAACTTTTGGTCAGTATCATCTTTGGATGCTGTCAAAGAAATTTGAAGTGCACTGGACTAAATCCTTAGGAGGAGTTCGTTCAAATACAACATGTGGAAATCACGCCAAAATGAGAAGAAAATTCAAAATGGCCGACTTTCTGTTTAGAGTAGACCCATGGTGCAAGACACTTTTTTGTAAGTCTATGGAAGTCACACATGTGTGCCAATTTTCATCTCCCTACTCCAAAAAAACCCCTATGGGGAGGGGTTTTTGAAAGATTCAAGGGGCGCTATTGAGGCATTTTGCCCCGCCCATGGGCGACGCCCCTATGAATTGTAAGAGGTTGTCGTGCTCGACCTGTGTATCAATTTTCATGATGATGTGACAAAATTAAAGCCGTCAAAAAGAAGAACGTAATTTCATGGCGAATGGGCAATATTCGGCACGCCGCCACATGGACGCCGTTACTCGTACCTTCACGGCGTTCATCGCCTACGTTCACCAATTTGTTCTGCATGTTTTAGAAGTGGAATGAAGTTGATTGGGTTAAGCATGTGACATCAGGACATCTTAAAGTAAAAAATAGGACATTTCCCGCCACCACCGGGGGGCGCTATGGTGCAGGTGGGAACTTAAGATATGTAGACGTTCAGGGCGGAATCCTCATCATGTTCAGCAAGTTTGAAGGATCTACGATGAAGTATGTGGGCGTGACAGCCGTTCGAAGTGAAATGGCGTGCTCCGAAAAGCTCGCCAAAGTTTGACGACCCCTAGCAGCCACGCCTTTTGACTTAATTAGAATCTTTTGATAACTTTTGATCACAATTGTGTTGTGGTGATTTTGACCAAATTTGAAGACAATCGGATGAAATCCCTAGGACGAGTTTGTTCAAATGTAAGTAGTGGAAATAGCCAAAAATGGCAAAAATTTGCTCAAAATCGAAAATTAAAATCAAAATGGCCGACTTCCTGTCGATATTTCACCATGACAGTAAGAGACTTTTTCGTGCATCCTGGCATGGTAAATATGTGTACCGAATTTCGTGAGGCTACGATGAAAAAAGCCCAATGAGGAGGGGTTTTTGAAAATTTCTAGGGGGCGCTATTTCGCGGTTTTTCTGCGACCATGTGCGATGCCCCCAAAATATCAAATTCCCGATCCGGCCGGACAACTTTGGAAAGTTTGGTGAGTTTTGGAGCATGGGAAGAGGCTGAAATTTCGATTTCAAAAGTGAGAATAATAATAATAATAATAATAATAAATAATAATAATAAACAGCGCAATTACAACCACTCATCACACAGTTAAAATTTTAAACAAATCATACAATGCATCAAGGAGTTATGACATATTGATGGTTCATCCTCTAGGGGGCGCTCAGTGTACAAATAGAGGGGCCAGGTGTGTTTCAAGTCAATCAGGCAAAGCATGAAGGAGTTATCATGACTTGTTGTTCCATGGCGAAGGGTCAAAATGGCGGCGCCACAGTGGCCACACCCTTCGACATAAAGAAAAGCTTTCGATAACTTTTGGTCAGTATCGTCTGTGGGTGATGTTGAAGAAATTTGAAGTGCATTGGACAAAATCCCTAGGAGGAGTGCGTTCAAATACAACATGTGGAAATCACGTCAAAATGAGAAGAAAATTCAAAATGGCCGACTTCCTGTTTGGAGTAGACCCATGGTGCAAGAGACTTTTTTGTACGTCTATACAAGTCACACGTGTACCAATTTTCATCTCCCTACTCCAAAAAAACCCCTATGTGGAGGGGTTTTTGAAAGTTTCAAGGGGGCGCTATTGAGGCATTTTGCCCCGCCCATGGGTGACGCCCCTATGAATTGTAAGAGGTTGTCATGCTCGACCTGTGTATCAATTTTCATGATGATGTGACAAAATTAAAGCTGTCAAAATGAAGAACGTAATTTCATGGCGAATGGTCAATATTCGGCACGCCGCCACACAGACGCCGTTACTCGTAACTTCACGGCGTTCATCGCCTACGTTCAGCAATTTGTTCTGCATGTTTAGAAGTGGAATATTTCACCATGACAGTAAGAGACGTTTTCGTGCGTCCTGGCATGGTAAATATGTGTACCGAATTTCGTGAGGCTACGACGAAAAAAGCCCAATGTGGAGGGTTTTTTGAAAATTTCTAGGGGGCGCTATTTCGCGATTTTTCTGCGACCATGTGCAACGCCCCCAAAATATCGAATTTCGGATCCGGCCGGACGACTTTTGAATGTTTGGTGAGTTTTTGAGCATGGGAAGAGTCCGAAATTTCGATTTCAAGAGTGAGAATAATAATAATAATAATAATAAACAGCACAATTACAATAGGGTCCTCGTAGGACGTTGCCTACTGGGGCCCTAATAATAATAATAAATAATAATAATAATAAACAGCGCAATTACAATAGGATCCTCGTAGGACGTTGCCTACTCGGGCCCTAATAATAATAATAATAAACAGCGCAATTAAAATAGGCTCCTCGTAGGACGTTGCCTACTCGGGCCCTAACAATAAATAATAATAATAATAATAATAATAATAAACAGCGCAATTACAATAGGGTCCTCGTAGTACGTTGCCTACTCGGGCCCTAATAAATAATAATAATAAACAGCGCAATTACAATAGGGTCCTTGTAGGACGTTGCCTACTCGGGCCCTAATAATAATAATAATAATAATAATAATAATAATAATAATAAACAGCGCAATTACAATAGGGTCCTTGCAGGATGCTGCCTACTCGGGACCTAATAATAATAATAATAATAATAATAATAATAATAAACAGCGCAATTACAATAGGGTCCTCGTAGGACATTGCCTACTCGGGCCCTAATAATAAATAATAATAATAATAATAATAATAATAATAATAATAAACAGCGCAATTACAATAGGGTCCTCGTAGTACGTTGCCTACTCGGGCCCTAATAATAATAATAAATAATAATAATAATAAACAGCGCAATTACAATAGGGTCCTCGTAGGACGTTGCCTACTCGGGCCCTAGTAATAATAACTAGACTGCAAGCAGTCATATACGGGCCCTCGTTCCGCGCAACCGCCTACCCAGGCCAGTGGGTGCCCTTGTGACCACATGTGGGTATGTGCATGCAGGGGCAACCACTCATCACACAGTTAAAATTTTAAACAAATCACACAATGCATCAAGGAGTTATGACATGTTGATTGTTCATCCACTAGGGGGCGTTCAGTGTACAAACAGAGGGGCTGGGTGTGTTCAGGGGCCAACCGTCATCATACATGTGAAGTTTCAAGTCAATCAGGCAAAGCATGAAGGAGTTATCATGATTTGATGTTCCATGGCAAAGGGTTAAAATGGCGGCAGCATAGCGGCCACACCCTTCAACATAGAGAAAAGCTTTCGATAACTTTTGGTCAGTATCATCTTTGGATGCTGTCAAAGAAATTTGAAGTGCATTGGACAAAATCCCTAGGAGGAGTTCGTTCAAATACAACATGTGGAAATAATTTCAAAATGAGAAGAAAATTCAAAATGGCCGACTTCCTGTTTGGAGTAGACTCATGGTGCCAGAGACTTTTTTGTACGACTATGCAAGTCACACATGTGTACCAATTTTCATCTCCCTACTCCAAAAAAACCCCTATGGGAAGGGGTTTTTGAAATTTTGAAGGGGGCGCTATTGAGGCACTTTGCCCCGCCCATGGGCGAGGCCCCTATGAATTGTAGGAGGTTGTCATGCTTGACCTGTGTATCAATTTTCATGATGATATGACAAAATTAAAGCAGTCAAAAAGAAGAACGTAATTTCATGGCGAAGGGGCGATATTCGGTACTCCACCACAAAGAAGCCGTTACTCGTAACTTCACGGCGATCATCGCCTATGTTCACCAACTTGTTCTGCATGTTTTAGAAGTGGCAGGAAGTTGATTTGGTTAAGTATGTGACATCAGGACATCTTAAAGTAAAAATAGGACATTTCCCGCAACCACCGGGGGGCGCTATGGCGCAGGTGGGAACTTAAGATATGCAGACGTTCAGGGCGGAGCCCTCATCATGTCCAGCAAGTTTGAAGGATCTACCATGAAGTATGTGGGCGTGACAGCCGTTCGAAGTGAAATGGCGTGCTCCGAAAAGCTTGCCAAAGTTTGACGACCCCTAGCAGCCACGCCTTTTCACTTAATTACAATCTTTTGATAACTTTTGATCACCATTGTGTTGTGATGATTTTGACCAAATTTGAAGACGATCAGATAAAATTCCTAGGACGAGTTCGTTCAAATGTAAGTAGTGGAAATGGCCAGAAATGGCAAAAATTTGCTCAAAATCGAAACTTAAAATCAAAATGGCCGACTTCCTGTCGATATTTCACCATGACAGTAAGAGACTTTTTCGTGCATCCTGGCATGGTAAATATGTGTACCGAATTTCGTGAGGCTACGACGAAAAAAGCCCAATGTGGAGGGGTTTTTGAAAATTTCTAGGGGGCGCTATTTCGCGATTTTTCTGCGACCATGTGCGATGCCGCCAAAATATCGAATTTCGGATCCGGCCGGACGATTTTGGAAAGTTTGGTGAGTTTTTGAGCATGGGAAGTGGCCGAAATTGCGATTTCAAGAGTGAGAATAATAATAATAATAATAATAATAAATAATAATAATAATAATAATAATAACAAACAGCACAATTACAATAGGGTCCTCGTAGGACGTTGCCTACTCGGGCCCTAACTAGGACTGCAAGCAGTCATATACGGGCCCTCGTTCCGCGCGACCGCCTACCCAGGCCAGTGGGTGCCCTTTGGGCCACATGTGGGCATGTGCATACAAGGGCAACTACTCATCACACAATTAAAATTTTAAACAAATCACACAATGCATCAAGGAGTTATACCATGTCGATGGTTCATCCACTCGGGGGCGCTCAGTGTACAAACAGAGGGGCTGGGTGTGTTGAGGGGCCAACCGTGATCAGTCGTGAAGTTTAAAGTCAATCAGGCAAAGCATGAAGGAGTTATATGACTTGATGTTCCATGGCGAAGGGTCAAAATGGCGGCACCTTAGAGGCCACAGCCTTCAACATAGAGAAAAGCTTTCAATAACTTTTGGTCAGTATCATCGCTGGATGCTGTTAAAGAAATTTGAAGTGCATTAGACAAAATCCCGAGGAGGAGTTCGTTCAAATAAAACGTGTGGAAATCATGGCAAAATGACAAGAAAATTCAAAATGGCTGACTTCCTGTTTGGAGTAGACCAATGGTGCAAGAGACGTTTTTGTACGTCTATGCAAGTCACACCTGTGTACCAATTTTCATGTCCCTACTCCAACAAAACCCCTAAGGGGAGGGTTTTTTAAAAGGTTCAAGGGGGCGCTATTGAGGCATTTTACCCTGCCCATGGGCGTTGCCCCTATGAATTGTAAGAGGTTGTCGTGCTTGACCTGTGTATCAATTTTCATGATAATATGACAAAATTAAAGCCGTCAAAAGGAAGAACATAATATCATGGCGAATGGGCAATATTTGGTACGCCGCCACAGAGAAGCCGTTACTCGTACGTTCACGGCGATCATCGCCTATGTTCAACAACTTGTTCTGCATGGTTTAGAAGTGGAAGTAAGTTCATGGGGTTAACTATATGGCTTCCGTACCTGTTTAAGTATAATGTTCCATGGCGAAGGGTCAAAATGGCGGCGCCATAGCGGCCACACCTTTCGACATAAAGAAAAGCTTTCGATAACTTTTGGTCAGTATCGTCTGTGGGTGATCTGGAAGAAATTTGAAGTGCATTGGACAAAATCCCTAGGAGGAGTTTGTTCAAATACAACATGTGGAAATCACGCCAAAATGACCAGAAAATTCAAAATGGCCGACTTCCTGTTTGGAGTAGACCCATGGTGCAAGAGACTTTTTTGTACGTCTATGCAAGTCACACGTGTACCAATTTTCATGTCCCTACTCCAAAAAAACCCCTATGGGGAGGGGTTTTTGAAAGTTTCAAGGGGGCGCTATTGAGGCATTTTGCCCCGCTCATGGGCGACACCCCTATGAATTGTAAGAGGTTGTCGTGCTCGACCTGTGTATCAATTTTCATGATGATGTGACAAAATTAAAGCCGTCACATCATCATGAAAATTGATACACATGTATGCCTCTGGATGACTTCGGTGATATTGCCCACGTATCAGTATGGGGTTAAAAGAATTTTTTTTTTTCTTTCTTTCTTTTTTGTGACCAGTTCTCCTTTTCCTGCAGAGGATAGAGTGGTTTCTTCTAGAAGCAGCTGTCCTCTCTTTGCAGAGGATAGAACTACACATCTAATACAAAACATTTAACAGGTAGGTGCTTAAACTGATTTAAAATTTTCTAAATGTTTGTAGCTGTTCAGCTTTGTTTACCACGTTAATGGTCTAAAAATTATCGGACAAAGATTTATCCGAAGATAATTAGTCCGATAATGGTTTTCAAAGTTATCTGAAAAGATAATCCGATAATGAAAACATTATCTTCGATAATTATCAGTTATCGGAACTGTGCCCACCACTATAGATAGATAGATACGTAGATTTATTGTCATTACAAGTGCAACAAAATTTCTTCCCACACAGTCACCTCAGTCAAAATACAATTTATCCACAATTATTACAAGTTGAACGTAATAATGGCACACATCAGAATTAGAACACCCATTAATATACATTTGATTGTTTATGTACGCTAAACTTTAAGACAGTCCGTCATCCGATTTGAGGCAATGTGAATGTGGGGCTGGGGGTGCAGCAGTGTCCCGTGCATCTGCAAGCTCAGGGGGAGAGGCAGGGAGGAGGCAAGGGGGGGGTGGTAGAGGTGGGAGGGGGGTGGGCATGCATCATGAGTGCAGATGAGATGAGTTTGTATCAGTAAGATAAGTTTGTATCAGTTTCTGTCAGTGTGTGCATAATGTCTTTAGTTGCCTTGACAACATCACTGACTGTCTGGGAGGGCAGAAGATAAGAGTGCAGCTGAATGGTTCACCGAGGCCGTAGAGATTCTTCTGGAGGAAAACAGCGGGGTGTTTCAACCTTCGGAGGCTGATAAGCCTGCCATGTTTAGGGTTGAGCACAGAAAACACATTTGCAGCTCCTATGACCAACAAAATCCAAATTATGAGTATTCCCTGGTCTCTGAAATCTTCCTTTGCAAGGTGTACATTTGCTCTGAGATGTTATCCAAGTTACGTCTGATTTCAAGGGCTAACGCAGTCTGAGAATGTATTGCCTTGCCCAACTCATTAATCATGACGGACAGGTGAGGGGCCGTGGTTCTGGTAGAAGCCATCTTGCTAATTCTCGGGTAGGTCAGGGCAGCACATAAACCAATAAACCAACCTAAACCAAGTACCACCCCCCACCCATGATAAAACCAAATATAAATAAATCTTTGATGTCCTCCACAGAGAGTGGTACCAAGCATGCAACACGCCATTTCTCCCAGGCGTCGAGAACATAGCCCGCAGGGTAGGTTCCATCTGGGCAGGCATGGTCCCCCAGCCCTGATTTCCTTGTTGAAAAAAATTGTGTCAATAGCGTTCAGAGACCAGCTGATCAATTCCATGGTTGAATCCAATATAGTTTAAAGAATTCACAGTCCGGTGAAGTTGGGACTTTGACGGTTGAAGCAGAGCTAGAGAAGGAGAGAGGAGGAGATGTGATCGCTCTCGCTGGAGTCCCAAGCTAATATATATATATGTGTGTGTGTGTGTGTGTGTGTGTCTGTGTGTGTGTATGTGTAATGCTGCGTAATATAGATAATATGGGATATAGGGTGTAATATGTTTAGATAAAGGAGAATGTTGGAGTCACAGACTGTAGTGTGTTGACTTGATAAGGCCAAAGAAGCTGAAGAAACTGGGCTGAAAAAGGGTTAGAGAGTCCGCCTCCCATGCTGGACATCATGAATTCACGTCCCGAGGGGAGCAATTGGGAGTCGCCGCAATCAAAACACAATTCAGAGCAAGCCGCTGCACTACCATGACCAAAGGTGCAGTATGACCCACCTGTATCATCATGCATGAAAAGTGTCTTGCCAGTGAAGACTTTATCAGCAACAGTGATGTGTCCTGGTTTGAAATGAGGGCCATCCACCCCATTTTCTTTGCAAAGCTTGGTCAAAATCTCTGAGGGTTTTAAACTGTCTCTCCAAGCATTATAGCCACAACTAGCAAAGACAGAAAACGTTCCATAGCTCAATTATTCTGAAGCAGTCAGAGATATACTGTAGCTTTAATGAAGACATACATGCTGTACTCAACAGGGATTCCACAGGTGGCTCTGTGTCGGCTGTAGAACCTGTTCTCCAGGTCAATGCGAGTCTCTCCGATAAGGTCGTCCCCTCCAACCATGTCATAGTCATAGATGAGCACTGAAAGCAGAGACTCCTGAGGAAATTTTGCTTGGATCTCAAAAGACCTGAATATGAGAAGGAGAAACACTTGAGAATTTCAGTTTCAACTACCAACAGTCCAAACTGTCTGTTTGCAACACTGATTTGGCTGCACATGAATTATATATTTTTATACCATGGTCAGTGAGAATTCCATGTCTAACTGGCGTGCATTATTTTTGTGTATATGCACACGTAGTTCAGCGAGTTAAGTCACTGTAATATCACTCTGCTCTGGTCGTCACCATAGCAATGCGCAAAATCACTTGGCGCAGATCAGCTGTATTTTGACAGGTGAATGACAGAAACGTGATAAAACATGGATTTCCAAATGAATTTTAAAATTTTTTGGCCAAAATAAAACATTTGATGAATGGAAAGAGGAGGAGAGCAAACGAGAAGAACAGCAAAAGCAACGGCATAAAGATCATCGGACGAACTGGACAAGACTGAAAACGGGAAAGAAGACGATAACGGTTGCCAAGGATGACCCCTTGCTCACACTGCCTCCGGTGTTACTGTTGCGGGGTACGGATGTGGGACCTGCAGCGAATCCAAGTCATGATTTTAGGGTTTACAAATTTTTTTGACTGTTAAAATTTATTGACTTAGCCCACTGGATCAATGGATATGTATCGGTTTGCAGCTGAGTGTGAAGTGGCTGGGATGAGGATTAGCACCTCTAAATCTGAGGCCATGGTTCTCACCAGGAAACCAATGGATTGCCTAAGTGAGTAAGGTAGCCCTAAGTGAAGGAGTTCAAATACCTTGGGGTTTATTTCATGAGTGAAGGGACAATGGAGTGTGAGATTGGCCAGAGAATGGGTGCAGCAGGGGTGGTATTGCATTCGCTCTACCTTACTGTTGTGACGAAAAGGTCAGTCTTCGTTCCTACTCTCACCTATGGTCATGGGGGTTGGGTCATGACCGAAAGAACTAGATCACGGGTACAAGCGGCCAAAATCGGCTTCCTTAGGAGGGTGGCTGGGGTCTCCCTTAGAGATGGGGTGAGAAGCTTTGTCATCCGTGGGGAGCTCGGAGTAGAGCCGCTGCTCCTTTGTGTTAAAGGAGCCAGCTGACATGATTCGGGCATCTGGTAAGGATGCCCCCTGGGCGCCTCCCTAGGGAGGTGTTCCAGGCATGTCCATCTGGGAGGAGACTCCAGGGAAGACCCAGGACTAGGTGGAGAGATTATATCTCCACACTGGGAACGCCTTGGGATCCCCCAGTCAGAGGTGGTCAATGTGGCCCGGGAAATGGATGTCAAGGGTCCCCTGCTGGAGCGGTCGCCCCCCGCGACACGATCCCGGATAAATGGTTGACGATGAGTCAGTGAGTGAGTGAGTGAGTGACTAAGCTTTACTCACTATGCCAGCAAAAAAAATGTTAGCAGACTGAAAGTTAGCGGAACTAAATTTAGTGGATGATAATTGGTCCGCTGATAGTTTTCAAAGTTAGTTGAAAAGCTAATTGGCTAATGAAAAAGTTAGTTTTGCTAATTAGTGGTCAGCAGATTAGTGGAACTGGGCCCACAACTGGAGTCATGCATGGTCAAGTATGGAGTTCCACAGTGTTCTGTTTTAGGGCCACTGTTGTTTTCATTATATATGCACCACTGGGTCAGATTCTCTGTTCGTTTCAATTGGATTTACATTTTTATGCTGATGGTCTGCAATTGTATATGCCACTGGCTTTGAATGATGGTTCTGAAACGTCTAAACTTGGGGCCTGTCTAACTGCTGTTAAGAGCTGGTTATCAGCAAATTTCCTGCTCCTTAACTCAACCATAAATGGTTATTGTTGGACCAGCAAGACAGAGTCACCTTTATAATACTTTTACTCTGTCTTTGGATGATTGTTATTCACTCCCCCTCTAGCTGCCACCTTATCATGGTGGGGCAGTTTGCGTACCTGGATGATCCTAGGAGCTATGTTGTCGGGGGCTTTGTGTTCTCTGTAGGGTCTCCCGAGGCAAACAGGTCCTAGGTGACGGGTCAGAAAAGGGCAGTTCAGAACCTCCATGACCACTAAAAGATCAAGGACCGAGACGTCGCCCGGTATGGCGGAGCCGGGGTCCCACCCTGGAGCCAGGCCTGGGGTTGGGGCTCGTGCACGAGCGCCTAGTGGTCGGGTCTTAGCCCATGGGACCCGGCCGGGCTCAGCCCAAAAGAGTGACGTGGGCCTGCCCTCCTGTGGGTTCACCACCTGCAGAGGGGGCCATGGGGGTCGGGTGCAGAGAGGATTGGGTGGTGGTCGAGGGCGGGTGGCCCGGCGGCCCGGTCCATGCTCACAGCCCCTGGCTGTTGGGACGTGGAATGTCACCTCACTAGGGGGGAAGGAGCCTGAGCTTGTGCGGGAGGTTGAGAGATACTGACTAGAGATAGTCGGGCTCACCTCCACACATAGCTTGGGCTCTGGTACCCAACTCCTGGAGAGGGGCTGGATGCTTCATTTTTCTGGCGTCGCCCATGGGGAGAGCATTGCTTATTGCTCCCCAGCTCAGTCGCCAAGTGTTGGAGTTCACTCCGGTGAACGAGAGGGTCGCGTCCCTATGCCTTCGGGTCGGGGACAGGTCTCTCACCGTTGTCTCGGCCTACGGGCCGAGCAGCAGTGCAAAGTACCCGACCTTCCTGGAGTCCCTGGGAGGGGTACTAGATAGCGCTCCGACTGGGGACTCCATTGTTCTCCTGGGGGATTTCAACGCACACGTGGGCGGCGACAGTGAGACCTGGAGGGGGGTGATCGGGAAGCACGGCCTCCGCGATCTGAACCCGAGTGGTGTTCAGTTGTTGGACTTCTGTGCTAGTCACAGTTTGTCTATCACGAACACCATGTTCGAGCACAAGGGTGTCCATAAGTGCACGTGGCACCAGGACACCCTGAGCCAAAGGTCGATGATCGACTTTGTAGTCGTATCATCTGACCTTCGGCCACGTGTCTCGGACACTCGAGTGAAGAGAGGGGCAGAGCTGTCGACTGATCACCACCTGGTGGTGAGCTGGATCCGCTGGAAGCGTAGGAAGCCGGTCAGACCTGGCAGGCCCAAACGTATCCTGAGGGTCTGCTGGGAACGACTGGCAGAACCCTCTGTCAGCGAGGTCTTCAACTCCCACCTCCGGGAGAGCTTCTCCCAGATCCCGGGGGAGTTTGGAGACATGGAGTCCGAGTGGACCATGTTCTCCACCTCCATTGTCGATGCGGCTGCTCGTAGCTGTGGTCGCAATGTCTCTGGTGCCTGTCGCGGCGGCAATCCCCGAACCCAGTGGTGGACACCGGAAGTAAGGGATGCCGTCAAGCTGAAGAAGGAGTCCTACTTATCTTTGTTGGTAGGTGGGACCCCAGAGGCAGCTGACAGGTACCGGCAGGCCAAGCGTGCCGCAGTCCGTGCGGTCGCAGAGGCAAAAACTCGGGTCTGGGAGGAGTTCGGGGAGGCTATGGAGGAGGACTATCGGTCGGCCTCGAAGAGATTCTGGCAAACCGTCCGATGCCTCAGGAGGCAGAAGCAGCTCTCCACCAGCACTGTTTACGGTGCGGGTGGGGAGCTGTTGACCCTGACTGGGGATGTTGTCGGGCGGTGGAAGGAGTACTTCGAGGATCTCCTCTATCCCATCGTCACGTCTTCCAAAGAGGAAGCAGAGACTGGGGACTCAGAGGCGGACTCATCCATTACCCAGGCTGAAGTCACCGAGGTGGTTAGAAAGCTCCTCGGTGGCAAGGCTCCTGGGGTGGATGAAATCTGTCCTGAGTACCTTAAGTCTCTGGATGTTGTGGGGCTGTCTTGGCTGACACGCCTCTGCAACATCGCGTGGCGATCGGGGATAGTGCCTCTGGATTGGCAGACCGGGGTGGTGGTCCCTCTGTTTAAGAAGGGGGACCGGAGGGTGTGTTCCAACTATAGGGGGATCACACTCCCCGTTAAGGTCTATTCCAGAGTACTGGAGAGGAGAATTCGACCGATGGTCAAACCTTGGATTCAGGAGGAGCAGTGTGGTTTTCGTCCTGGTCGCGGCACACTGGACCAGGACTGGACTGCTCAAGGGTTCATGGGAGTTTGCCCAACCAGTCCACGTGTTTTGTGGATCTGGAGAAGGCGTTCGACCGTGTCCCTCGGGGCACCCTGTGGGGAGTGCTCCGGGAGTACGGGGTCCGGGGTCCTTTGTTAAGGGCTATCCGGTCCCTGTACAATCGCAGCAGGAGCTTGGTTCGCATTGCCGGTAGTAAGTCAAACCTGTTTCCAGTGCACGTTGGTCTCCGCCAGGGCTGCCCTTTGTCATCGGTTCTGTTCATTATTTTTATGGACAGAATTTCTAGGCGCAGCCAGGGTGTAGAGGGGGTCTGGTTTGGGAACCACAGAATCTCATCTCTGCTGTTTGCGGACGATGCGGTTCTGTTAGCTTCGTCAAATCAGGACCTTCAGCGTGCACTGGGGTGGTTTGCAGCCGAGTGTGAAGCGTCCAGGATGAAAATCAGCACCTCCAAATCCGAGGCCATGGTTCTCGACCGGAAAAAGGTGCTTTGCCCTCTTCAGGTCTGTGGAGTGTCCTTGCCTCAAGTGGAGGAGTTTAAGTATCTCAGGGTCTTGTTCACGAGTGAGGGACAGATGGAGCGCGAGATCGATAGACGGATCGGTGCAGCATCTGCAGTGCTGCGGTCGGACCGTCGTGGTGAAGAGAGAGCTGAGTAGGGGGGCAATGCTCTCGATTTACCGATCGATCTACGTTCCGATCCTCACCTATGGTCATGAGATTTGGCTCATGACAGAAAGAACGAGATCGCGAGTACAAGCGGCTGAGATGAGTTTCCTCCGCAGGGTGGCTGGGCGCTCCCTTAGAGATAGGGTGAGGAGCTCGGTCACTCGGGAGGAGCTCGGAGTCGAGCCGCTGCTCCTCCACGTCGAAAGGAGTCAGTTGAGGTGGCTCGGGCATCTTTTCCAGATGCCCCCTGGATGCCTCGCTGGAGAGGTGTTCCGGGCACGTCCCACTGGGAGGAGGCCCCGGGGAAGACCCAGGACACACTGGAGGGACTACATCTCTCAGCTGGCTTGGGAATGCCTTGGGGTTCCCCCAGAGGAGCTGGGGGAGGTGTGTGTGGATCGGGAGGTCTGGGCGGCTTTGCTTGAGCTGCTGCCCCCGCGACCCGACTCCGGATAAAGCGGAAGAAAATGGATGGATGGATGGGTTATTCATTGCAAAGACAGAGTTAAAAATGACAAAACACTTTCCTTTGATTCTCATATTAAGGAGGTCACTAGAATTGCCTTTTTTCATTTGAGAAATATTGCTAAGGGCCTCTTCACACATAACACGAAGTTGGTCAAAAGAGGCGATAAAAAGGGTGATAAAAACTGGATTGGCTAGCCACAAAAAATTCCAGCTGCTGTTGGGAGGGACAGACAGTCGGACAGCCATGTACAATCCCGCGTCGCTGTCTCTGTGTCATGTGCACACGAACACACAGAGACAGATGTGAGAACGCACGTCACACAGCAGTGAGGAGCTTTTCCCAGCAGCAGGGAAACATGGAATATTTAATTCCTGATATTAAAAAGAGGAAAGAATACAGGAAGTATTGTCTGTCTGTTGCTCTTTGTTCATGCCTATAGACGTAAGCAAGGACTTTAATGAAACTACATGTATGAAATAAAATGATGTATAAACATCAAACCCCTGCTCTCCTCCCCCCTGCCTTGTGCGCACATATGTTCATCGCCATGCGTGTTGAGACGTGGCTGGGGGCAATCCAAAGGTGATATCTTTTGTTTTTATTTTTCCCCATGTAGTCATCATTTGCACACACTCATACACCTCCGTGCCCTGCACATGGATGGTTGGAGCACATGTGACAATATGAGTTCCCCATCTTTGCATTGCACTGACATGAGGGTCAGCTGGAGCAGCCCAAAACAGCCGAGGAACACATTCACTGGCCATGGGCCGTGATCAGCTCCCTTACTACTTGATTTCAAATGACACCCAACCCATGATTACGTGTCGATCACGGTCCCCTGGCAAATGTGTAACACTGTAGAGGGTGTGACCATGTCAATATGGACATCACATCACTGATGAGCTCACATGAATGAGCAAGCGGGTGGGCATGTCAGGGGGCACACTGTGGTCCTATCCCTCTTCTTTCTTTGATTACTTATTTTATGTTATTTGTACTTTATTTATTAAGTTCATTTCCTTACTTTATATATTTGTCTGTTATTCATTTATTTATACGATACAATACGATACGATATACTTTATTGTCCCCAAAGGGAAATTTGTCTTGGACTTCAAGTGCTTTGCAAAAAACAGATAAGTTTCCATACCATGCTGCCATCCCATATCTAATGATACTCTCCAACACCGCCTGATAAAATAAAAGCATAACTTTCTGGTCAACACCAAACACCCTAAGTCGACATAAAAAATACAGTCTTTGCTGTAAACATACACACAAATGATCAATATGGGTTCCCCAGCTAAATAGACTATCTAAGTGAACACCTAGATATCGATAAGAGCTTACCTGGTGGATTTTTTGATCATGAACTACAACTGGAGTCTGGTCCCCAACAGACCGAAGATCTGGAACAATTTTCTGTGTTTTATTTACATTTATAACCAGGTGACTGGCATCACACCATTGAACAAAAGACTCCACCTCAGAAAAATAAGATGAGCAATCTTTGTCCTTGTGCAAGAGGCTGAAGATGGCAGTGTCATCAGAAAACTTAAAAATAAGGTTACCGGGGAGATGACTGCTGCATTGATTTGTATATAACGTAACCAAAACAGGGAAACTCACACAACCCTGAGGTACTCCTGTGCTAATAAATCTGGAGTCTGAGACTGTGTTGTTTACTTTAACATTCTGAGTCCTATCAGTTAAAAAAGAATAAAACCATTTCACAGTAAGCGGGTCTACAGTCATCTGAGACAATCTGCTTAACAACAGATGAGGCCACAAGGTATTAAAAGCAGAGCTAAAATTGACAAAAGACGTGTATAAGCCTTGGGGTCCTCAAGATGCTTTAGGGTCAAATGGGTGATACTATTAATTGCATCATCTGTACCTCGTCCATGTCTGTAAGCAAACTGCAGTGGATCCAATTTAGAGCTAACATCGGCTTTCAATATAGAAATAATATATTTCTCCAAACATTTAACTACCACGGAAGTTAATGCAACTGGTCTAAAATCATTACTCTCACTTGGACAGGGTTTCTCTGGAACAGGAATAATAGTCGATTTTTTCCAGAGGTTAGGAACTGTGTGTGTGTCTAGAGACTGGGCACCAAGCTGGAGTGAGCTCTTCTGCGCAGGTCCCCAAAATAAAAGGGGAAATGCCATCGGTGCCTGTGGATTTACCCTTACAAACCCTACTAAATAGTAACTTAATTTTATGGGGGTCAACTACCAACCCAACCTCAGTAGCAGGAGGAGACTGTAACACATGATTACATTCCAATGAAATATCCTGAGTTTCAAACCTGAGAAAAAAATCATTAAGTTCATTAGCTTTCTCCAGTTCATCATGAGTTACTAAGCTTTATTTATTTAATTATTGTTTTATTTTAGTTATGTATTTGTCATATAATTATGTATTTATTTATTGTATCATTGTCTGCTGAGAGAGTGAGTCTGTGTGGAGTGCGAATTAAAGCCATCACACATGAATGAGCTCATGATTCCTTATTGTATGTATGTATGTATTTATTTCACCACTCTTTCTTTTAACTGAACACCTTGCTGTCTCTCGCACTCTTCCCTGAAAATGTGCATGTTATCATTTGACAGCTTCGGTACTCCTGCCTGCGCTGACATGATCTGAGCGACACTCTCACTTGGGCTCATGGCTGGCTGTTGCTCAATGCTCCACATGAGAGACGGACGTTGCGATCACATGTCACGTGGCTGTCCACTCGGATACTGCACTGGCCGCGGACCGCCGCCTAATTTGGGGTTTACATGGGATCTATGTGAGTCATATGGGATGATTTTTTTTCCCACTCTGTTGTGGCAGCATTTGTACACTGCTGCCTTGTGATCCCACCTCCAGAGGGACATGCTGAATATGTCATGATGAGTGCTCTGACATGCCGGTCAGCTGTGTGTGCCGAGTTTTACACACACACACACACACACACACACACACACACACACACACACACACACACACACACACACACACACACACACACACACATATTATATATATATATATTATATATATATATATATATATATATATATGCAATTATTGTTATTTACATTCATTATTAAGATCCCATTGTCTTATGTACAATTTGTACATGTTCAATCAATCAATACCTGATAATTTCACAAGGACCACAATGGAAATAAGTGTTTATGCTTTATTGTGTTATCTCTATATCATTGACCTTCACCTCTGTATGTTTATATTGATATTGCAGAACAAACTCAATCAATCAATCAATCAATCAAGCAATCATAAACAATATTTTATTTACGTTTTAACGGCATCTGTAGGAGGGTATGTATGTATGCATACATGAGCTTTTCAGAAGAGTGGAAGTTAGCTTTGCATTAGGAGAAGTTAGCGGGCACACTAACGTCTGCGAAGTGTCTTATAATTCACTCCAGATGTGTTAACAGATTCCAAATACAGTGTTTTCAGTTTTAGACGTGTTTATTTATCACCAACCAGAGAATAATGCCCATGCCTACTCCATCAAATAAGTCCTCACGCACAGATCACACGTGATTGCCAGCTGGAGAACAATGTCCCACGCCCACCATCAGCTCCTCACAATGTTCTCTCACGATTCTGGGATGTTAGATAGAAAGTCCAATACCTCCTGAAAATAATGTATTCTGACTTTTTCCAATGTAAGAAATACATCTGCATGTTCAGGCAGACTGTAAAAACAGCATTGTGAAGAAATTCCATGTGCATGTTCATGGTGGAAGTAAAATAGCATCCTGCGACAGCAGCGTCAGTACACATTAGGATACAAAATCTGACAGACTGAAAAAAATTAAGAGTTTCTGGGTGAAGTGTGTCATCTCCAATGTACATTCTATGTAAATCCGAGTCATCACTTTCGAATGAAAGCTCAGAAGCTTTGTTAGTGGCTGTAGCAGCGTTTGTTTCACTCTGTCTGTTGGCCGTCGAGATGTTTCTGCTTTTCCTAAAATATGCATCACATACTGAGAAATGCCAAGAAATGCCGTAGAAGACATTTTCTGGAAATGAGAGGCATTATTAACAATAAAATACAGTACATCAGCGACCACTAATTTTTACTGCATGTGCGCAGATAAATTTACAGTCATGAATACTATGATTTTGTGTTGCTAACCAAGATGTTAAATAACATGTGACATGTCCTTTAAATAAAGGCCACCTGTAAGGGTGTAATAAGGGTTACAGAAAGAACAATACAGACACTGCTATTTTTATTAACAGCCTAATATTATTTTTTCTTCACTTTCTGTAATAACAAATTTGATAAATGTTTTCTTTATGTTTTGATTTGGAATAGAATGTGCAGTGTTCCTAATGCATTTGTGTGTATGGAAATAAAAGCTATTATAAGGATTTGAGCTTTACTCACTTTTTTAAACACACTGCTATTATTTTTAACACAACTGTACATGAAATGAAGTTGACCATACAAAGCATGGAATACCTTGGACTGATGCTGTTTGATTTGCTTCAAACATACAGGCCAGCTTAACATTATCCAAGCTCAGAAAAAATATTCAAGAAAATCCAGTCACAAAGACCATCAGGTTCCACAAGCCGTTAAAAAAACCCCATAAATGATGAGCTTAACATCTTCAGTCTTAGCAAATATTAGTAGGGTTTCCACAGGTAACACGCAGTGGCCTTGCCAGGCTCTTCTTAGAAATTAGTTAAGATCACCAGGTTACAGATGTAACTCCACTGAAAAGGTAGTTCTGCATAATTACAAGAAAAAATGGGAAACAGTAAAAGGACAGTGAAGTGAAGGTAGAAGTCATACCACTGAATGTTGGGAAATTACAGGAAAGGAAGAGAAGTGACACATTTAGAGGAGGGAGATTATGTTGTGCATGCAGGAAATAAGAGGAACAAGAAAATACTGTACACAAACTTCCCTACCATGGAATGTTCAGTTTTTTATAAAATAGGAATCTTTCATAACAACACTGTACAGCCTTTTAATTATGTCATGTTTCTAGTTCATCAGATTTCATTCAGTATTTTGTGACATGCACATATGTCTTTACAAAGTTCTTGATGGTACTCATTCAAGATTCTCACTCAGTTGAATAACTGACAAATGCCATGCCAGGTATTCTGTCCAAGGTGTACCCTGCATCTCGCCCTGTGACCTGCTGGGATAGGCTCCAGACCCACATGACCCTTAACTGGAATAAGTGGAAATGAAAATTGAATCAATAAACATCATGCAATCATGTTTACAAGTTTATCTTGTGGTTTGTCCTTTACTTTTCAGTCTTTCAGAATAGTAAGTTTCTTCAGCTTCTCCCTTTTTTCATTCGGGGGTCACACTGCAGGTCCGAGATGGATCTACATGCTGACATAGGCTTTACACCAGATGCCATCCTTGACACAAGTCCACATTACATGGAGAATGGGCTGGATGGTCTTGAAATACTGAACCTTCTGCTCTGGAAACAAGTGTTAACTGCTTAAGGATCCCAATTACTCTTGAATTATATAATTAAAGGTGTTTATGAAGCAGCCCGCTGATGCATTTTTGACCAGTTTTAATAAATTTCATTTTCTCTGAGAAATTCAAGAATTTCCCATTAGATGGTGACCCTTTACGCCCAGTTTCCTGGTACAAAATTTAGACAGATCCTCCGGAGGAGGAGTGAGTTGAGGGTTTGAGTTGATTTTCTGAAGAAAATGTTGATAGAAATTCCAAATCCAGCTCTATTAGGTTTTAGGTCTATGGGATTAGTTTGTATGCTTCAATATCACTCCAAAAGATACAGCTGGCTCCACTAAGAAATCTAGGATGATTTGCAATTTAAAGAAGTTGTCAAACGCCTTGGATATTTCTTCAAGTGGTTGTACTTAGGTCATTGTATTGGTATAGTTTTCCCCATTAAATATCATCATAACCTGTAATACCCATGGGGATCAGTTCTGAAACCGTCTCCAGGCTTGATGCAACTCCAAGTGAATGCAAAACAATCAGTAATACCTTCAGCTTCATTACTGATCAAAGAAAGTACAGGAAAGTAGGCTGAGATGGATGGGATACATGTTGAGAAGATGCAATAAAGCACAGGATAAGAAAAAGAGGGGAAGATACAAGTGTAGGTCGATGGATAAAAAAGGCCTTGAAGGATAAAGGGCTGAGTGGGGAGGTGTTGCAGGACTAGGATGTATAGAAAAACATGGTCAGAAATAGCTTTATATCACAAGAAATTCTTTGACCTATGAATTAGCTAAGGTCGAGGGGCTTCATTTGGAAAAAACAGTGCTAGCGCTATAGTGCAGATCGAGTCAGGCCCATATCACTGTACATTTGAAGCCAAATCTTGTGTAAGTGCTCTTTAGCACTAGACATATTCAAAGTATTTTATTCTTGTCGTTAACATAGGTTTTGCTGTTTGGTACCACACCGTCTGCAGTAACATACCTTCCAAACACAGGGTTCAGCTGCTTAGCAATGTAGTTGTCCCTGTCTTTTATTTCGTTATTGCCCAGAGAAATGACTATGTATGGATCCGCCTTTCCATCTGGATCAGCTGGGTGCAGATTTGATGCCTAGAGAAAGAATGAATAAATAGTACACAATGGATCTAATTTAATAAAGGCGTGTGTGTGTGTGTGTAAAAATGTGCAAGCACCATAGCACTTGCAAAAAAAAGTGCATGCTGATTTACTACCAATGCACACTGAAGATTGCATATTTCCAAAGCACAAAATGGGTGAATTGTCTTTCTATCATATTTGTCTTCATGAATATGCTACTTCGTTTGTCTCCACCCAAGTGTGCAAAATCTTGGGAGTTGGACACACAAATAGGTAAGGTTTGCACATACAACATTATATGTCAAGACTAAAAGCAGTTTTGGGGGCTGAGATCTTGCCTGCAGGTTTCACATTTGAAACCTTGGTGCTGTTTTAAACAGTGTTGAGCAAACAATGTGGGTATGCATAAACCTTCAAAGTTATTCTGTGAGCTTTTTGGGTATGAATTTATTTTTGATCAGGCTTCTTCAACGTAAGAAAATGATTAACCATAAATATGTAGTGGCCTATTTTTAACCAAATGAAACACCCACTGCCTAAATATAATGTAATAGAAATATGTCAAAATTCCTGTGTACATCTTTCAGCCACCATTTGTGGTTGACAGGTCAAATATAATGACACTATGTGTGTTTAAACCTCAACATATGGGTCTTGTTGTGGATCTACATGGCTTTCATTTTTACACACAAACAAAAGTCTTTGTCATTTACATTTAAACTTTGAAAGCCAACACAGAGATCGTAAAAGTGTAGAAAAACTTATAATCCTTCAAATAATATGTGTTTTCAGAATTCTTGCACTTCCAGGCAGGGGCACTGCCAGGTACTTTGGACCCCATGAAAAGAAATCTTACTACCCCCCCTACCCCAAATTATTTTGTCAGTATTATAATTGTATTAGGGACCTCTCTGGGTCCCTCTCAGTCACGGGCCCCTAGAATCCTTCTCATTCTCCCTTTTTTGGCACCCATGCTTCCAGGCAAACCTCAGGCACGGATTGTTCTGTAAAAGGAGTGCAGGACTCACCGATACAATGTAAACCCGAATGAGAACTTGGACTGGGTTGTTATCAGGGATTCCTCTGCTGACCCTGAAGTGCGCAGCATCTTGGTCTTCATCCCAGTCTTCATCTAACGCCTCATCCTCAGTCAGTTTATACAAGGAGAAACGGCCCTGAAGAGAAGTACCCAATAATGATCAAGATTAAACACCAGTGGTCTAAAACCACCTACAAATTTAAAGCTAAAACTGTGAAAAAAAACCTGCATTGCATTTGTACAATAACTTTACATTGTTTTATTACTGAAAGGCAACAAAAACACAACCACCAAAATACTGAACTGGAATTTCAATTGGAAATTCCAGAATCTACAAATAAAACTGTTTCAAATATTGTTTCCACTTATGTATGAACACAACACTGGATGACCTTGTGAACACCCAGTTCATAGAAAGTGATTTTCATCATCACTGAAACAGTACTTCTTTACCACTGATGTTGCCTGATGCCTGGTCACTTGTGGCATGATGATCAAAGTCATCATGCCACAAGTACTACATGCCAGAAGGACCCGAGCAACAGAAGCTCTGAGACCTAAAGAGAGCCATGTTTAAAATAAGCAAACATACCCTTAGAAATGTAGGTTGCTGGATAAGGAGCTGGTCTGTGAATCAGCTCATGCTAACTATTCTTGGACAAGACACAGAAGACCTGATTTACTAAGATCCCAGATAATGAGGGCTGAATTGTGTAGGCAATCCAAACCTTTGTGCATTGGGGTGGAGACAATTTGGTCACTGTCTCCACCCCAACGCACCCCATCAGGTAACTGATTTCTGATATGAATGACATGGGCAGCTTGCCAGGTACGGCACAAATGCATGCAAAAAAAAAAAAAAAAAAGATCCCTCCAAAAAACAAATCATTTAGGCCAATCTTTTTTCTATTGCTCATTTGCAGGGAGTGAGCACCCTTCATTTGGTGCAGGTTAATCCGTTTGTTGCCAAGGTCTCATACACACTGAAAAAAGTGAAACAGTGCACTTCATTCAAAGTACTTATTTACATTGGTCTAATGGAAAATTGTGGTTTTCAGTTTAAATCTGCTGGAATCACTTTACAAAATCATAAATATACATTGTGAGAAACTAAAAAAAATAGCTGTAACAAATTACATCAATTTTTTTTAAGTTGATCCAAAGTAGCATTTTTTTCAGTGCAGGTTGTGAAAAAAGAGGAAGGGGGAGGGAGTGGGGAATTCTAGACAGTCTCTCTTGTCAATGATATTGTGACTATAAGCCTGTACACAGCAAGCACAAGATGTAGCAACATTGATTTTTGGTTGAAAAATGGGTGAAATCTCTGAACGTCTTTTCACCTATATTTAAACCAGCAAAAATGCAGCTACATTATCAGCATGTCACAAAACACAGATTTGTTTCATGAAATGGGTGGTTTGTTCAGTTGGAGCTTTAAACAGAGGTGATATGGATTACTGAGGTGAAATTTCTCCAAATTAATTTTTACGGGTTAATGAAATGCACAGTGGCTTAATTGTTAGTGCTGCTGGATCACAGCAAGAAGGTCATGGGATTGATTCCCAGTGGTAGCCTTTCTGTGTGGAGTTTGCATGCTCTCCTCGTGTGTGCATGGGTTCCCTTTGGGTACTCCGGCTTCCTCCCACATCCAAAGACATGCAGGTCAGGGGCTTGGAAACTTTAAATTGCCCATAGGTCTGCATGCTGGTGTGACTGTATTTGTTTTTTCTGTATGTGGCCCACAACAGACTGGCGTCCTGTCCAGAGTGTACCCCACCTCATGCCCTATGAGTGCTGGGATAGGCTCCCTCCGTGACTCTTAATTGGAGTAAGCGGTTGAAGATGACTGAGTGAGTAAGTGGTTGGTGGTTTTTTCATGACAACCTGTGCCTTAATCATATATATGCTTTTGTTGTGTTTTATAAGTGTTATAAAGGTTTACAATCAGAAGTAAGAAAGGAAAAAATAAAGTGAAAATAATTTTCCACACACATTTATTCAAAAAACATGAAACTATAATAAACAACTGTTTTGACACTTTTTAAAGGTAAGTTGAGGTCTTGTGTGAAAGACTGTACAACAAAAAGGTTCAAACAAACACAAATGCACATTTTGAACAATATATACAAAATGGTCTGAGCGTTTTGTTTGTCTCATCTCAAAGCAATTTCTGTCTGCTATTACACAAAGGTTACATCACAAACTTCTACTTCTACTGTGTTTTGGAGTTTTCTGTGCTGCAGCTTTCATTCACACTTTGGCCCACTTTGGCTCCTTACAGTCTGAGGAGCGGCCCTCCCCTTCGCTCCATTAATATGGTAAACAGTGCTTTATGCTGAGAAAGCAACAGAGTTATCCAGTAACATTCACATGCAAACTAGTGGAGCAATCCTGATAGTTACACACTCTTTGTTTGAGCACGTGAGATTGTCATCAGAGGCTCTCTGTCTGCTCCATTTGATTTCACTGATCGCTGTGCATAATGGCGCAGGGTGCATTGGAGACCAATAGTATATACTCATTGGAGCACCCAGGGGGCTATTCAAACAGGCCAACTAGTAACACTCCTGAAAACGATCTTTGGCTTTTCACGTGATGTAAATCTGCCCTATGATTGGATTTTGGAAAATCATGTGACGGTGAAGCAATGCTGATTGGACACTCACATTGCACCCATCATCACGCAGCTTCTATGAGGAGTACAAAGATGGCCAATGGCTGGCTTGAAAGTCCGCAGAGTTAACTTTTCAGCAAAAAAAAAAGTTTCTATCTCATATCATTAAAAAGTTATTTATAATTTAGTAAAGCTTGGTCTTAGCCGGTGTATACGACGGCGTCAGCCCCAGAGGGTTAATGTTTCACATGAAACACCATGTGAAGGCTGTGGGCTGTCAAAAAGAGGCCTCCAGAATATTGTAATGTTGATACGTGTAAGGATAATTTCCAAATGAGAATTTATTGTTATATGAGCAAAGCTTGCTCATGGTACAGGGAGTCCCAAACAGGAAGTGGCAAATTTTGAGTCCACAGTGAAACAGGAAATGTCAAACACTTCCTGGATCAATACTTCCTGGATTGACAGATGAGATCTCATGGAATCTCACGGAAACTCAGTGGCAAGTTCACACTGAAACAGGAAGTGCCAGATTTTGAGTCCACAGGGTAACAGTAAATGTCAAATGTTGATCACTTCCTGGAATGGGTGCAGCTAGAGTGGAGGCCAGGGTTGCACTGGATTCCCCTGAAATCTGAGTGGACACAGAGCACCACACGTCTGGTTGAAAAGAGCTGCATTTTGAAATCAGTGAGTCATATTGACTCCTAGGTTCCTCCTGTCCAGTAGTTGGTGCTAAGCACCACAAAAACGTTCTAACTTTTTGTTCTAACTTGGTTCAATTCTGAACTGAACACATCGTTTTAACCATGGACTAATAATGACACCAAAGTTATATGAAATGAGTGTGGTTGCTTTAATTTTTCCACTCACAATGACAGCCAGCCTCTTGGTCTACTATGCTAAAGCTAGCATGATAATCTTATGCCACAATACTATTTTCACCACATGTTTGTGTGTGACGTTTGGGCATTTGTGAAAGTGACTTCATGTCTGTTTGTGCAGCCTGTAATATTTCAATTTTAAGCCATTTCACACCAGAAATACAGTACACGAAGCAAGGAAGCTAGGAGTAATGTGCTAACTAACATTTTCATAATGCAGATAATCATTAAATGTGCTGTATTTTTGTTTGTTTTGTGTGCCTTTTGCCTGTTGTATTTTCTTCTGTTCATGTTTTTAAACTATAATGACAGAAACTGCAGTTATGTAGAAAACATTGTCGTTCCTGTTAGAATCTATAATTTTTAATATTTGCTTTATTAACAGCATCCACCACATCGAATGTATTCCTCCATCCAGAGGTATAAGATAAGATAAGATCAACTTTACTTATCCCAAAGAAAATTATTATGCCAGAGTACCAAAACAGTAAACAGTGTTTTTATTTATTTATTTATTTTTTACAATAAGTACAACAAATATGAAATGACTGGAAGATATTTCCACAAGATATTCAATATTATTATCACTTTACTGAGGCGTTGCTAGGCCGGTATCGTAGATTTACGTCGATGCTACCTGGCTATTCCCGCCCGCTGTACATAAACAAATGACGTCATAGCGCGCAGCCCAAGAACTGTCCGCAGAGGGAAAGATAAAAAGGCGAGAAGTGTTTACAGGCCACAAGGTTCGAGTTTGCGCCACTTGAGATTGTTTTTCAGGGTGTCTTTGAACCTCAGCTTTAGTCTTCCAGCTTTTCTTGTGCCCTCTCTCAGTTCACTATCCACCTTATTCTTAGCACCCATGAGGCTTTGCATGAATTATGGGTGAAACGTCTGGTAAGAAGCGGAAGTGGGGTTTGTTTACATGTTAACTGTTCACATGAATCCACTTTCTATGAGGGTTAAAGACATAAACAGCAGCTGTCACAGCTCAAATGAGACATTACAATCCCATTGTCTACAAATATAGAGTCAGGTTGACGACATGAAGAAGTGGCCTAAGATAACATACAGTAGCATTTTTAGCTCCTTTCTTAGCTTTCGCTCCGGACGGGGAGACAAACAATCTGAAAAGCTATGAGGCGTATCAGGACCTGCATAGGAATAAGGTCGGTCCCGTTCTGTTAAAAGAGGTCTTGGGACAAAACTTATTTACCTTAGGGCCCTGTCCCACTGGCATTTAGGAGAATTTGCGTATGGATTGCGCACAAAATTGACTCATATTCACTTAACATCTGCAATATGCATGAAACATGCTTGTATGAGTCGGCTGACACCCGCACACGTCCGCAATTATCCGCAGAGGTACGTTTTTCCATTACCAGGATTTGGTAACAGGAGCTGCACAAAATTTTGGCTGTGGATGACATCCGCCTTACATACTCCATACATACACAATACATACACAATACATACTCAATCTATGCGCTGTATATTCGCCATCATCTGCTGATATCTGCAACTGACAGGGATTTGCAGCTTGGCAGCGGACTGGGACAGTGTGTAAAACAGATATTTTGCGTGCCCATCATGTCCACATCACAAACTAAAATAAGTTGTAGCAACTGCATACAGATTGGAAATGAATAAAGTGTTTTTATTACATCTGCTCTGTATTCAGACCTTGGTGAGATTATTTGGCGCCATTCTTATCTCAACCCACAAAGACAATCACTGACCTACACATGGACTGAGGCATGCTCCAGTTTCTCCTTTTACCTCTCTTCCTGCCCCTCCCCCCCAGCGGCCCCCGTTCTTCCAAAGCTGGCAGGTGGCGCGACTTGACAGTTGCAGCAGCTACCAACACACTCACATCGCCTCAATTGTAAAACGGACTGTTTCAAGTTTAGTGCACATAAACAATGTCAAATGTATATGTGTTGTCCTAATTCTGATGTGTGCCATTATTATGGTAAACAAGTAATAACTGTAGATTAATTGCTGTTTGTATGTGGAATGTGAGTGCGGAAATCTCGCTGTTGTAATGACAATGACAATAAAAGCTTTCTATTTATCTATCTATCTATCTGATTTGCGGCGGATGCAAATCAGATGCGCTGTGTTCACAGCTGGACACTGTTCTTTGTTCTACTGGCTCCCACACGCTCTGCGCTGGATGCTGCCTGTATAAAATAATTATTTGGTGGCAGATTAATCATTTTATTCAGCAAATTGGCTGTTGAAAACGGCTCTAATCACCTCCTGAATCACAGAGGAAGCTGCAGCTTGTTAGCCGTTTGCACGTGCACCGAACGGCTAACAAGCTGCAGAAAGCATTTTGAGCCGTCTTAAAAGGTAATTATTTGACTTGTTTACATTGTCAAGGCTTGATAAAACAGTTGCGTGTTTTTTCCTTCTTGTCTGCAGCTGTTACAGTATTTATTCCTATTTTTATAACAGATTTACCTTCTTGTTATAATCGTTCAGGTGAGCTGCGCTGCAGTGCAGAGTACCAGACCTTCCTGGAGTCCCTGGGAGGGGTACTAGATAGCGCTCCGACATTGTTCTCCTGGGGGATTTCAACGCACACGTGGGCGGCGACAGTGAGACCTGGAGGGGGGTGATCGGGAAGCACGGCCTCCCCGATCTGAACCCGAGTGGTGTTCAGTTGTTGGACTTCTGTGCTAGTCACAGTTTGTCCATCACAAACACCATGTTCGAGCACAAGGGTGTCCATAAGTGCACGTGGCACCAGGACACCCTGAGCCGGAGGTCGATGATCGCTTTGTAGTCGTATCATCTGAACTTCGGCCACGTGTCTCGGACACTCGAGTGAAGAGAGGGGCAGAGCTGTCGACCGATCACCACCTGGTGGTGAGCTGGATCCGCTGGGAGGAGAGGAAGCCAGTCAGACCTGGCAGGCCCAAACGTATCATGAGGGTCTGCTGGGAATGACTGGCGGAACCCTCTGTCAGCAAATTCTTCAACTCCCAGCTCCGGGAGAGCTTCTCCCAGATCCCAGGGGAGGTTGGAGACATGGAGTCCGAGTAGACCATGTTCTCCACCTCCATTGTCGATGCAGCCGCTCGTAGCTGTGGTCACAAGATCTCTGGTGCCTGTCGCGGTGGCAATCCCTGAACCCGGTGGTGGACACCGGAAGTAAGGGATGCCGTCAAGCTGAAGAAGGAGTCCTACTTATCTTATTATGTTGGTAGGTGGGACCCCAGAGGCAGCTGACAGGTACCAGCAGGCCAAGCGTGCCGCAGCCCATGCGGTCACAGAGGCAAAAACTCGGGTCTGGGAGGAGTTTGGGGAGGCCATGGAGGAGGACTAAGATTCTGGCAAACCGTCCGACACCTCAGGAGGCGGAAACAGCTCTCCACCAGCACTGTTTACGGTGCGGGTGGGGAGCTGTTGACCCTGACTGTGGATGTTGTCGGGCGGTGGAAGGAGTACTTCGAGGATCTCCTCAATCCCATTGTCATGTCTTCCGAAGAGGAAGCAGAGACTGGGGACTCAGAGGCAGACTCATCCATTACCCAGGCAGAAGTCACCGAGGATCACACTCCTCAGCCTCCCCGGTAAGGTCTATTCCAGAGTACTGGAGAGGAGAATTCGACCGATGGTCGAACCTCGGATTCAGGAGGAGCAGTGTGGTTTTCGTCCTGGTCGTGGCACACTGGACCAGCTCTACATGCTCCATTGGGTGCTCGAGGGTTCATGGGAGTTCACCCAACCAGTCCACATGTGTTTTGTGGATCTGGAGAAGGCGTTCGACCGTGTCCCTCGGGGCACCCTGTGGGGAGTGCTCCAGGAGTACGGGGTCTGGGGTCCTTTGCTAAGGGCTATCCGGTCCCTGTATGACCGCAGCAGGAGCTTGGTTCGCATTGCCGGTAGTAAGTCAAACCTGTTTCCAGTGCACGTTGGCCTCCACCAGGGCTGTCCTTTGTCACCGGTTCTGTTCATTATTTTTATGGACAGAATTTCTAGGCGCAGCCAGGGTGTAGAGGGGGTCTGGTTTGGGAACCACAGAATCTCGTCTCTGCTGTTTGCGGACCATGTGGCTCTGTTGGCTTCGTCAAATCAGGACCTTCAGCGTGCACTGGGGCGGTTTGCAGCCGAGTGTGAAGCGTCCGGGATGAAAATCAGCACCTCCAAATCCGAGGCCATGGTTCTCGACCGGAAAAAAGTGCTTTGCCCTCTTCAGGTCGGTGGAGTGTCCTTGCCTCAAGTGGAGGAGTTTAAGTATCTCGGGGTCTTGTTCACGAGTGAGGGACAGATGGAGCGTGAGATCGATAGACGGATCGGTGCAGCATCTGCAGTGACTATAGTCCACCACATGGACTATAACTCATGTGGTGGACGTGACATTTGCTTCGCTAGCTGGCCGTTCATATGATTTCACATGATTTCACATGGGACAGCCTGGCTGCATTGCGGTGGCATGATGAGAGGTGATATTCTTCATGACATGATATGTGTTCTCCAGCTGTGAGTAGCGATGACACAGTGGTCAGGTGCAGCTCTGACTGCATTTGCATGATTGTGCGGGCTGAGACGTGGCTGGGGCCAATCCAAAGGTGATCTTGTTTGTTTTTATTTTCCCCATGTTGTCATAGTTTGCAGACATGCGTGCAGCGCCGTGCCTTGTACTCTTGTACTTTATTTTTTATTTTTATATCTAATATTTCAGGATTTTATAGTACCCATTTTGTTTATATTTGATTCATCAATAAATAATATATATATAATTTTATTATATATTATTATTATTTATTAAATAACATTATATTATTTTATTTAACCAGGTAAAAGCCTCACTCAAGAGTGACCTGGCCAAGAAGGTAACACAACATGGACACAAAAACATAACATACACAACAAATATATATATATATATATATATATATATATATATATATATATATATATATATATATACACACACACACACACACACACACACACACACTTTTCAATAAAAAAATAAAAATCACAACATCTAGACAGCACAGAATACAGGTACAGTTACTAAAATGTCCTCATAAAATCAGTTAAACGCACAAGTATTCTGTACTTTTCTGTGTATGGAGTTAATATAAATTAACCAGCCCGGTCTCACGTTTTTTTTTCTTCGTGCTCCCGTCACGAAATGAGTCAAATTTTTGTGATGGGTTTTTTGTTCAACTCACTATTACTAACCCTTCTCCTTCCCCCAACCCTAATCATAACCACCCCCAACCCCCTCACCCCCGCTTCACTTTTAGTCTAACAATAGCAAGTAAAGGTAAATATTGAGCTGTAGAAAGCTTCCACATTTTAGTTTTTTTTCTCACATCTCATACGGGTGCACTGGATGCTGCAACAGCAGGTGGAGGCTGAAGTAAAGGAGCTGGATATAAAGATTATACCACCCTTCAAGATGACAGGTGGGCAGGACACAAAATCAAAATTTTAAATGAAAATTCTGACTGTTAAGTATTAAGGTTTTTTAAATGTGCAGACAATTGTTACTGAAATAATATAAATTAATTAATTTCACTCCTAACCACAACACAGCTCAGCAAAGAAGATGCTCTGAAAACCCAAGCAATTGCCCAACTTTGAATCGTTGTGGAAGGAGCCATTCACAGAGTGAAGGAGTATCACATCTGGGAACACACTCTTCCTCTAACCTTGTCTGGGACAGTCAACCAGCTGTGGCGCAATAGCTGTGATGACCAACCTCCAGGGACCACTTGATTTGAAAGGCTCTATTCCTGCTGAATAAAGCATCACTTTTTGTCTTCATTTAAATATTACAGTGTGAATTCACTCGTAGAATGAAACCTCTGTCCTTTTGCATAACAACTCTGCACAGGGATCACACACCTGTAGTGTATATAGTTTTATATATATATATATACACAGTGGTGGGCACAGTTCTGCTAATCTGCTAATTATCGAAGATAATGTTTTCATTATCGGGTTAGCTTTTCAGATAACTTTTAAAACCATGATCTGACCAATTATCTTCCGATTAATTTTGGTCCGATAATTTTTAAATCGCTAACATATTTTTGCAGGTGAAGTAAATAAAGCTTTAACAGATAAAAACCTTTGCTAAAGGAATACTTCACTCGTGAATCTCATTTAAAAAATGGTATAAATCATTAAAATAATGTATTACGAGTATATTTCTGAGTTTGTCACATTTGTCCAATGCCATTTTATATTTTTATTCGCCGATTTAATGTGAAAACTGCCACGTTTCATCGGCGCAGCCACATTCCCCGTTTACTGGAAGTCACGTGCTATAAATCGGCAGAAATGACGACACGTGCTGAAGTGTTTAACATCCCGCGTATCGCCACTGTTCAGTTTCCATTGATTCGCAAATTATCTCTACCATCATGCCTTATTGTATAGCTAAATTCTGTCAAGTTTCTAACAAAAATAATCAAGATGGTGCGCATTTCCACAAGTTGCCGCCGAAGCGTGGTTTACATCAGCAGTGGCAGGCCTGGTGGAAACGACAAACAGGCAAGAGTGTGCAGCAAACATTTCAAAAGGGAGGATTATGAAAATATCGTACAGTTTGAGAGCGGGTTTGCCGATCGACTTTTGTTGAAGCCAAATGCCGTTCCCAGAATTTTTGGAGAGCCCGAGACCCCACTCAATCAAGTAATAGTGGCATCACAATGCCCGACCGAAAAGGAGAAGAGGACTAAGTGTAGAAGCAGAAACAGAGTAAGTTGGCTTCATGTAAACAGACAGTAAATAAGGCATTTTACTGATCAGATCAATCACTAAATTACAAATGTGTTTTTCACTCTCCAACAAGGGTGTCGTTGACTTTTCAGTTGACTAGATCAGTTATAGTGCATAGATCTGTGCTCCACAATAAAAACATTGGATTAGATGATGGAGGTTATAAAATCCAGTCAACAATGCAGTACACTTTTTCTAATTTATGGCATGCCACTTGAATACCTCTGCAAAAACTAATTCTCTATCCTCGACCCAGACCTCATGGGCATACCTAGCTGCTGTGATACACTGACAGTACAAAGAAAAAAAAAATCACTAACAGCAATGGTTTGTGGCATGGTAATAGAAAATTGCAAATTGATATGGAGCAGCTTTTAAAGAAGGCAGTAGTTATTTACCATTTGTTAAGATTTATAAATAAAAATTATGAAAATAGTTAGTTAACTGTAGCAAAATTTACCAAGTTTTCATTTTACATTTTCCAGCTGTTGTAGGATATCATTGATCCTGAGCCTGGACCAAGCACTATCCAAGACATGCCAGACAGTGACATGCCACTACAAGAGGCATCAGACATGTACATGTCAGACAGTTCAGCAACACATGATGAAGTAACATCACAGGATACAACAAACTCTCCTGCAGTGGAGCACTGTCCATGCTGCAAACATTCTTCTCTGGTGCCTGTCTGTGGTAAGTCAATTTATTTGCAAAATATAGGTTTATTCTGGGGGTCCTGCCCGTCCTCATTTTAATTTTCGAGAACCTCTGAGATTATGCCTAAGTTCATGAAATTACGCATACACTTCATTTACATACCCTCTTTGTATGACATAGTTCAAGTACTGAGTTACATTTTACTGATGTAGAAGCCAAAAAATAAACTCTTATAATACAATAAAATACTGTTTTTATCTGAACAAAATACTTATCAATATATAATCAATAATAATAATTTTGATCAGGATATGTCATTCAATGCGCATATTAAACAAATATGTAGGACTGCTTTTTTGCATTTGCGCAGTATCTCTAAAATTAGAAAGGTCTTGTCTCAGAGTGATGCTGAAAAACTATTTCATGCATTTATTTCCTCTAGGCTGGATTACTGTAATTCATTATTATCAGGTTGTCCTAAAAGTTCCCTGAACAGCCTTCAGTTAATTCAAAATGCTGCAGCTAGAGTACTGACGGGGACTAGAAGGAGAGAGCATATTTCACCCATATTGGCCTCTCTTCATTGGCTTCCTGTTAATTCTAGAATAGAATTTAAAATTCTTCTTCTTACTTATAAGGTTTTGAATAATCAGGTCCCATCTTATCTTAGGGACCTCATTGTACCATATCACCCCAATAGCGAGCTTTGCTCTCAGACTGCAGGCTTACTTGTAGTTCCTAGGGTTTGTAAGAGTAGAATGGGAGGCAGTGTTGTGTGGGCCGCTGAAGAGGAGGTACTGCTGGCCCACCACCACAAGATGGCGCCCTGCTTGAAGTGCGGGCTTCAAGCACGAGAGGGCGTCGGAGCGACCAGGAGTGACAGCTGTCACTCATCATCCGTACCAGCTGTCACTCATCCACTACTCATCACCACCACCATAAAGGCCGGACTGCAACTCCACCTCCCCGCCGAGAAATCATCTACCAATCAGGTAATTTTCTCTGCTGACTTAACCTTCGAGTATTAGTCTGATCTCTTTTTGCAGCCGTTTTCCTGGGACGGATACCCTGTCTGCGGAGTTGGCGTTTGGTGTGGACTGCGACGGCTTCGCCTCACACCCCACCCAGTTAAGTGGTTATCTCAGGAGCTGCACGAGTGTGTGATTGGAGGTGGAGGTTCTCCCTCCTTTACCGAATACAGACTATGGGATTACTGAGTGTGCGACCTCACACTCATCTGGACTGTCTCTGTTCTCTGCCAGCAGTACCGGGTCTGACTGCTGAAGACAGCGGCCACCTGGGGCGCAGGGCTTGGCGGCTCTGGTGTTCTTCAGCTCCGTTGGCGGTGGAAGCTGTGTGGATCCGGCTTTTCTCTCGCCAGGCGTCTTCTATCGTCGAGCCTGCCCACACGTCACCTGGTGTATGATTGGCAGTCACTGTATTGTTATTGTCTGTACATCGTTGTGTGATTCACAACATTAAATTGTTACTTTTTGGATTATCCATTGTCCGTTCTTTAACGCCCCCTGTTGTGCGTCCGTATCACGACACTTTCACAACAGGCAGAGCCTTCAGCTTTCAGGCTCCTCTCCTCTGGAACCAGCTCCCAATTTGGATCAGGGAGACAGACACCCTCTCTACTTTTAAGATTAGGCTTAAAACTTTCCTTTTTGCTAAAGCTTATAGTTAGGGCTGGATCAGGTGACCCTGAACCATCCCTTAGTTATGCTGCTATAGACTTAGACTGCTGGGGGGTTCCCATGATGCACTGAGTGTTTCTCTTTTTGCTCTGTATGCACCACTCTGCATTTAATCATTAGTGATTGATCTCTGCTCCCCTCCACAGCATGTCTTTTTCCTGGTTCTCTCCCTCAGCCCCAACAAGTCCCAGCAGAAGACTGCCCCTCCCTGAGCCTGGTTCTGCTGGAGGTTTCTTCCTGTTAAAAGGGAGTTTTTCCTTCCCACTGTCGCCAAGTGCTTGCTCACAGGGGGTCGTTTTGACCGTTGGGGTTTTTCCGTAATTATTGTATGGCTTTGCCTTACAATATAAAGCGCCTTGGGGCAACTGTTTGTTGTGATTTGGCGCTATATAAATAAAATTGATTTGATTTGATATAATCAAAATAATTATTACAAAATCTTTATCCAATAAAAAAGTTATGTGAACTTAACCGAAGCTATATCTAACCTTGGCAGTAACTAAGTTTTACAGACCTATGAGACAGCGGTCTCACCATAGGTTGCTTAAACTAAATTCATCAAAACATATTAACTTATTTTCTTGAAATTCTACAATATTCTTAACATTTTAGCCCTGTCTCAGCTCAGACAGTGCCATATGGTAGAGGTGCAATGTATTTTCATTGCGAGAAGCCCTGCTTGCATCAACTCTATTCTCAGCTAGGAGATCAACATCTGAAGATCTAATCCTGCTGAAGGTTCCATTTCCATACCACTGCACAATGACAGTATCATTGGTTGACCTGAGCAGTGTGCTTTTTCTGTAGTGAGCAGGAACATCATTCCTGGTGATAGATATCTGTTTCAGAAATAGATCTAAATTCTCATGATATACAAGTTTTCAAAAATACCTCAACAGCACCATGGTTTCATTTCTGTCTGACTTGAGCTTACTTACTAAGATGAATTTTATATTTATATTTTACAACTGAGCAATTCCATGATGGCCCATGAAATGTATGCTGCCTTGTTTTTACAAACATACCAATTTTGCCTTCAAATTGAATATGGAGTTATCCCGTAACAGAGATCATGTCATCCTAGGAAGTCAGAGGTACACATAAGATGTTTATTTGTAAATTAATTACTTGTAGTGACGACAATATAGCCCCACTCTATTGAGTGTATAAAAATGTTCTGCACAAGTCAGAATGTCAAACGTAACCACATGAAATTATATTTTTATTGAACAGATTCGTATTTAAAACACCTGTTTCAAAGAAGTCAGTCTAGTCACATTTTTAGATGTGTTCTCTCGTGTCTCTCACTCTGGATAGGCAGTTTCATCCACATCATCATCTTCACGAAATCCAGTGTAATTTCCATCTTTTTCAGGGTATCTGTTTCTAATAGCTGTTACAACACATGATGGTATTACTCTCCTCACTCTTCTACCAAGAGGGTTATGGGTCCACCAAGTGAACTGACGATATGCTGCCAGACGGAATGTCCTGCAAGGAAAGTAGACAGACATGGCAGATGTGAAACTACTGCTACTTACTCAGGAATTGTAAAATTAGTCCTCAAAGTTCTAATAATGTAAATATTGTTTTTGATCACATTTGAAGGGCATGGCACAGCTTTATTAGCTTATACAGTAGTCACAGTGTCAGTGGTAGTACTGACTTGTAAATTTTGTAAACATGATTTGCTCTCTAACTTTATTTACATGTACACAAATATATTGTGTTCCAGCAGCATCATAAATAAAAACAACAGGAAACACAGATGTTGCAGAAAATACTGAATTTTTATACAGCTTACATGTATTTTGTCTATATGTGGTCACACTCTGTTCATGTGCTGAAGGTAATGCACCTATCAAAAGAAATTATATTTATCATTAATATCAACCATACACTGTATGATAGTGAGATTAGGATCAGCAGGATGGTTGGTTGGTCATATGTAGCTATTATGGATCAGCACAACATAAATGTTTTGTAATTCTAGATAATTGGCTCGGATGTAATTGTATAAATTCCACTAGCTGGATTTATAGTTATACTATAATGAAAATTTATTTTGTCACCAAAAATATTTTCTTGTCTGATCCTTAACCCCACCCCAGCCAAGTCCATCATCATTGCCCGTTATGGTCTTTATTCACAAATTTTTGCTTTCAAATGCTACTAGGATACAAGGATCATTTCATGTATTTTTGTATTATTGATGTATCCCATAATCCCTTGCGCGCCAGAGAGTCACTGCAGTCAAAACAACATAGAGAATCCACATGATGGCAATTGCAAATGAATATTATACTTCAAAAATGTAATTTTTTTTTTATGCTTTCATCACGTTAATAAGAGACTGCTGCATGATACCCTGAAAACTTGCTAAAACAATTAAAACAAATATTCTGTGTCTATTACGTTTAATCTGCGTGGAATTTAATGCACACAAATTTAATAAACGCAAATTTCAGACATATTATATATATATTAGTCTGGAACAAAGAGGACAAACAGTGATGTAAAGAACAATAATCAAGACGTTAAAGAGCAAACTTCACTTTCTCTCAGAACGACATGATCAGGAAGCGATTGTAGCTCACAGCAGCTCCCATTGAAAATAACGGAGAGACAACCTGTGATTCTCACGTTTACATAAAACAAACTCAATAACAACGTCTAACCCGGAGAATATATTCATGAGTATTAGTTACAATATAAAAATAGTTTTATGTTGTGATGCTAATGGTGTGCAGCGGTTAAAGTGCAGCCCGATCAGTGCGGCATCTTCGAAGTTTTGCGGAATTTGAAACGTCAATATGACGAATACAACATTGAATTTTTATTTTGATCAGGGAAACGCCGGGATCAACGGTCGAGAAAATGGGTAAACCAACATTGCTCACCTCTCTCGGATGGATTCTCGAAGACTCGCTTTTTTCACATCTTTCATAGCAACTAGTTTGACGCACCGCTTCCTCCAAGACGACTAAATCAAATTGCCTGTGAAGGCATATACAGTCTAAATCATCACGAAAAAGCTCATCTTGAAGCTCATCCAGTTCATGACAACAAAAATTCATAAGGGCCACCTCCATTGTCCTACAGCAATCGCAAGTACACCATTCCTCTGCCGGTTGACAGACCCTTTCTCCAAAGTCGATGTCCTGACCAAAAGGATCATCTCGTGGCTCTACCCTCTCATCAACTTCACCTCCGACATTATTTCTTAGCCGCCGTGGCTCGAAACGATAGGGCTGTAACCCTCCCACCTCAATGCAACCAACTTCGCCCACTTCCTCATCACTAGAAATGTACGCCGCCATTCTGCATCTACGGATGGACTGTTTGTTTACAGCACATGTGACGCACATCTGGCTACTGGGATCACGTGATGATACAGAATGGCGGAGTCTATTGTGATGCGAAGGAGCCATTCCGAAAAAAATATATTAAAGTAATAATCATGGAAGAAAAATGAGGGCAGCATGGTGACTTAGTGGTTGGCACTGTTGCCTCACAGCGAGGAAGGTCGTGAGTTCAATTCCTGGGGCCTTTCTGTGTGGAGTTTGCATGTTGTTTGCGTGGGTTTCTTCCGGGTGGTCCAGTTTCCTCCCACATCCAAAGGCATGCGGGTTAGCTGGATTGGAATCTTTAAATTGTCCTTAGGTGTGCGTGTGGGTGTGTCTGTGTTTGTTTGTCTTGTTTGTGGCCCTGCGACAGACTGGCATCCTGTCCTGGGTGTACCCCGCCTCACGCTGGGATAGGCTCCAGCCCCCCACGACCCTTAATTGGACTAAGCGGTAGAAGATGGATGGATGGAAGGAAAATTACCATTTTTTCAGAAGTGGTATAAAACTTCAACACCTATACATGCAAAGTGATTTTATTCGGATCGCCCATTAGTGAAGTATTCCTTTAAATCTAATATCAAAGATTTTAGTACTTACCTGTTTTGTAGGAGATAAACAGCTCTATTCTTTGTAAACTGAGGAGAGCTGGTTTCAGGACAAACTGCTCTATTCTCTGCAGTCAGAGACAAACCGGACACAAAATCATTGCTCCTGACACCATACTAATTCACCAGCAATATCACCCAAGTCATCCAGAGGCATACAGTTTTAACGTATGGTTAAAATCTTAACCAAACTAGCTACTACATTATTTAAATTAACGTCACTTCTGAAGTTTTACAATGTGAAAATATCAGCTATATGTTTTAGTTTTAAAGTACTGCAGTAATTTTTAAGGTTTTAGTGTGGCCATGCTCTGCTGCCCAGTGCATTATATGTACAGTCACGACATGAGAAATGCATTTGAGACGCTCAGATCAGACTTCACACGGACAACAGCATTAAACTCTTTGTATATTGTGCCTAAAACTCTCATGAACATATTCTCTGGGTTAATAGACGTTGCTACTTGTTATTGTGTTTGTTTTAAATGTCAGATGAAGCTCAGGCTGCTTTTCCAGTATTTTCCAGTTTGCTCAATGGTCTCTACTGCCATCTACTGGCCAGTAGTGTTCATGGCAGTATTCACACTAAGTCTTGAGATATCCCATAAATTATAATTCTTTCTGCTCCTGAGAGTTGTAGCAGCCTCTTACTGCAACTAAAGAAATACAGGTATAGATTCTGGTTGTATAATGTTACAATTGTATAATGTTAATTTACAACTGTTGTTGTGGATTTTGAAAAAAAAAACTGTGGATTTTGAAAAAAAAGGATTATGGAGCTGAGCATCTTGGCACCAGTAGATGGCAGTGTTCTATGCATTTTGACCTCGGTTACATCAGACGGTTTTCAAATCACAACTTGACTTAGTTGGCTTTTGCAAATGGCTTATTTTTATTTTTTTATTTTTTACATATAAATAAAATGGCATATTTACAAAAGCATATTATTTAAATACCAACACACACATCACGTCACATTAACGTGTTGGTTTTTACATAGAATGAATGAGTCAACCAATCAGTGCTAGTGGAGGCTCATTTACCCATAATCCCTTTCACATCTGTCTGTGTTTGTTACAAGACTTCAGAATTAGTGCATTATTTAAAATTAAAAGATATGTGTTATATTTTAACTTTGTACAAATGACAGAATTGACATTAATGGAGTTATTCTATCCTCACACCTCAGTGTGAATGCAATTCACACGTATTCAATTTATTTATAAATCACAAACCATAAGTCAGCACTGCTTTATTTTCCAAGACCGCCGCCTCACGGCAACACTGCTATTGAGTAGAGAGTTGAGTTTTGCTTCTCCTCTCAACTGTTTCATTTCTGTAAGCTATGTAGTAATCAGCATCTTCCAGCAGTGGGCAGGACGCACAAAGACAGAAGTACTGAATCATTGTTTGGGTCTGTGGTCACCTTTGACACTACCAGAAGCGATCGTCGTGTTAAAACTCAAAATCAGCTGTACGTAGTTGTACGTGTATTGCAGATAATACTGAAAGTTATCGGTTAGCTGTAGCTTTCGATAAATTTTTGGTTGTTTTATCAGTTTAGCTTTATAAAAGATAAATTTTCAGTTAGCTGTTTATCTGTTATCGAAGCTAACTTTCTGGTTAGCTGTGCCCACCACTGTATATATATATATATATATATATATATATATATATATACATACATACATACATACATACATATATGTTCTCAACTCAGATTGCAATAGCCAATCACAGATTAGCCTTTCTGTCCATCATTTACCTGTATTTTGGCATGCCTGGCACCAGAAAGTTATGTTGGATCCAAAAGGATCCAAAAAGGCTAGGACCAAAAGTTATATTGGATAAGTTCCCACTGACCAATAGCATTAGAGCTTACTGCCAACAGCTAGCCAATCAGAGCTCGGCATACGAAGGTCAGGAATTAGCTGACAGACGCTGGTTGAAAAAATGGCAACAAAGATGTCAACAACAGCAGAAAATCGTCTGCCAGCGAGGTTTGCTGAGTTCATAGAGGAGGAACTGGTGAAAATATTGAACTCCAAGGACGTCATAAACACTAAAAAGGTAGACAAGCACGCTACTGACATTTTAGAAGCATTCATCTGAATCAATCATATGCTGTTCACAACAAAATTAATTGATCTAATTTATTTGACTCTTTGTTGTTTGCTTAATTTGGGAGGGGGGTGGAGAACATAACAATTGATAGATGGCAGGTCGTCCAGCATAGAGAAAGACTGGATTCAGAAAAGCTATATATATATATATATATATATATATATATATATATATACGAGGTCTATTAGAAAAGTATCCGACCTTATTATTTTTTTCAAAAACCATATGGATTTGAATCACGTATGATTACATCAGACATGCTTGAACCCTCGTGGGCATGCCTGTCATTCGCCTGTGGGCAGTCTTTGAGTGAGGAGTCGTCCACCCGCTCGTCGATTTTTTTCATTGTTTAGGAATGGCTCAGAGACTGTTGCTTTGTTTGATAAAAAATTTTTCAAAACTGTAAGGCACAACTGAGTGGACACCATTCAATAAATTCAGCTGGTTGTGGTCTGGTAGTGTCGCTTTAAGGACGGTCCACGGCGCCTGACGGCGATCTGCGCTTCGAGGCGGCAGCGTCTCGCCGTTTCAAGTTGAAAACTTCCACATTTCAGGCTCTGTTGACGCAGTAAGTCGTCAGAGAACAGAGAACTTTCAGAAGAAGTCGGCATGAGGAGTTTATTCGGACATTCCATTGTTAACGGTCATTTTGTAATGAAAGAACGTGCGGGCAGAGTCGCATGTCGGGCTGGACCCGACCGCGATATATATATATATATATATATATATATATATATATATATATATATATATATGTATATACACAGTGTATACTGAATATGAGAAGAGCCACTCATTTAAGATGTAAAAATGTTTTTTAACATTTGTGAATGACACTACATTTAGTAAACATTTATAACTTTATAACACATGTCTGAGGCTTTTTTTTTTTTTTGTTTAGTTAATTTATTTACAGTTAATAGGCTCCTCAATGTAGAGCTGAGAAGTGGAGACCAATGTATTCTGGTTTGTAGTTTTCATGTAGCTTTCTGCACCGACACTGGTATGATGGGGTGAACCTTGTGGCACAGGTCTGAACCTACAGTCCACCATGGAGAGCTTAGACAGGCCACGCAGCACCAAGGAGATCAGTGAAAAGTTGCAGTCTGAGGCTTTTCAGGCCTTCACCAAGAGACAATCATGATGGGTCAGAGCGGGATCTTGAAATAAATTAAGCCAAAAAAAAAAAAAAAAAAAGAGATCTATTTATATAAAACTGTTAAATTCACTGACATTCCATGCATCTCTTGCAACTTGTTTTGATTTGAGATTCTGACATTGTCAGTCATTCTGGAGAACCGCTGACTGCAATGTTTTATTTGCTACATTGATGTGAACAAAAAGTGGCAATATACAGCAATCTACATTATTATTCACTAACCAAGAGTTTAATAGTATCATCACCTGTGTATGTTTGATAGAGTGTTGAGTTGCAGACACTTCTGGTTGATGGCTTTGGTCTCCTCACACTCTCGTCCTGAACCTGGGAATGTTAATAAGCAGCTATGAGTGGAATATTGTCCTGCTTCATTGTAAGAAGTCACCATCAAGTTTGGGAAAAAAATCTAATAGCTCAAAGTCTACTTTATTTGCCTGTGGGCCTGCACACAAATTGTTATATAAACCGGTTATTGTTCAATTAGCTTTTTTTAAACATCCCTGTCAATGATGTTGGATAGTGATAAAAAACAGTAATTAATGCATCAAACACAGAGATGTGCATGTACTGTAGAAACACTTACACTGGACTATGGATTGATTATTCAGGTAAAGGGACCACCTTAACTAGTCACTAACTAGCATTAACTGTTGCTAACATTGGCTAATGTAGTTCATTACAGAATTATCTACATACTAAATAAGTCAACTCATTCTTATTTAAATAAGTGGATAAACTGTTTAGTTAGGCTTAACGTTACCCTCGACTGCACACATTATAATGTTAACAGTGTTTATATCAGAGCTGATGCTAAGCTGGCTAGTTACTAACCATAACTGTAGATGAAGCACTCAAAAAATACTGTATCCTTTGTCCAGTTTGGAGCAGGCTGTGGGAGAGTGTCCCTCTTGTTATCTGGTACACATCTTGAAACGTCACTCTTGGAAGATCTTAAAAGAGATTCTGTAAAAAGAAAAAAACTTTCCTCTGTGCTTAGACTGACTCGCCACTGTACAGGAAGTATCTATGCACAGCAAACTTAATTACTGAATGGGCCAATTTAGCCATCATTGCAGCATATGCCCCCCCGAGAAACTAGTCAGGAGCCCCCACTGGAAGAGAACAGTAACCCACCCAGACCTGATTAGACTGATTATAATTTCGAAACAACCAAGGTCCTGGTTCCAATCTTGCTAACTAGTAAGCCACAAAATATGGTAGGTTAATAAAAGTTGTTTGACTCACCTTAAACTTGCCCACGAACCTCTCTTCATTTGTATCATCTTCCTCTGTGGCTTTGCCTCTGTATAGCTCAAATGTGTTCACCCAGTCTTCAAAAGGCCCAAACTCTGTCTCCAGTTCCTTGGTGTACAGCTGCACAGAATAGGAGAGCATCACTTTTTTCCCCTCTCACACATTACTTGAGTCACTACAAACACATGTACTTGAAAAAAGCAGTACTACCTGGTGCAGAAATGTTTTCTGAGTACTATTTTCATATAGTATGTTCCTTTGGCTGCTCCCTTGTTTTCACTCAGGTTTGCCACAGCAGGTCTGAGGTGGAGCTGCATGTTGATTTGGCACAAGTTTTACATGGAGAAATGTGGCAGGGGTGGGGTTTGAAGCGGGAACCTTCTGCACCGAAACCAAGTCGGCTAACCACTTGGCCACCACCCCTGCTACTGAATACTATATTCATATTCAAATATGCTCCCAAATACAGGACAACTGACTTTCTGCAACTGCTGCCTTCTGAAATCACTCTTACTCCCTGTCAGATTTGCTGTGTGTATTCCTCATTTTGTTGCTAATTCACCTCCCACAGGTTTTATCAAATGGAAATATCAGCCAGCTCTCAGAGATAATTTGGACCTGAGAGCTGTGGCCAGTCAGGTTACTGAATGACTCAGAGACCACAGCCTCATGTGAGATGGGCTTCGGCTGACTTGACGCTCTGATAACAAAGAGGTGGACTATAAACATAGTTATGTGAAATCAGATATATTCTACTCTTCATAGGCTCAGTGATCTGATGGCATTTGTCCTTTTCATGGTAAATGCAATGAGGCATTCAATGCCTTTGCATGGAGAACATGCATCAATGGCTGTGATTGGAAACTTTCTTAATTAATGCTTACATTTGTAATGTGGTGTTCTTTTATCACAGCTGTATCTGTCTATCCTTGAATAATTGATGAGGTTACCACATTAAGATACTCCAACAAATTATTACCATTCCATTTTTCTTTATTTTCAAATTTTACAGATATATGAATCAGGAATTAGTTTAAATATTGAAGTAAGTTAACACTATAGTCACAGTCGAACATGTGGGAGGAATCATCCAATAACCTGTGTCAGGCCTAAATTAACATTCATAGCAATACATTGAGGTGACCTCCACTTTGTGTTGCAGGAGAAGTGCAACTGCAGACACCTTCCTTCTGCTAGGATTTAGTGGATCTAGCCACAAGGACTCACAGACCTTGAATTGCATTCACACTGAGGTGTGAGGGTTTAGGGCTGTCCCACTGTAAAACTGTCAAGTGCACAAGGGCTCTCGGGCAGACAATTTCAGCCCTTTTTGCCCACTTTCAGTAAGTAGGTATTTCTGCACACTTTACAAGGTAACTGTGAATACAGGGTTACATACCAGAGAAAACCAGGAAGTTAAGAAAGTAAACAATCATTATCAAAGGTGTGCCAAAATTAACTCTCTCACACACACACACACACACACACACACACACACACACACACACACACACACACACACACACACACACACACACACACACACACACACACACCACACACACACAATCAAGAGGAATGCAAACATATATTTATCAATCAGTTATTTAAATTTTGCTTGTTAATGCTGTTTCAAAGAGAAAAGATGACATTAATTGTTGGATAATTGGCTTTATATAACGGCTGAGTGGATCCTTGTCATTTGATTGGTGCTTTGTATGTCACATGACATGGACTAATTTATCCCATTTGTCTTGCATTGCATTTAGAGTGCAGTTTGGTTCCATTTAGAATGCAAATTTGGTTCCATACGTTTGGTACCATTGCACTCTGCACACGTGCAAACACACACGCACGCATGCACACACGTGCTCCTGCACGCACATGCACAAGCACCACACACATGCGCGTGCACACACACACAATGCGCACGCACACACAAAACAAATCCACTGCGCTGTCTGGACTGTTGGCAGGAAGTTGGAATGAAAAGCTTGACTAATTTTTGATCTGATTTTTTTTCACTGCACTGTGGATGTACACAGTTACGTGTGTGTGTGCGTGCGTGCACGCGCGGGGAACGACGACTACCGAGACATGATTTGATTGAGCTAAATGACACTGCTAATTCTTGTAACACACACACACACACACACACACACACACACACACACACACACACACACACACACACACACACACACACACACACCTTTCTAAATAAAAATGTCTTTAACTGCCTTTTAAAAGACTCCACATACTGTGGCGTTCTCAGGTGCTGGGGCAGGGTGTTCCATAGTCATGGGGAAGCTGCCTGAAAAGATCTGTCCCCCATGGTGCGGAGCTTGGTCTGAGGTTGGCAGAGGCGATTTGACTCAGTGGACTGGAGGCGTTGAATGGTAGTGTGGAGTGAGGAGCGAGGAGCTCTGTCAGATAGTCCGGGGCATGGCCATAAAGACACTGGAAGATCAGCAGGTAGCACTTGTACTCAATCCTCTGCTGCACCGGGAGCCAATGGAGGGATTGAAGTATAGGGGTAATATGATCATATTTGCGCCTCCTCATCAGGACCCGGGAAGCACAGTTCTGAATGTGCTGGAGCTTCTGAATGCTCCTGCCCAAGATCCCGACAAGGAGGGCATTACAATGTCTAGCTTGGAGGAGACAAAGGCATGGGCCAGCCTTTCAGCATCACTAAAGGAAATGGAGGAGCCAAGCTTGGAAATGTTTCTAAGGTGAAAAAAATTAGATTTTACAAAGGTGGTGGATATGATGATCAAAAGAGAGGGTGGGGTCAAACTTGACCCCAAGGTTTGTTACAGAGGAAGATAAGGGGATGGAGTGGCCTGAAAATGAGAGAGCTGTAATTGGGGAGGAGTGGAGCTGATGTGGTGTGACAACAAGGATGGCTTTTGTTTTGGTACAGCTTAGCTGTAGGAAATTTCCTGTCATCCACACCTCTATCTCCTAGAGACAGGCTCTAAGTGTAGACAGAGCGGTTGCTGGGGATATGGAGTCGGTTCGCAGGTAGAGCTGAGAGTATTATCGGCATAGCAGTGGAAGGAAATCCCATGCTTGCTGCTGATGTGACCCAGGGGGAGCATATGGACGGTAAATAAGGTGGGGAAAAGAACCGACCCCTGAGGAACCCCACAGGTGACAATGTGGGGCCTCGATCTTGCATCCCCCAGGGCCACATACTCAGCCCTGCCCATGAGAAAGGACTGGAACCACTGAAGGACAGCTCCAGTCCTTCAGTGCTGCAATCGATGGAGGAGGATCTGGTGGTCCACAGTGTCGAAAGCAGCAGTCAGATCTAACAGCACCAGGACAGATGGAAAGCCCTGGTCAGCCACCACCAGTAGGCTGTTAGTGACTCTGACCAGGGCTGTCTCAGTGCTGTGCACTGCACGAAAGCCAGACTGAATTTTTTCATAAAGTCCACAGGTTTGCAGATGTTGCTCCAGCTGGCTAGCCAGAACCTTTTCCAAAACCTTTGAAATAAAAGGCAGGTTCGAAATAGGCCTATAATTTGCCAGGATGTTTGGGTCCAGACCGGGTTTTTTCAGGAGTGGTTTAATGAGGGCTGATTTTAAAGGTAATGGGACAAGACCAGAGTGAAGTGAAGAATTTATTACTGAAGTTATAAGAGGACTGATGGCAGAAAGATTTTGTTTTAACAAAGCAGTGGGGAAAGGGTCCAGCGGGCAAGTGGAGGATCCCATCTTGTGGATAGTGTGCTCCACCTGCTCCATCAAGACTTCCTCAAACTCCACAAAGTTGTTTACAGTCTTGGGAATGTCAGCAGAAAGATTTGGGGTGAAATGGACCAAAGAAGTGCAGATGTTATTGACTTTGGTAGCAAAGAAATTCACTGAATTTATTGCAGTGTTCCTCTGAATCAAATGTGTTAGAAGGCACATTTGATTTCAAGAGGTGGTTTATTGTGGAAAAAGACATTTTGAGTCCCCAGGAGTTTTACTGAGTAGATTTGAGTAATATTGAGCTCGAGCTCTTTTAAGTGATTTTGCATAGAGTTTTTGATGGTCATGGTGTGCAATTTTATGAACAAACAGAGCAGATGTTACAAAGCACCACTGAAGAGCATGGCTGGCTGTTTTCAGCCTCCGTAGATCCTCCATGTACCAGGGGGCGGATCGTGAGAAGGTGACGGTTCTGGTCTTCATGGGGGCATGCTTGTCCAGAATACCATGAAGTGTAGCATTGTAGTATTCTACACCATCAGAGATTGAAGTAACATCGATAGGGATATTCTGGAAATCCTCCACCAAGGAAACAGGTTTAATTTTGTTTATATTGCGAAAACTGATTTGACATTTTGATTTAGAGTAAGGGACAGATGGAAGCACAGGTAAGCTCTACCTGCATGGCGTTTCTGCCTGACGCACCTCCGCCGGTGCCAACGGGGTAACTGCAGGGTCATCAGCCGGGAGCCACCCTTCATTGATGTTTCGCTCCATTAATCCCGGAACATCTCACGGTGGTGGAGCAACGGCAGGAAAGTCTTCCTGCCGCCCCATGCAGTCACCCCTAGGACCCCTCCTTCCCCCACGACCTGTCCTTCCTACGCAACCACAACCAGAAGCTGGCTCTTTCCGCCTCTTCTGCCAGGTCCCTAGATGCCCTCTTCAGCCTTGTTCCAGACACTCCAATCTTACTGAGGAGGCGCTGGATGGATGTTCCAATGAACCCCCTGCAGCCAACCTCCACAGGGTAGATAGTTGTGGACCATCCAGCTTCCTGGCACTCGGCTACCAGGTCGATGTATTTGTCTCTCTTCCTTTCACAGGCAGCCTCCATTCCTCCCTCCCAAGGGACAGTTAGCTCTGCCAGGATCACTGTCTTGACATCAGAGGACCACAGGATGACGTCTGGCCTCAGGGAGGTGGTGGTAATCTCTGGGGGGAACTTGAGCTGCCGATCAAGATCCATGAGAATGGTATATCCAGTGCAGTGACCTTATGATCTGACACACCCATCTCCTATACCTGCAGTTTGTGTACAGAAATGGAGTTGGTAATGACTAAGTCCAATGTGTGTCCCTTTATATGTGGGTGAACCCCCAATGTGCTGCTTCAGACCAAGACAGTCTAACATTTGGAGGAATTCAACTCCCAAGGGGGAAGAAGGGGAATCCACATGTATGTTAAAGTCTCCCAAAACAATAACATTTAAAAAGGTCGTACAAAGGAACATAAGCATGTGATATATTTCTGTGATAAAACTGGGGTGCTGTTTGGGTGGTCTGTATACAAGGAGAATTGTTGTTACGATTGGATGACAACATGTAAGTGCCAGGCATTCAAAAGTGGACACTGTTGGCACAGGAACAGGAGCTAATTGGAGATTGGCACGGTGAATGATAGCCACACCTACCCCGCATCCTGAAGTGCATGTCTTCTCCATGTATAGATACCCCACCGGACAGGCCTTGTTAAGAGCTATATACTCCTCGGGCTTATGCCAGGTCTCACTAAGGCACATAAAGTCAATCTGAGAGTCCAAGATGTAGCTGTGAATCAGGGCCGCTTTATTTGCAAGTGACTGGGCATTAAACAGTTCAACTTTATACCTGGTGGAAGGAGGTGATTTTGAGAAAGTCTGCAGGACGCTGAAATGCACAGTGGATTTTCTGCCTCACCGTCCTCATTGGCACTCCACAGTGTCATCAGGAGCTGTGCAGGAAATGCTCTGATGACGTCTCCACTGTGCAATAGAGCAAGCCGTTTGCCACCAGCTATACGCATACAAATGGATAAGCATGATGTACAACCATCGCTGGTACCGGGATGACAACCAGTATTTGCAGCAAATTGCAGTGTGTGCAGGATTAAAGTGCAAAAGGCACAGCATGCTTCCAGCAGGATTCAGGGATCGTGAGGGCTAATATGCTAACAGGAGTTCATAGACTGACAGATCAGCAGGGATCATTTGACCCGGCGACACAACAGAATGACTAAAGGATACGGCCAGGTATCCTTCCCCAAACAATGACAGAAAACACAGTTCACTGGATAAAACCCCACTTTGCCAACCAGGGGGAACTGCAGCAAATCAAAAGTCCAGGTAAGCGCCAAGTTTGATGTCCCACACAGTGGTCTTCCAAAAGCTCAATGGACTCAGTACTTAGCTATTGTCCATATCAGATATTTATGCCTTTTACACAAGCGATATATGCCCTTTACATGAGTGACATAAGGCCATAAATGTCAAAAAAGCAGAGGAGAAGCGGCAACAACCGACAAGAGCGTCCTCTCCTATGCAGCACCAATAACTTGTCTGGAGTCCATTTTAGCCATTATATAAAACAAATAATGAATGTTTTTACATTCTTTAAATGGAAGGAATATTTAATATGGTGAAAGCTGGAACAAACCATTTAACTCAGCTTTGGCTTGTTGAATGGTGTGTTCTAGCTTTCACCTCATGAAATATTTGTACCATTGAACTTATAAACATTCATTAGTTGTATACTCATCCACTCTGTAAGGCCTCAGTCACACCACGAAGAAGAATCTGGCATGTTGAACTGACTCCTTTCAACATGGAGGAGCAGCGGCTCGACTCCGAGCTCCTCACCCTATCTCTAAGGGAGCGCCCAGCCACCCTGCGGAGGAAACTCATCTCGGCCGCTTGTACTCGGGATCTCGTTCTTTCGGTCATGAGCCAAATCTCATGACCATAGGTGAGAATCGGAACGTAGATCGATCGGTAAATCGAGAGCTTTGGCCCCCTACTCAGCTCTCTCTTCACCACAACAGTCCGATACAGCGACCGCATCACTGCAGATGCTGCACCGATCCATCTATCGATCTCACGCTCCATACGTCCCTCACTCGTGAACAAGACCCCGAGATACTTAAACTCCTCCACTTGAGGCAAGGACACGCCACCGACCTGAAGAGGGCAAAGCAACTTTTTCCGGTCGAGAACCATGGCCTCGGATTTGGAGGTGCTGATTTTCATCCCGGACGCTTCACACTCGGCTGCAAACCGCCCCAGTGCACGCTGAAGGTCCTGTCTGCAAACAGCAGAGACGACATTCTGTGGTTCCCAAACCAGACCCCCTCTACACCCTGGCTGCGCATAGAAAGTCTGTCCATAAAAATGATGAACAGAACCGGTGACAAAGGGCAGCCCTGGCGGAGGCCAACGTGCACTGAAAACAGGTTTGACTTACTACCGGCAATGCGAACCAAGCTCCTGCTGCGGTCGTACAGGGACCGGACAGCCCTTAGCAAAGGACCCCGGACCCCGTACTCCTGGAGCACTCCCCACAGGGTGCAACGAGGGACACGGTCGAACGACTTCTCCAGATCCACAAACCCTCGAGCACCCGATGGAGTGTGTAGAGCTGGTCCAGTGTGCCGCGACCAGGACGAAAACCACACTGCTCCTCCTGAATCCGAGGTTCGACCATCGGTTGAATTCTCCTCTCCAGTATTTTGGAATAGACCTTACCGGGGAGGCTGAGGAGTGTGATCCCCCTATAGTTGGAACACACCCTCTGGTCCCCCTTCTTAAACAGAGGGACTACCACGCCGGTCTGCCAGTCCAGAGGCACTGTCCCCGATCGCCACGCGATGTTGCAGAGGCGTGTCAGCCAAGACAGCCCCACAACATCCAGAGACTTAAGGTACTCAGGACGGATTTCATCCACCCCAGGAGCCTTGCCACCGAGGAGCTTTCTAATCATCCTCGGTGACTTCGGCCTGCGTAATGGATGAGTCCGCCTCTGAGTCCCCAGACTCTGCTTCCTCTTTGGAAGACGTGACGATGGGCTTGAGGAGATCCTCGAAGTACTCCTTCCACCGCCCGACAACATCCCCAGTCAGGGTCAACAGCTCCCCACCAGCACCGTAAACAGTGCTGGTGGAGAGTTGCCCCCGCCTCCTAAGGCGTCGGCCGGTTTGCCAGAAACTCTTCGAGGTCGACCGATAGTCCTCCTCCATAGCCTCCCCGAACTCCTCCCAGACTCGAGTTTTTGCCTCTGCGACCGCACGGGCTGCGGCACGCTTGGCCTGCCGGTACCTGTCAGCTGCCTCTGGGGTCCCACCTACCAACAAAGATAAGTAGGACTCCTTCAGCTTGACGGCATCCCTTACTTCCGGTGTTCACCACCAGGTTCGGGGATTGCCGCCGCGACAGGCACCAGAGACCTTGCGACCACAGCTACGAGCAGCCGCATCGACAATGGAGGTGGAGAACATGGTCCACTCGGACTCCATGTCTCCAACCTCCCCCGGGATCTGGGAGAAGCTCTCCCGGAGGTGGGAGTTGAAGACCTCGCTGACAGAGGGTTCTGCCAGTCGTTCCCAGCAGACCCTCATGATAGGTTTGGGCCTGCCAGGTCTGACCGGCTTCCTACCCTCCCAACGGATCCAACTCACCACCAGGTGGTGATCAGTCGACAGCTCTGCCCCTCTCTTCACTCAAGTGTCCGAGACAGGTGGCCGAAGGTGAGATGATGCAGCTACAAAGTCGATCATCGACCTCCGGCTCAGGGTGTCCTGGTGCCACGTTGTGACTAGCACAGAAGTCCAACAACTGAACACCACTCAGGTTCAGATCGTGGAGGCCGTGCTTCCCGATCACCCCCCTCCAGGTCTCACTGTCGCCTCCCACGTGGGCGTTGAAATCCCCCAGGAGAACAATGGAGTCCCCAGTCGGAGCGCTATCTAGTACCCCTCCCAGGGACTCCAGGAAGGTCGGGTACTCTGCACTGTGAGAGACCTGTCCCCGACCCGAAGGCGTAGGGACACGACCCTCTCGTTCACCGGAGTGAACTCCAACACTTGGCGACTGAGCTGGGGAGCAATAAGCAATGCGACCCCAGCTCTCCTCCTCTCCCCGTGGGCAACGCCAGAAAAATTAAGCGTCCAGCCCCTCTCCAGGAGTTGGGTACCAGAGCCCAAGCTGTGCGTGGAGGTGAGCCCGACTATCTCTAGTCGGTATCTCTCAACCTCCCGCACAAGCTCAGGCTCGTTCCCCCCTAGCGAGGTGACATTCCACGTCCCAACAGCCAGGGGCTGTGAGCATGGACTGGGCCACTGGGCCACCCGCCCTCAACCGCCACCCAATCCTCTCTGCACCCGACCCCCACGGCCCCCTCTGCAGGTGGTGAACCCACAGGAGGGCGGGCCCACGTCACTCTTTCGGGCTGGGCTAACGCCCGACCACCAGGCGCTCGCACGCGGACCCTACAGGGAGCACAAAGCCCCTGACAACATAGCTCCTAGGATCATCTGGGTACCCAAACTCCCCCACCACGATAAGGTGGCAGCTGGAGGGGGAGCAATTATGTACTATCAGATAACAATTGCAAACTGTAAGGCTGACCCCGTTTCAGTTTTACACAATGTTTTTGGCATGAAATCTTGTTCTTTCTCTTTCAGCAGCTCCCTTTAGGGGTCGCAACAGCAGATCAATTGTTTCCATTTCACCCTGTCCTCTGTATCTTCCTCTGTCACACCAACCACCTGCATGTCCTCCCTCAGCACATCCATAAATCTCTTTGGCCTCCCTCTTCTCCTCCTGCCTGGTGGTTGCATCCTCAGCATCCTTCTCCCTATATAACCTGGGTCCCTCCTCTGCACATGTCCAAACCATCTCAGTCTCTCTTTGTCTCCACACCGCACTACCTGAGCTGTCCCTCTGATATGTTCATTCCTAATCTTGACCATTCTCATCAATTCCAAAGAGAATCACAACATCTTCAGCTGTGCCACCTTGAGCTCTGCCTCCTGTCTTTTTGTTAGTGCCACCATCTCTAAGTTGTACAACACTACCGTCTTGTAAACTTCCCCTTCACTCTTACCGTCTTGTAAACTTCCCCTTCACTCTTGCAGATATTCTTCTATCACAAATTACTCCTGCCAGCCTTCTCCACCCACTCCACCTTGCCTGCATGTTTTTTTTCACCTCTCTACCACACTCTCCATTACTTTGGACAGTTGGCACCAAGTATTTAAACTCATCTACTTTCACCACCTCTACTCCTTGTAACCACACTGTTCCACTGGGCTCCCTCTCATTCACACACATGTACTCAGTCTTGCATCTTCTGACTTTCATTCCTTTTCTGTCCAGAGCGCATTTCCACCTTTCCAGGCTTGACTCAACGTGTTCTCTACTCTCACTACAGATCACAATGTCAACTGCAAACACTATAGTCCATGGAGACTCCTGTCTGATGTCATCTGTCAACCTGTCCATCACCATTGCAAACAAGAAAGAACTCAGATCTGATCCTTGGTGTAATCCCACCTCCACCTTGAATGAGTCTTCCATTCCTACTGCACATCTCACCGCTGTCACACTATCCTTGTACATGTCATACACTATCCTCACATACTTCTCTTCCCACAACTCTTCTGTTGGCACCCTGTGATAAGTTTTCTCTAAATCCACAAACACACAAAGTAACTCCTTCTGGCCTTCTCTATACTTCTTCGACAGTATTCTAGAGCAAACACTGCATCTGTAGTGCTCTTTCTTGGCATGAAACCATATTGCTGCTCACAGATCTTCACCTGTTTTCTAAGCCTAGTTTCTACTCCTCTTTCTCATAACTTCATGCTTTGGCTGATCAACTTTATGCCTCTGTAGTTACTGCAGCTCTGCATATCACCATCTCACCATGTCATTTCAGTCCTTCAGACTTTATTTTGAGTAAATGCTTCAGGGGAGCATTAGCATGGCAAAAACCTTTTAGCTTAAGGGGTAGCGCCACCCCTCCCCCCTGCCTTTTTAAGCATTTTTCTTTATTTGCCTCTGTCATGCCTGGAAAAGCTCCTCACCATCTAACCATATCCTTTAGGTCCTTCAGACATTTTTCAGTAAAATGGTTCTTAGGAGCATGAGCATGACTCAAACCTTTCAGCTTCTGGGGGAGCTCCGCCCCTCCCCTCCCCAGACCCTCCACCTTTTTAAGCATTTTCCTTATTTTGCCTTTAAACTTCTTCAGACTTCAGACTAGACTGATCCCAAAAAGGGCAATTACATTTACACTCCAATTACCTCAGACAAGATAAAGCAATTAATCCACAATTATTATTTGTTTACCGTAATAATGGCACACATCAAAATTAAAGACAACACATATACATTTGACATTGTTTATGTGCACTGAACTTGAAGTGGGGGGGGGGGTAATAGGAATGGAGGGAGGGAGACATGCGTTGTGTGCAGATGAGTTAAATTTCTGTTAATTTCTGTCTGTGTGTGTGTGTAAAGTCTGACAGTTTCTGTCCGTGTGTGTGTAAAGTCGGATGCTGCTAGGAACAGCAGGCTGGGGGGGGAATAGATGAGAAGGAATAGCCGAATTCCTTCACCAAGGCCATAGATCCTTCTGGGAGAAGAGCAGGGAATTTGGCCTTCAGGAGCCGATAAGGCTGCCATGTTGATGTTTGGTGGAGAGACACAGAATTCTATTTACTGCACCCCTGACCATCAAGAGTCCAAATTTATGAAGAATATTCTCTGGTCCTCAGCAGTACAATCCTTTGCAATGCAGTGAATTGCTCCGAATTACTCCACAGAGAATGGAGCCACGTTTCACACTCCATTCTCTCAGGCGTCGAGAGCATAGTCCGCTGGGTAGGTTCCATCAGGGCATGCAGGGTCCCCCAACCCTGATCTCCTTGTCGAAAACAAATGGTGTCAATGGTGTTGAGAGACCAGCTGATCAATTCCATAGTTAATCCAAATCATAATTTGAAGAATTCACAGTCTGGTGAAGCGGGGACTTTGAAGGTCAGAGCACAGGTAGAGAGCAGAAAGGAGGAGAGGAGAGGGGAGGAGTGCGACCGTCCTTGCCGGAGTCCCAAGGTGATCACTCAAGCTGATTCTGGAGGGGCTCTGCCCCCATACCCCCCACCTTTTTAAGCATTTTTCTTTTGTTGCTTTTCAACTGACCCCTCTAATTACAGCCCTCTTAACCCCCTGCCACTTTAAGCATTTTTTAATGTAGATGTAAATTAATATTCAAAGTTTTCAGCTAGTTGACAGTAGGGCTGTACAATATGGTCAAATTATCATATCTCAATATTGTCATATAAATTGTCATGTAAAAGTCACTTATATACATGCTGTCCATATTCTTGAGCCTCTTAGGTGGGTAGGAGGAGCTCCCATGGGATAGAAAGCTTTTCAACCTGCCATCCCTGGTTCTCAAGAGCAGGCACCTAAGTGGAAGATATTTAAAGATATTTAGGTGTACCTTAGTATACACTAGTAGAGTTCCACCTTAGATTTGGAATATAAGAAGATATACCTTACTGAATTTTCATATCAATATGATATACGATATGACTATGATTTGACACAAAGTGCAGCAACAGTGAAAATTAAACATTCATAAACAAAACAGTAATAATACCACACTCATTTTGCACTCATCATAAGGTTAGGATACTGTGCCCTTCAAAAGTATTGGAACACGGAATTTCACACATTTTATTTTGTTTCTGCCATTTTAACCCTCTGGGGTCCGAGGGCATTTTTTTGACAGTTCACTCGCCTGCCATAAATGTTTTATTATTGCTGTTAACAGCTCTCCCTGCATCCCACAATCAAGTTTTATGTCTCTTTTTTCAGGACAACCTGTTCTTTCATAATATATATGCTTTTGTTGTGTTTTATGAGTGTAATAAAGGTTTACAATCAGAAATAACAAAGGAAAAGGAAAGTGGAAAATAATTTTCCACACACATTTATTCAAAACACACAGCAAACTCTAATAAACAACTGTTTTGACACTTTATAAAGGTAATTTGAGGTATTGTGTGATAGACTACACAACAAAAGGTTCAAACAATAAATACTGTTGGGAAGGTGTCGTAGCACGGACCCACAACAGGGGGCGCTAAAGAACGGACAATGAATAAGCCAAAAAGTAACAATTTAATGTTGTGACAACACACAACTAAACACACAAAATTTGTAAAGTCAATTAACACCAGGTGACGTGTGGGCAGGCTCGAAGATAGAAGACCCCCGACGAGAGAGGAGCCGCGTCCCACACGGCTTCCACCACCAACGGTCTGAAGAACACCGGAGCCGCCAAGTCCCGAATCCCCAGGTGGCCTCTGTCTTCGGCTGTCGACCCTGGTACTGCTGGCAGAAAACAAAGACAAGATGAATGAGTGTGAATCCGCACACTCAGTAATCCACAGTCTGCACTCAGTTAGGAGGGAGCACCTCCACCTCCAATCACACACTCGTGCAGCTCCTGCTTAAACCACTTATCTGGTTTGGGGTGTGAGGCGAAGCCGTCGCTGTCACACCAAACGCCAATCCCACAGATAAGGACAAAACACCACAGGATAACGGCTGCAAAAGAAGTTCAGATTATCACTCAACGATATGAGTCAGCAGAGAAGTTACCTCTTCGGTAGTTGATTTCTCGGCGGGGAGGTGGAGTTGCAGTCCGGCTTATATAGTGGTGTAGATGAGTGACAGCTGGTGCGATGAGTGACAGCTGTCACTTCTTCTGGGTCTGGCGCCCTCTCGTGCTTGGAGCCCGCACTCCAAGCAGGGCGCCCTCTGGTGGTGGTGGGCCAGCAGTACCTCCTCTTCAGCGGCCCACACAACAAACACAAATGCACAGTTTGAACAATATATGGGTGATTCTTAGACTACGGGCACTTATTATGTCCTTTGATAATATTGTATGAAAAACAGAAAAAAAGGGGAAATTTCACACTTTTATAGTTATCTTTACAATGAAAGTGTGTTAAGAAATTTGTTCTAGTAGTCTATGATGACTTTTCACCTTTTTTCAGCATCATTATATGCAAATATTGCCGTTTTGTGCTTGTCCCACACCCAGACTTTTGATCTTCAATGATAAAAATGAATGGTAAAGAAACGTTTTTTCTAATGTTTTAAAATATCTCTGAATAAAATATCAGTAAAATAATCAAAACATAATCGGGGTATTCAATGTCATACAACTGTTGTGATTTTTTTTAAACAAAATGTAGTTGTCCCACACTATTGCCATAATTTCCACCACAACACTGTAATGTCCCTTTAAACAGTTTGTATGAAAGACTGTTTGGGTAGTTTCTATGGAGATAAACAGTGACATCAGAGCACATGTATATAGCGCCAAATCACAACAAACAGTTGCCCCAAGGCGCCTTATATTGTAAGGCAATGGTGTGGTGGAAATTACATTTACAAGGCCAATAGTGCCTGTAGTTAAAGAATCACCCATATACAAAATGGTCTATGTGTTTTGTGTTTGTCTTCATCTCAAAGCAATTTCTGTCTGCTATTACACAAAGGTTACATCACAAATTTCTATTTCTACTGTGTTTTGGAGTCTTCTGTCTGACTCTGAAAGCAGCTTTCATTTCATACTTTGGGTCCTACAGACTGAGGAGCGGCCCCTCTCCCTCACCTCTTTGATTTGGTAAACAGTGCTTTACGCCAGAGGGACAGAGCCACAGAGTAATCCAGTAACATTCAAATGCAAACTAGTGGAGCAATCCTGACAGTTACACACTCTTTGTTTGAGCACGTGAGATTGTCATGTGAGGCTCTCCGTCTGCTTTCACTTTCGCTGTGCGTAAAGGTGTAGGGCGCATTGGAGGAGTTAGGAGCCTATTCAAACGGGCCAACTACTAAGATATCACTCCTGAAAATGATCTTTGGTTTATCACGTGAGGTAAATCTGCCCTACGAATGGATTTTGGGAAACCATGTGACGGTGAACCAATTCCGATTGGACACTCACATTCGGCACGTCATCACACAGCTACTATGAGGAGTACAAAGATGGCCGACGGTGGATCGAAAGTCCGCGGAGTTAACTTTTCAGCAAAAAAGTAAGTTTGTATCTCATATCATTAAAAAGTTACCTATAATAACTTTTAACTTGGCCCCAGCCATCGTATACGATGGCGTAAATACAAGAAATACAAAAGAAAAAAGAATAAAAAAACTATCTCAAACTGAAAGCAAATCTCTAAAACGTGATAACACCTGTAAATAATAATCAGTTTTATTGCCAGTTTTCTATAGAAAGTCAGGGGATGGAAACATGAGCATTTCCAGGTCACTGAATATGTCTCCATAATTTACATCAATTATGAAGAAATACAAAAGTTTCTTTCACCTAAACATCAAATGTAGTCTTTCATCTCAAATGTACTTTCTGTCAAATTGTAGCTGAACTTTCAGGTCTTTTTTAGAAAATCCTCCTCTACACCACTTCATCAGGAAGCTGGATTTTTTTTTATTTTTAATTAATTTATATCAAGTTGTAGGGATTTACTTTCAGTTTGAGTTAAGGAAGATAATTTTAGAAAAAAATGTATTTGAAATGGAATAAACAAATTAAAATGTGTGAAATACCAAGTGTTCCAATACTTTTGAGGGCAATTGAGAAACACTGAGGAGCAACATCTTACATTTCATATACAGTGCAGCAGATACGAGAAAATTTAGAGTGGAATCCTGTAAATGGTGATACAAGCATCAAATTTGACACAAATAACCCATAGACGTGAACTCTTTTGAAAAAACTGATTGGCCACTTGAATTTTCAATAGGCAGCCAGGTAGGGGTCAATTGAAGAATTACGCAGGGGTCAAAATTAAAAGATGCTCCAATCATATAGAAAACTACACCACATTATTTGCTTGATCATAAACATCCGAAAAAGGTGTACAATTTGGACAATTTGTGACTGAATGTTATGGAGTTATGAGGTAAAAGCAGCAAGAATGGTAACAAAGGTCAGTTTCAGTTTGTACAGAGGTCAAAAGTTAAAGTTGCTCCATTAATTTTGCTCCAGCTGTATTTGATGCTTGTATCACCATTTGAAGGATTGTTTCACTTATCTGCTGCAATAATAAGCCAACAGAGCATGAACCAACTGCTGTCTGTTAGCTAATTACAATCAGCTGGTTTATTAGGATGATGGAACAAATATGTGGCTGGACTTTTACTTTCTGAAGCTGGAGTTTTACACCTCTGCTTAAACGTGTATATAACGCAACCCGAATTAAAGGAGAAATGCTGATTTTAACAACCTGGACCTCATTTCTGGCCCAAAATATGGTCCAAAATATGGCACAATATAAGTTTGGCTTGTTTAGAACTCCATAGTTCAAACGACGGGTTCAGTTCAAGGCCTCTGTTCTAGCTCCACCCATGCCAGGAAGTGTTCAACATTTGACATTTCCTGTTCATTGTGACTGAAAATTTGGCACTTCCTGTTTGAGTGTGAGCATGCCACTGAGTTCCTGCGAGATTCCATGGGATCTTGTGTCAATCCAGGAAGTGTTTCACATTTGAACATTTCCTGTTTTACTGTAGATTTGAAATTTGGCACCTCCTGTTTAGGACACCCTGTACCATGAGCGAGCTTCACGCTGCTGCACGACACTTTGCTTGTATAATCATCTGAATCATCTACAACATGTACAGAAGGGTTGAACTGTCATTTCTACACAAATATTCTTATATTCAATAAAAAATAATAAGTGCACGCAGGAGGTGATGGCTGCTGCTGCTGCTTGCACTGCAATCAAGTACCGTCGGAAATTATAAACTTTGTTGTTTCAAATTCAGCAGTTGCTTGTAGCAGGAGCATGGTTTTCATTTTATTTTTGGTAAAAAATTCATTGTATTCACACAAAAGATTAATTCTGGCATATATAAGGTGTCTGAGCCCAGTGAAGCTGACCCCCCACCCAGATAAAAAAATCCAAGCAAACAGGCTGAGTTTGCCCTGTTGTTTCGGACGGTACATGCGCGCTCACAAACCAGCTTCTGCACTGTATGAAAACATTCAGCTGGTCGAACGAAGTCAAAGTAAACGCTAACATTACAAAAACTAAGCAAACTATAAAAAAAAACTTCAAGAACTACAGCAAAACAAGATACGGACGAACTGGGGTTTCCGGCAGCATTCGTTCAAATGTTTCAAAAGTTTAAAAATCCTGACGAAGCACCAGCTGCAGGAATGAAGCTCCATGAAGGTTAAATGATGCCAATGAAAGTCAATGAAAGTACAGATTTCTTGCTTTGTTTGGGCTTCATTGCCCTTCGTTAAGTGCCGTGTGACTGGGCCTCAACATTAATCATTTAGATTAATCAAAATCTAAAGAAGTCAACAGATTAATTGGTAGAAGAATCATTGTGAGAGGCAGCCCTACGCAAGATAACCTTTTTCTTTTTAAAAAGATGCTGCATTACCCATTTGACCTTTGAACCCACTTCCCAGTGGTCCCCACAGCATGAACATCATGTTTAGGATTGGGTATCACAAACAGGTTCTTTTTAAGAATTGATAAGAAATGATTCTCTGCTTTTGCAATTTCTTCATTAACCCCCCTCAAAGCCACTTAAAGATGCCAATCGTGAGTCACCTTTGTGCGGCTTAAAGTCACTAACTGGGACTCTTGTCTTGTTCCATTCTCACTACTCCAAACGCTGTACGGCTCTCTGCCGAGTAAAGTTAGAAATATAGATTCAGAAGGAATTAATAACCTCAAAGCGAATCACTGTTTTAAATCAAATGACACCTCTTTCCAAACATTATAATACAGACAACAAACTACAACAGACCAAAACTTTTTTTTCCTTCCAAAATAAGACGTTCTCCTCTCAATTACATTGATGTTGACGTGCAGCGTAACCGGCTGAGCTTAGCTCAGAGTCTATGGAGTTACATTTGTCTCAATATCTGAAAGCAAATGCTAGGATCCACCATGTACAGATTTTATTTATGTTCAGAGATCAAGGATCCAGCAACCAATTTCATATTTATTTACTTTAAGACTCAATAAAATGTTGCTGACATAGAAAACCTGTAACACCTACTTTTAGTACACAGAAAATTCACAAGAGTATTGATAAGAAAATCCATAAGGAACCGGATCGATAAGCGGAATCAATAATGGCATCGATATCGATAAAATCTTATCAATACTGATCCCTTATCACGTTGCTGCCTGTTTGTGGTAACAGCTGTCCCCTGCTGGCAGTCACAGTCTCGAACAGTAACTCTTAATCAGTCATCTCTCTGTAAATGCGAGTGGATTTGCAGTTTTTGTGCATTGATACCTGAAGTGTGGCGAGCTTAGTTGGGAGAGCCAGGCTTTGCTCTTGGCTTCCTTTATCTTTGTGTTTCTTCTCTCTGTTCAACTGGTTGGTGACTGGTGGAACAAACAAGAACAATCTTCAGGAAAAACAATGGCACTGGATGGAAAGAGACAAGTTCTATTTATTTCTGTTGTCACAGAAATGTTGGCGTTGTCAAATAGAAAATCAGCAATAGTCTACAGCAATAGTGTATCACTCTATTCTTGCAGTCATTTTGGGCCCTATTGTGATGATCTATGTAGCACAACTTCTCTTTGCTATGTACATGCTGTATACTCCAAGCCCACAGTAAGCACAGGACACAAACAGGTTGTATTTAGGTACGTAACAGGTCATGGGTGTGTTTCAGACATCACAAATAAACCAGATCAGATTGTCATTTGCCATCCTTCAAGAGCTGTGTGCATGTGAATCTGGTGCACTGCCATTTACATGGCAGACTGATATGATATGAGCATTTCACAAACATATCAGTGTCTGTTATTTTTGATGATATTAAAAATGAAATTTTACCGAATACCCCATGTAGAAAAAATATCTGGCTGTTGGAAATGGTATTGTGATGTAGTCTTTTTAGTAACGGGTGCTCTGATGGGACCCCATCACCCCTTGGTCACATTAGCTACAGGACTTAAGGACTAAATTAGCCTTGTTACACTGAGTGTGTAGTGTGTTTCATTGTTCATCGTGACTGTATGCTTCCAAATACAAGACATTACAAAAAGGTTGCTATGCAAGTTTATGGTTTCTGTTATTTATGATTTATTTATTATTATTTACTATATACGAGGGCTGTCAATAAAGTTACGGTCCTTTTTATTTTTTTCAAAAACTATATGGATTTCATTCATATGTTTTTACGTCAGACATGCTTGAACACTCGTGCGCATGCGTGAGTTTTTCCACGCCTGTCGGTGACGTCATTCGCCTGTGAGCACTCCTTGTGGGAGGAGTCGTCCAGCCCCTCGTCGGAATTCCTTTGTCTGAGAAGTTGCTGAGAGACTGGCACGTTGTTTGATCAAAATTTTTTCTAAACCTGTGAGACACATCGAAGTGGACACGGTTCGAAAAATTAAGCTGGTTTTCAGTGAAAATTTTAACGGCTGATGAGAGATTTTGAGGTGATTCTGTCGCTTTAAGGACTTTTCACGGTGCGAGACGTCGCGCAGCGCTCTCAGGCAGCGTCGTCAGCCTGTTCAACCTGAAAACCTCCACATTTCAGGCTCTATTGATCCAGGACGTCGTGAGAGAACAGAGAAGTTTCAGAAGAAGTCGGTTTCAGCATTTTATCCGGATATTCCACTGTTAAAGGAGATTTTTTTAATGAAAGACGTGCGGACGGGTGCGCGCGTCGGGACGCAGCCGCTGCGACGCTCCGCCACAGGAAAAACACCTCTGTTGAAAGCCTTAAGGACAAGTTGGAACATGTCCTGCCTGTTAAACAATTTCTCATATACTCACTCCACTGAAAGCCATCAAAAGCCGTCTGGATTTTACAAATGGTTATCAACACGGAGGTGTTTTTCCTGTGCCGCCGCACCGCGTCGGCTGCGTCCCGACGCGCGGATCCGTCCGCATGTCTTTCATTAAAAAAAATCTCCTTTAACAGTGAAATATCCGGATAAAATGCTGAAACCAACTTCTTCTGAAACTTCTCTGTTCTCTCACGACGTCCTGGATCAATAGAGCCTGAAATGTGGAGGTTTTCAGCTTGAACAGGCTGATGACGCCGCCTGAGAGCGCTGCACGACGTCTCGCACCGTGAAAAGTCCTTAAAGCGACAGAATCACCTCAAAATCTCTCATCAGCTGTTAAAATTTTCACTGAAAACCAGCTTAATTTTTCGAACCGTGTCCACTTCGATGTGTCTCACAGGTTTAGAAAAAATTTTGATCAAACAACGCGCCAGTCTCTCAGCAACTTCTCAGACAAAGGAATTCCGATGAGGGGCTGGACGACTCCTCCCACAAGGAGTGCTCACAGGCGAATGACGTCACCGACAGGCGTGGAAAAACTCACGCATGCGCACGAGGGTTCAAGCATGTCTGACGTAAAAACATGAATGAAATCCATATAGTTTTTGAAAAAAATAAAAAGGACCTATACTTTATTGACAGACCTCGTATTGTGTTTTGTGGACTCAGAAAAGTCTTATGACTAGGTCCCTTGAAGTGTCCTGTGGGAGTACTGTGAGAGTATGGGGTAGTGGTAGATGATCACAGACAGGATGTCAAGGCACCATCAGGGACTGGATGGTGTCCAGTTAAATTTGGATCATGCGGTTCTGTTGGCTTCATCAGACAGTGACCTCCAATGTGCACTGGGCAGGTCTGAGGCTGAGTGTGAAGTGACTGGGATGAGAATCAGCACCCCCAAATCTAAGACCATGGTCCTCTGCCAGAGAAGGGTGGGTTGTGTCCTCTGGGTCAGGAGAAAGTTACTGCCCCAAGTGAAGGACTTTAAGTATCTCAGAGTCTTGTTCACAAGTGGGAGTAAGATGAAGTGCGAGATTGATGGATGGATTGGAGCTGCGTGTGAAGTTTTTACAGACACTGCATCAGACCGCTGTGGTGAAGAAAGACATGAGCCATAAAGCGAAACTCTCCATTTACCAGTCGATTTATAGTCCTATCCTCACCTATGATCATGAACTCTCTGTAATGACCAAAACAACAAGGTTAGATACAAGAAGAGGTAATGAGATTCCTCCAATGAGTAGCTGGGCTTAGAGTCCGGGATAGGGTGAGAAGCTCGACTATTTGGGAGGGACTCAGAGTAGAGCTGCTGCTTCTTTGCATTGAAAGGAACCAGCTTAGGGAACATGCCCCCTGGCCATCTCCCTAGGGAGGCCCTGGGAAACACCAAGGACATACAGGAAGTATTACATTTTCAAGCTGTCTTGGGAATGTCTTGGGAGAGTTAAGCCCCGTTTACACACAGACGGTAAGAGCTCCCGGAAGCGTCCCGGAAGAGTTTTTGGCCGTCTTAAGGATCACACACCCTTGTTAACGCCGGAACTAGGGGGTGTGGCTTAGTTCCGGCTTTACCGGGAATCGTCGAAAAAATTATTCAACATGTCGAATAATTCCGGGAGCGCTCCCGGAGACCTCCCATGACGACAGCGACAACGCGAACAACGGCGTTTGATACTTTTTAATCGCTGTTTCATCCTGCCGCTTCCTGTAGTGCCGCAGTTCTCATCGCGCTGCGATGACCAATAAGGGACTGAATATGTAGTGAAGTGGAGATGTCTGGAGTTTGAAGATGTGAACATGTCCTGTATCTCGTAGCAGCCTGTGAGCAGGACTTATGTTTCTTTTGTCCTTTATTTTACAATCATGACAGTTTTTGGAGCGAGCAGCAGCACCACAGCAGCGTGGAGCGGAGTTTCTTTTTATTTTTATTTTACGTGCGTGCGCACGCAAATCGTCCTGGAGATTATTTTGATTATTAGCTACACAGCTGTATAATAAAGCAAATGGTGATTGGCTTCTAAACACAATTATGACAGAGTTTTTTAGGGGAAAGAGCGAGGAGGAGCCCCGCTGCAAACAGCAGCAGCAGGGAGCGGAGTTTCTTTCTTTCTTTTTTTTATGTGCGTGCGAGCGAATCGTCTGTAGAAAATATTTTATTAATTAACTACACAGATGTATAATAAAGCAAATGGTGACTGGTTTCTAAACACAATTATGACAGAATGTTTTGGGGGAAAGAGCGAGGAGGAGCCCCGCTGCAAACAGCAGCAGCAGGGAGCGGAGTTTCTTTATTTCTTTCTTTTTTTTACGTGCGCGCGAGCGAATCGTCTGTAGAGAATATTTTATTAATTAACTACACAGATGTATAATAAAACAAATGGTGACTGGTTTCTAAACACAATTATGACAGAGTTTTTTTGGGGAAAGAGCGAGGAGGAGCCCCGCTGCGAGCGCTCCGCCCCTTTCCACCGCGAAAACAGCCGGAACTACCGTGAACTTCGGTCTACATACTACTCGCTGACAAAACCGTCTATGTGTAACCAAGCCTTTAGTCTAAGGACATTGTGATGTGGATAAGCAGCAGAAAATGAATGAATGAATAATGATGATGATGACATCATCATTATTAATATTAATTATTCACTGTTCGGGCAGTACGGTGGATTAGTGGTTAGCACTGTTGCCTCACAGCAAGAAGGTCATGGGTTCGATTCCCTCCTGTGGCCTTTATGTGTGGAGTTTGCATGTTCTCCCTGTGTTTGTGTGGGTTTACACCGGTTGCCCTGGCTTCCTCCCACATCCAAAGACATGCAAATTAGGTGGACTGGATATTTTAAATTGTTTGTAGGTGTGCATGCAGGTGTGAATGTGTTTGTTTGTCTATAAATAACTACATTTATAGTTATGTATAATAAAGCTCATGGCAGTGGTAGGTCCATGACCTATACGGGATCTAGGTGCTCCTGCCATCACGAGCCTCCCAGCTGACTGGGTTATAGCAGTGGGTAGATGGGACTCATTAGCCCTGTTAAGGCGGTCCACCTAGGGGAAGGAAAACCCTGATGTTAAACCCCCAGCCTGGGTTACTGCCCCCGTGCCTCCAATGAAGGTTCTTTAGCCAGAGGCTAGGAGAAGGTCACTCTGATGTAAAACCTACAGCCTGGTGGTCGCCACAGCTGTCTCAGCTTGTCTGTGCCACTGTGGAGTGCCACCTTGCCTAAAGAGTGGAATTGGTGTGCGCGAGCTGATCCCCACTTTAAGCAATGAGCTCAGGTGGGAAGGAAAGCCCTGCAGCAATGGGAAGAGGCGAAAACAGCAGGTGCATGATGGCACTGGGAGCTGCAGTCTCGATCCTGCATGCAGGCGGCTCAGGAGCTATGGTCATTTGATTCAGGAGAAGTGCAGAGAACAGAACATGGCCCTTTATGCAGCCTTCATAGACCTAACCAAGGGTTTTGACACGGTCAGTCGTGAGGGTTTGTGGAAGATTCTTGCACGCCTTGGCTGCCCTCCAAAGCTCCTCACCATCATCCGCCAGCTGCATGAAAACCAGATGGGACAAGTGAAGTACAACGGGATTCTGTCCGGCAGCTTCCCCATCTCAAATGGCGTCAAACAAGGTTGCATCCTCGCGCCCACTCTCTTCTCCATCTTCTTCAGCATGATGCTTCGTGAGGCCAAAGGAGACTTGACAGACAGCATCTATATCCACTTCAGAACCGACGGAAGTCTGTTTAACTTGCGGCGCCTTCTGTCCCACACTAAGATCACAGAAAGCTAATCATGGAGCTGCTCTTCGCAGATGACTGCGCCCTCGTCGCCCATACGGAGCAAGCCTTGCAGCACATTGTCAACTGTTTTGCTGAAGCAGCAAGAGCCTTCGGCCTCACCATCAGCCTGAGAAAGACAGAAGTGCTATATCAACCGGTCCCCCATACAGCATATACCCCACCCCAAATCAACATCGAGGGTACCAGCCTGAATGCAGTAGAGCACTTCACGTATATCGGTAGTGTTATCTCAAACGACACATCTGTTGCCAAGGACCTAGACAGTCGCCTTGCCAAGGCCAGCAGTTCTTTTGGTCGACTCTCAAAGAAAGTCTGGCAGTCACTTATAGCTAAACAGTTGTGCCAAATTTAAGGAAAAGTAGAAAAAAACAACATTGAAAAAAACAAACATTGCCAGCATCACCACCACCAACCACTGCAAACCAACCAAACACAGCGCTCTTTGGGCTCTTGAATCCAAAACGTGATGCTGCTTTTATGCAGCGCTTCTCCGCAAACATTTCAAATAAAATAAATAAAATGGAACAGCCATAGGCACTGTGGATTTTGCACCAAACAAATTTTACAGTTAAAGTTACCGTTTTCCACGTGAGCAATCTCTATCATCAACATATGTAACAAATGTCATTTGTGGCAGATTAAAGTGTGGAAAGCAAAAGCAGATGAACATCAAAAATATTGTCAAAATGTAGTTTGGTTAAAGGGCAACATTAAAAACATCACTTCCTGTTTAGGTTAATGAATCAACCACAAATACAAAAACCTTTAATGCTGAATAAAAACCAAAAACAAACAAACAAAAAATAAACTTATCCATCAGCCCTACTGTGCTCTGTGTCCTCCTCCAGGGTGCGACAGGCGTTTAGTTGATTGACACATTTAAAAAAGACAATACAGACACAAGCAATGTGATATTCCAAGCAGAGATGGAGAGTGTGGAAAGAACAACAAAACATCCCGTGAAAAGGCATTTATTGGGGGAATAATGCATTCTCACAACAAATGCAGCTTTTAAGAGCTAATTTTAGCTAATGATGACTTGGTAAAATATAACAAGCCTCAAAAAAGGTATGTGGAAGTCTGCCAGGTTCAGCTGTGGCTGCCCACACTTTAACAAACCCTGTGGATGTTCTGGTCCACAAAACCAATGAGAAATTTGATATGTGGTGATTTTAGACTACAGGTTTCATAGAGGATCAACACCAAGTTCCCCACACTGCACTGATTTGTTTGTTTGACTAAAAAGACATGCAGTTTTCTTCCTGAATGTGAAACCACAGCATGCAGAGCCCAGCTGCACATTTTTATCCCCTCTTTTCAAAGCTTTTAAGGAAGCAGATGATAAACAGCAGCAGAAAACATCCAATGAATCCACACTCCAACTACAGCTTCCTGCAAGAAGCCTGGCTGTTCCAGCAAAATCACCAAGTCCCCAACAGGTTCCAGTGTGTCAATCCACAGATACTGTTTCACTCATTCACCAGATGATTTCATTCCAGAAACCAGGAAGCAGGAGCTGAATGATGCATTCTATGCTCCAGTGATTCGCCAATTTTAGTATTTGTCCTTACCCATAGACTCCAGTCCATCGCTGAGCAAATTGTGATACTGCAAAGCTGCAATACACAATGTGTGTGGATTAAAGGCAAACTGACAGGTATGCCAAGATATATTATGATGATGATTATTATTATATCTGAAAAATTATAGCAGTAACATACAGGGACCACTGCAGGTCTGGACCAACATTTGACCCGACTATAATACATGGGTGTTTTCTCCAAAACACAAAGCATCCCATCACAGCCCAGAAAACTAGTGCAGGAGTCCTGATTTTTCTGACAGCACATACATGAGAGGGAGATCTTACCACTGTCCTTTTCGAACACCTGGGGGAATGCTGATGCCTCCTTCTGTTTGACCTACAACAAAAACCAAGGATTTATGTTCCTGTTCCCTCATTTTCTATGGCTGCTGTTTGTTGTGGAACAGAATTCACCTGCTGGATTTTCTCGACAGATGCGTAGTATTTGGACCACCAGTCAATGACGTTCTCTGCTGACTCATCAGCTATAGTTCTTTTTCTCTGTTTCGTGGAACGTCGTGCAGTCCTTTTCTTGCTGTCCTGCATTTAAAAAAGACACTAAAGATTAACACAGTTAGCCGTGAAAATGTGACTTTGGATGAATTTTTTTGCCTGCTTCAACCTTTTTCTGTAGTTCTGTCTTTGGAGTGGGAGGTGCAAGAGGTGGGGCTTCCTCTACCACAGTGATCAGGACATCCTGATTTGTAGGTGCTGCAGTGGAGCTGCTCTCTTCTGTATGCTTAAGAAGATCTACAGGATGAGACAAAAGCCAGATTTGTGTTATGGCATAGAGAAATGAAGGTCACAGAGGTCGTGTAGTAGCTGTGCTGCAAAGCACCCAAACCAACCAACATTCATTCATTTTTTATACTGCTTACTCCAATTAAGGGATCTGGAGCTTATCCCAGCAGTCATAGGATGACATACGGGACATAGCCTGGACATAAATTCAGTCTCACACACACACCTACGGTCAATTTAAAGCTTCCAATTCACCTAACCTGCATGTCTTGCTGTGAGGCAACAGTGCTTACCACTAAGCCAATGTGCAGTCCCCGTAGCTACTTTGATAGATAAAGACTAAATTGAACTAAAATTAAATTTAGCTTGGGGGAATAACTTTCCTTTGATTTTTAAAGCAAGTCCCTATGTCTGCTCCCTTGTTGTCACTCGGGGTGGCCAAGTGGCTATTTGACTTTTACTGCTGTGATTTTGGCATGAAGTGGTTTTTAGCTCTACCAACTAATAAGGCTAGTAGCTCATTGGGCAGTGACTGGTGGAGAGTAGGCAGAGACACAAAATCACGTGATGGAATCTCACTGAATTGGTCCTCCTGATGTGTGCATGGCGGCTGACTGTTCGCTCAATGCCGTCCGGAGTGGCAATGAAAGTATGGCCACAAACGTCAAGCTGTCCGCATACATACCGCATGACAGTCACTGACATGTTGCATGCCACACACATGAAAGTCAAGCAGCACTGGCATGGTCTTTGCAGGTGCAATCATTTGTGTGTGAATGCTGCACGGCACTCTCACAGATGTTTCAGCCACTGCCATGGCTGAAATGATGACATGTTTGCGCACACAGTGCTCAGGATGGCTGTGAAAATTCTTCCAACTGTAAATAAATGCTATAAATAATAAGAAAATAATAAGAATTAGTATGAGCGAGACAAGCGTCGCGCAGCAGCGTGAAGTTCACTCATGGTACAGGGCGTCCTAAACAGGAAATGCCAAGATTCAAATCCACAGTAAAACAAGAAATGTTCAAATGTCAAACACTTCCTGAATTGACAGATGAGATCCCAAGGAATCTTGCAAGAACTCAGTGGCAAGCTCACACTCAAACAGGAAGTGCCGATTTCTCAGTCACAGTGAAACAGGAAATGTCCAATGTTGAACACTACCTAGCATGGGTAGAGCTAGAGCAGAGGCCGGGGTTTCACTGGACTTCCCTGAAATCTGATTGGACACAAATGATTGACATGTCATGGCACCACACATCTGGTTGAAAGACCTGCATTTTCAAATCAGGGAGTCACATTGACTGCTAGGTTCCTCCTGTCCAGTAGCTGGTGCTTAAGAAGAAGAAGCACCTTAGTAGAAGAAGAAAAATGTTTGCCTCAGATTTAAACTGAACACGTCGTTTGAACTATGGACTTCTAAACAAGCCAAACTTATATTGTGCCATATTATGGACCATATTTTGTGCCAGAAATGAGATCCAGGTTGTTAAAATCAGCATTTCTCCTTTAATTTGGGTTGCCTTATATACACATGTTTAAGCAGAGGTGTAAAACTCCAGCTTCAGAAAGTAAAAGTCCAGCCACATATTTGTTCCACCGTCTTAATAAACCAGCTGATTGTAATTAGTTCAAGTCTTCAGGCAGGTGGATGAATTACTGAGATCACCTGTTTTAGGTGAACAGGTAGGACCAATACATGGGAGGGTTTATACTTTCTGAAGCCAGAGTTTTATACCTCTGTGTTTAAGCTAACAGACAGCAACTGGTTCATGCTCTGTTGTCTTATTAGTGCAGCAGATAACTGAAACAATCCTTCAAATGGTGATACAAGCATCAAATTCAGCACAAATACAGCTGGAGCAAAATTAATGGAGCAACTTTAACTTTTGACCTCTGTACAAACTGAAACTGTCCTTTGTCACCATTCTTGCTGCTTTAACCTCGTAACTCCATAACATTCAGTCACAAATTGTCCAAACTATACCTTTTTTGGAATCTTTATGATCAGGCAAATAACGTGGTGTAGTTTTCTATATGATTGGAGCATCTTTTCATTTTGACCCCTGGGTAATTCTTCAATTGACCCCTACCTGGCTGCCTATTGAAAATTCCAGTGGCCAATCAGTGTTTTCAAAAGAGTTCATGTCTATGGATTATTTATGCCAAATTTGATGCTTGTATTATCATTTGCAGGATTCCACTCTAAATATTCTCTTATATGCTGCACTATATATGAGATGTAAGATGCTGCTCCTCAGTGTTTCTCAGTTGCCCTCAAAAGTATTGGAACACTTGATATTTCACACATTTTCATCTGTTTATTCCATTTCAAATACAACCTCAATTCCAATGAAGTTGGGACGTTGTGTAAAATGTAAATAAAAACAGAATACAATGATTTACAAATCCTCTTCAACCTATATTCAATTGAAAACACCACAAAGACAAGATATTTAGTGTCCAAACTGATAAACTTTGTTGTTTTTGTGCAAATATTTGCTCATTTTGAAATGGATGCCTGCAACACGTTTCAAACAAGTTGGGATGGGGCAACAAAAGACTGGGAAAGTTGATGAATGCTCAAAGAACACCTAATTGGACACAGGTGATTGTCATGATTGGGTAAAAAGGAGCATCCTCAAAAGGCTCTGCTATTCACAAGCAAATATGGGGTGAGGATCACCACTTTGTGAACAACTGCATGAAAAAAACAGTCCATCAGTTTAAGAACAATGTTTCAGAACATTCAATTGCAAGGAACTTAGGGATTCCATCATCTACAGTCCATAATATAATCAGAGATTCAGAGAATCTGGAGAACTTTCTAAATGTAAGCGGCAAGGCCGAAAGTCAACATTGAATGCCTGTGACCTTCAATCCCTCAGGCAGCACTGCATTAAAAACCAACATCATTGTGCAAAGGATCTTACCGCGTGGGCTCAGGAACACTTCAGAAAACCACTGTCAGTTAACAGAGTTTGTTGCTACATCTACAAATCCAAGTTAAAACTCTACCATGCAAAGCAGAAACCATACATCAACAACATCCAGAAATGCCGCAGCTTTCTCTGGGCTCAAGCTCATTTGAAATGGACAGACGCAAAGTGGAAAAGTCTGCTGTGGTCTGATGAGTCCACATTTCAAATTGTTTTTGGAAATCATGGACGTTGTGTCCTCCGGACAAAAGAGGAAAAAGACCATCCAGATTATTACAAGCACAAAGTTCAAAAACCACACATCTGTGATGACACCATCAATACTGAAAGGTACAAGGGACCAGGAAGCAGAGTTGTAGTCTTACACACCTCTCTGCAGCTTCTCTCCCCCTGCCATCCCCTCATTACCCCATCCCTGTAGAGACGGTGCCTGCTCCCAGACCACCAACAACCAGCAAAAATCTATTTAAGCATAAAAATTCAAAAGGAAAAAATAATATAGCACCTTCAACTGCGCCACAGATAAATGTGGTCTATTAAACATTAGGTCTCTCTCTTCTAAGTCCCTGTTGGTAAATGATATAATAATTGATCAACATATTGATTTATTCTGCCTTACAGAAACCTGGTTACAGCAGGATGAATATGTTAGTTTAAATGAGTCAACACCCCCGAGTCACACTAACTGTCAGAATGCTCGTAGCACGGACCGGGGCGGAGGATTAGCAGCAATCTTCCATTCCAGCTTATTAATTAATCAAAAACCCAGACAGAGCTTTAATTCATTTGAAAGCTTGACTCTTAGTCTTGTCCATCCAAATTGGAAGTCCCCAAAACCAGTTTTATTTGTTATTATCTATCGTCCACCTGGTCGTTACTGTGAGTTTCTCTGTGAATTTTCAGACCTTTTGTCTGACTTAGTGCTTAGCTCAGATAAGATAATTATAGTGGGCGATTTTAACATCCACACAGATGCTGAGAATGACAGCCTCAACATTGCATTTAATCTATTATTAGACTCAATTGGCTTTGCTCAAAATTTAAATGACTCCACCCACCACTTTAATCATATCTTAGATCTTGTTCTGACATATGGTATGGAAATAGAAGACTTAACAGTATTCCCTGAAAACTCCCTTCTGTCTGATCATTTCTTAATAACATTTACATTTACTCTGATGGACTACCCAGCAGTGGGGAATAAGTTTCATTACACTAGAAGTCTTTCAGAAAGCACTGTAACTAGGTTTAAGGATATGATTCCTTCTTTATGTTCTCTAATGCCATATAACAACACAGTGCAGAGTAGCTACCTAAACTCTGTAAGTGAGATAGAGTATCTCGTCAATAGTTTTACATCCTCATTGAAGACAACTTTGGATGCTGTAGCTCCTCTGAAAAAGAGAGCTTTAAATCAGAAGTGCCTGACTCCGTGGTATAACTCACAAACTCGTAGCTTAAAGCAGATAACCCGTAAGTTGGAGAGGAAATGGCGTCTCACTAATTTAGAAGATCTTCACTTAGCCTGGAAAAAGAGTCTGTTGCTCTATAAAAAAGCCCTCCGTAAAGCTAGGACATCTTTCTACTCATCACTAATTGAAGAAAATAAGAACAACCCCAGGTTTCTTTTCAGCACTGTAGCCAGGCTGACAAAGAGTCAGAGCTCTATTGAGCTGAGTATTCCATTAACTTTAACTAGTAATGACTTCATGACTTTCTTTGCTAACAAAATTTTAACTATTAGAGAAAAAATTACTCATAACCATCCCAAAGATGTATCGTTATCTTTGGCTGCTTTCAGTGATGCCGGTATTTGGTTAGACTCTTTCTCTCCGATTGTTCTGTCTGAGTTATTTTCATTAGTTACTTCATCCAAACCATCAACATGTTTATTAGACCCATTCCTACCAGGCTGCTCAAGGAAGCCCTACCATTATTTAATGCTTCGATCTTAAATATGATCAATCTATCTTTGTTAGTTGGCTATGTACCACAGGCTTTTAAGGTGGCAGTAATTAAACCATTACTTAAAAAGCCATCACTTGACCCAGCTATCTTAGCTAATTATAGGCCAATCTCCAACCTTCCTTTTCTCTCAAAAATTCTTGAAAGGGTAGTTGTAAAACAGCTAACTGATCATCTGCAGAGGAATGGTCTATTTGAAGAGTTTCAGTCAGGTTTTAGAATTCATCATAGTACAGAAACAGCATTAGTGAAGGTTACAAATGATCTTCTTATGGCCTTGGACAGTGGACTCATCTCTGTGCTTGTTCTGTTAGACCTCAGTGCTGCTTTTGATACTGTTGACCATAAAATTTTATTACAGAGATTAGAACATGCCATAGGTATTAAAGGCACTGCGCTGCGGTGGTTTGAATCATATTTATCTAATAGATTACAATTTGTTCATGTAAATGGGGAATCTTCTTCACAGACTAAAGTTAATTATGGAGTTCCACAAGGTTCTGTGCTAGGACCAATTTTATTCACTTTATACATGCTTCCCTTAGGCAGTATTATTAGACGGTATTGTTTAAATTTTCATTGTTACGCAGATGATACCCAGCTTTATCTATCCATGAAGCCAGAGGACACACACCAATTAGCTAAACTGCAGGATTGTCTTACAGACATAAAGACATGGATGACCTCTAATTTCCTGCTTTTAAACTCAGATAAAACTGAAGTTACTGTACTTGGCCCCACAAATCTTAGAAACATGGTGTCTAATCAGATCCTTACTCTGGATGGCATTACCCTGACCTCTAGTAATACTGTGAGAAATCTTGGAGTCATTTTTGATCAGGATATGTCATTCAAAGCGCATATTAATCAAATATGTAGGACTGCTTTTTTGCATTTACGCAATATCTCTAAAATTAGAAAGGTCTTGTCTCAGAGTGATGCTGAAAAACTAATTCATGCATTTATTTCCTCTAGGCTGGACTATTGTAATTCATTATTATCAGGTTGTCCTAAAAGTTCCCTGAAAAGCCTTCAGTTAATTCAAAATGCTGCAGCTAGAGTACTAACGGGGACTAGAAGGAGAGAGCATATCTCACCCATATTGGCCTCTCTTCATTGGCTTCCTGTTAACTCTAGAATAGAATTTAAAATTCTTCTTCTTACTTATAAGGTTTTGAATAATCAGGTCCCATCTTATCTTAGGGACCTCGTAGTACCATATCACCCCAATACAGCGCTTCGCTCTCAGACTGCAGGCTTACTTGTAGTTCCTAGGGTTTGTAAGAGTAGAATGGGAGGCAGAGCCTTCAGCTTTCAGGCTCCTCTCCTGTGGAACCAGCTCCCAATTCAGATCAGGGAGACAGACACCCTCTCTACTTTTAAGATTAGGCTTAAAACTTTCCTTTTTGCTAAAGCTTATAGTTAATTAGGGCTGGATCAGGTGACCCTGAACCATCCCTTAGTTATGCTGCTATAGACGTAGACTGCTGGGGGGTTCCCATCATGCACTGTTTCTTTCTCTTTTTGCTCTGTATGCACCACTCTGCATTTAATCATTAGTGATCGATCTCTGCTCCCCTCCACAGCATGTCTTTTTCCTGGTTCTCTCCCTCAGCCCCAACCAGTCCCAGCAGAAGACTGCCCCTCCCTGAGCCTAGTTCTGCTGGAGGTTTCTTCCTGTTAAAAGGGAGTTTTTCCTTCCCACTGTAGCCAAGTGCTTGCTCACAGGGGGTCGTTTTGACCGTTGGGGTTTTACATAATTATTGTATGGCCTTGCCTTACAATATAAAGCGCCTTGGGGCAACTGTTTGTTGTGATTTGGCGCTATATAAAAAAAATTGATTGATTGATTGATTGATTTACAGCGTGACATCTGTTTTTGGTGTCTTATGTTAGCTGAATTTCTCATGTCATGTCTATGAAATTTATTTCAAGTTCAGTGTTTGGGAGGCATGGTGGCTTTGTGGTTAGCACTTCCCAAGACAGCAAGAATGTCCTGGGATCATTTCCTGTCTGGTCCATTGTGTGTGTAGTTTGCATGTTCTCCCCATGTTTGCATGGGCTCCCTCCCGGCAGGGGCGTAGCACCAAACTATGGGCACTAGGTACTAGCCATATTGAAGCCCCCCCCCCCCCCCCCCCACACACACACTGTTATGTTCTTTATTATTAATGGGAATGCCGTGTTCATACCGCATGACACGCGATGCCACAAATTTGCGTCTCTTGCCTGGCGATGGACGTGCCACCATCGCCCAGTGTGTCGCTCTGCTTTCGTTGTGAAAATTCACCCCAATGTGTCATCAAAGAGGAGGAGCTTCCATTCCACTCGCTGTCAAGTCAACATGCCGGACCTTGATCACACGGAGCGAGTTGCTGTGCTCTATATGTTGTGGAAAGCTGACAAACGTCACCAGTCCTCATTGTTGCTTGTATTCTTTTATAGTTTGTCTTTTTATTGTGTTTTTAAAATTTTAATTCAGTTTTCTCTGTTTTTATTATGCTGTGTGAAATGCCTTGAGGTGATCTCATTGAGAACTGGCGCTATATAAATTAATAAATTTGATTTGATAAGATGACGGCCCAGCACCTGCTGCTGTGTCTGAAACTAAAAGGCCATGGGGAGATGAGCAGAGTGGCGGCTGCTTGTTGACATTCATTCAGATTATGTTTTAGTTATTTCACCACCAAAACCTACGCCGGTTTTGGTGGTGAATTAGTGGCCTCACTCACAATTAGTGTCCTCAGTTCCCAAACGCTTATTGAGTGTTGTTAGAAGGAAAGGTGATGTAACACAGTGGTAAACATACCACTGTCCCAGCTTTTTTGAAACGTGCTACAGGCATCCACTTCAAAATGAGCAAATATTTGCACAAAAGCAATAAAGTTTATCAGTTTAAACATTAAATTTGTGGTGTATTCAATTGAATATAGGTTGAAGAGGATTAGCAAATCATTGTATTCTGTTTTTATTTACATTTTACACAACATCCCAACTTCATTGGAATTGGGGTTGTATATTTTAAAATCGATCTTTGGATGTGTGAATCGATCTGTGGGAATTAAAATGAGAATTGATTTAATATCAGCAAATTGATCTTTTCAACCTAGGACTTCAGAGCACCAAAGTTTGGTGTTACCACATTCGGTATGCCAGAACATTCAAACACAATGGTCTAAGTTTTGCCATCATTCAGGTAAAGAAAGTTTTGGGACAGCCACTGCTTTACATCATGAATGCAATTAAATAATGATGACAATGCATCACTCCAATTAGTCCTCATAGGCAGACAGATTTGCAGATCATCCGCATAGCAATGAAAGGACAGGTTGTACTGAGCTATAATTGACCCCAATGGCAAAATGTACAAAGAAAATAGAATAGACCCAAGAATAGAACCATGTGGCACTTCACAACACAGAGGAGCAGTTGATGAGGAGAGGTCACCAGTTATAATAGAAAAACTACTTTCATCTAAATACGATCTAAGCCACTTCAGTACAGTACCCTGAATGCCAATAAGATGTTCCAACTGGGAAACAAGTACTGTGTCATCCACAGTATCAAAAGATACTGTGAGGACCAACAGAACCAGAACAGCAGGATTCCCTACATCCACCATCCAATGAGTGATGTCATTATAAACTTTTAAAAGTGCCAACTCAGTGCTGTGTCACGATCTAAATCCAGATTGGAATTCTTCAAAGATGTGATTGTCTTCTAATAATGACTGTAACTGTATAAAGACAACCTCTTCTAAAACCTTAAACAGAAACTGCAGATGTGACACAGGTCTAAAACTGGATAAAACTGATGAGTCAAGCTGAGGTTTTTTAAAGAAGGGTTGAACAACAGCATTTTTAAAAGCAGTTGGAACAGACCGAAAGCTAAGACACGTGTTGATCAAAGTTAGGAGACCTGCCCCAACAGTATTAAAAACCTCCTTCAGCACCTTTGGTGGAACAACATCCAAAGAACAACCTGTAGGTTTTGTGTATTTCACTACTTCACCAAGGGCTGAAAAAGAAACGGGCTGAAGCTGCTCGAGCACAGCAGAATGTGCACGAGTAACAGGCAATTCAGCATTATAATTCTGATCAGCATTCTGTCTGACTGATGATACTTTGTCAATAAAAAACTGAAGAAACTCCTCACAGGTTGTGGCTGTACCATCCATCAACACAGAGGTACATGGATTCACAACTGAATTGATAGTCTGAAACTGGGACAATGACAACTGCTAGAAATAATATGAGACAGATATTGCGCTTCTGCCTCCTTCACAGCCTTCTGATAGTCAGTTAAACTGTCCCTCAGAATACCCAGAGATGCTTCAAGGTTGGCTGTAGAATCAGCCAAAATAACCCAAGCACTGACGATATTTAGCATCCCAACAGGAGGACCCAACTTTGATTAAATCTGGATTTAGCATGCCTTGAGTTCAGCTTTTATCTTTCAATGTTTAATATTTTATTTTTCCAGGTCCAAAATACTTTCAACAGCATTTATCATAAATATCTTTAAAGTACAGATAAGTACTTTTGCGGCAAAGGCGATTGCTCTAAGACTGCAAGGGAAGCTCAGCTTCCCCTAAAATGTCAAAAAATAAGTGATCAAATATATACTGTTGTGTGTACATGTCATTGAATATGTGCTACAATGCGCTCAACGTTTGTTCAGAATCAGCTTCTTATCACTGGTAACGACGCGGCTTTCCTCTCACTCATTCCGGCAGCTTCACAGTCAATCAATCAATCAATTTTATTTATATAGCGCCAAATCACAACAAACAGTTGCCCCAAGGCGCTTTATATTGTAAGGCAAGGCCATACAATAATTACGTAAAAACCGCAATGGTCAAAACGACCCCCTGTGAGCAAGCACTTGGCGACAGTGGGAAGGAAAAACTCCCTTTTAACAGGAAGAAACCTCCAGCAGAACCAGGCTCAGGGAGGGGCAGTCTTCTGCTGGGACTGGTTGGGGCTGAGGGAGAGAACCAGGAAAAAGACATGCTGTGGAGGGGAGCAGAGATCAATCACTAATGATTAAATGCAGAGTGGTGCATACAGAGCAAAAAGAGAAAGAAACACTTAGTGCATCATTGGAACCCCCCAGCAGTCTACGTCTATAGCAGCATAACTAAGGGATGGTTCAGGGTCACCTGATCCAGCCCTAACTATAAGCTTTAGCAAAAAGGAAAGTTTTAAGCCTAATCTTAAAAGTAGAGAGGGTGTCTGTCTCCCTGATCCGAATTGGGAGCTGGTTCCACAGGAGAGGAGTCTGAAAGCTGAAGGCTCTGCCTCCCATTCTACTCTTACAAACCCTAGGAACTACAAGTAAGCCTGCAGTCTGAGAGCGAAGCGCTCTATTGGGGTGATATGGTACTATGAGGTCCCTAAGATAAGATGGGACCTGATTATTCAAAACCTTATAAGTAAGAAGAAGAATTTTAAATTCTATTCTAGAATTAACAGGAAGCCAATGAAGAGAGGCCAATATGGGTGAGATATGCTCTCTCCTTCTAGTCCCCGCTAGTACAGTGCTTTAAACAGTGTGGATGCTGAGCGTCCACAGAGTTCAATAGCGAAGCAAAGAGTGCAGCGAAACGAGATGAGTCATTGGATAAATGCTGGGTTTGTCCCGCCCATCGGACGCTCAGCGTCTCTGGGGGGCTACGGGGCAGTGGGCTGGCCTCGGCTGGCCCGGACGCTAAGCTTCTGCATGATGATTGGATGATCTGTCTGAGGCTGAATCCCTTTTTGATTGACAGTGAAATGAGCGAATCAGCGATCTTTTGGTGTAAACATCCGTGGGAGCATTTTTTAATTTTCATTCTGTTCTGAGTTGAACCGGAGACTTTCCTAATCCACTTAGCGGCATTTTCTTTGTTAAAAACGACTAAGGACAAATCAAACTTTTATTTCTGGTGGTTTTTTTTGTAGCTGCTTGTGTTTGGAGACTGACGTCTATCACTCTGTCTGACTTCTATCGCAGTTTCTGTCCCTACCGAGCAGCGGGTGCTGCTGAGCTCCTCCACCATCACAAAGCACTCAAAGGCGGACACACTTCACACTAGCCTCGCGCCAGTCCCAGCTAGCGAGTTAGCTAGGTAGCAAGCTGCACATAATGGCAGACAATTTGAATGTTGTGGACCGGATTTTGGCGAAGCCATTTGATAGTCTTCCTTACGAAGAAAAACTTAAACAGCAGGGCCGATCAACTCCTCAGATTAATTTGGTGCAAAAGGTGGGGAAAAGTAACAGGTCTTTTCAGCTGTCCTGGTATGACAAAGTGAGCTGGCTGACTGGAAGTGCTGTAACAAATAAAATGTACTGTTGGCCATGCCTCTTGATGAAACCATCTCAGGGATGTGTTGTCTGGTCAAAAGTGGGTTTTGGGGATCTGTCCAACTTTGACAGGGCATACAAAAGGCATGAAAAAAGCAATGAACATGTGAGTGCATGTGCAAGGTTAAGTTGCCTGGGCAGAGTCAGGGTTGAGCATGCAATCAATGAAGGCGCTCGCATTCAAGTGGCAAAACATAATGAAGCAGTTAAAACAGAGCTTTTCTAAACCGCCTTATTGATGTGACTTCCTTGCTTGGCCGTCAGGAGCTGTCATTTAGGGGGCATGATGAGAGTGTTGAATCATCCAACAAGGGGAATTACAGGGAGTTTAATGAAACATTAGTTAAATATGACTCTGTCCTGGCCACACAATTCCAGTCATCAGCTGTGTTTTCTGGTATGTCCCATGCAATCCAAAATGACTTGATCTCTGCTCTTTCAGCCACTGTTTCTGATGAGATCAAGGATGAAATCCAGGATGCTCCCTTTTTTGCATGGCAGGTGGATGAAACAACTGATATAGCTTGCCATGCTCAACTCTCTGTCATTGTTCGCTATGTGGATAGGGTAGCTAAAAATCAGGAGTGCTTTACTGGATTTTTTTATGTTTCTGGGGGAAGAGATGCTCAGTCTGTTTTTGAAGTCTTGAATGAGAACATGCAGGGCTACAATTTCAGGGAGAAACTTGTGGTGCAAACCTATGATGGGGCTGCTGTCATGGCTTCAGCTCTCAATGGTTTGCAGGTCAAAGTTAAAGCAATAGCCCCCAGTGGAATGTTTGTGCATTGCTATGCACACAGACTGAAATCGGTTCTGTCTCAGGGGGCTAAATGCTTATCTGAGTGCAGAATATTTTTTGCATCACTCTCTGGGTTTGCCACATTTTTCTCAAAATCCACAAAGAGGATGTCTTTTCTTGAGTCTGCAGGCTGCTCAAGGTTGCCCAGAAATGCTCCTACTCGATGGAATTTCACATCACGGATAGTGAGCACTGTGGCAAACAATTATGATGCCCTCCTGCAAACTTTTGAGATGATCATTGCAGATAAGTGCATGGATGATGACACATTAGACTGTGCCAAAGGCCTTCTGATGAAACTGGAGGATTTTGAGTTTGTGTTCATGTTGTACACATATGAACAAATCTTCTCTGAGACTGATGTGGTGTTTGACATTGTCCAGCAGAGAGCTATGGATGTTCTGTACTGCAAGAAAAGAATTGAGTCTCTTCTTGCTTTTGTCAAAGAGAAGAGGTCAGAGGGGGCTTTCCAAGCTGTTTATGCCAAAGCAGCAGATCTCACATCAGACCCACAAACTGAGCCCATGAGAAAACACTGTCTGTCACAACTACAGGATCCCAAGGAGCGCTACAGAAATCTGTACATGGCCATCCTAGACAATCTCACAGAGCAGCTACCTCGGCGTTTTGCAAATCTGGAAAGTCTGCGCTTCTTGGAATTGGTCAATCCAGGGAAATTTGATGAGATAAGACAAGTGTTTCCAGAGGAGGCATTTCAGAGTGTCCTGAAAAGTTTTGGGCAGTTCTTTGATTCAGGGAGACTGAGGTCTGAACTTCAAGTCCTATATTCAAACCAGGACTTGCAGGGCAACAGGGGAAAGCTATGTGATTTCTTGCTGTTTCTGAAAGACATGGAGTTGGACAGTGCAATGCCTCAGGTGTACAAACTATTGCCATTAGTGGCAACGATTGGAGCTACATCTGCAGGTGTAGAGAGGAGCTTCTCCTGTTTAAAGCGGCTCAAGTCTTACACCCGCAACACCATGGGCCAAGGCCGTTTAAGCAGCCTAGATCTGCTGGCCATTGAGAGGACACTAGTCAAGTCCCTGGAAAAGACGCCTTGTTGGTACGACAGGGTCACAGATCATTTTCTTGAAAAGGAACGAAGGGTAGAATTTACGTATAAATAAACCGACACATTTTATGATGTAGGCCGAAATTGAGCTTCCCCTCCTTGAAAGACCAGCATCCGCCACTGTTTTGCGGTCCCAGAGTGTGTATCTGGTTTGTCAGATATTTTCAGTGTCAGCAATTAAACCAAGCAAGTTCTAAGATTATGTTTTTACAAAAACAAGTTGCAGATGCATTTTTAACCATTTATGATAATTAAGCAAACTATGTTTTTTGTTAAATTAGTTTAACATGCACTTTTAAATCGTCAGATATTACCACCACTGCCCAGCAGTTCAGCTGAGGTTGAGGGCTGAGGGTCGTGTGGGATTTTGGGTGGTATTTGGGTCTGTACAGGAGCAGGTAGGACAGGGGGCGGCGTATAATTGAAGGCTTTGAGGTTGTTGATGATGTGGTTTCCAACCAGCGTGCTACGTCCAAAGGCCCGCCAATCAACAACTGTGATATTGAGAGGAGGATGGAGGTACTCCTTTTCTGGTAACTCCTGCAACACATCAAACAAACAATCCACAGCTGCAGGGGTTCTGTGACAAAGCCCTCCTGAAAGTCCAAGAAAAAGAAAAGAAAAAAACAAACAAACAAACAAGATGTTTTGCTTATTTTGCCAGTGTTGTAGTGATTGTACCAGGTCCATGACATCAACCAGCACGCTGAAGTTTGGATTAGACTTGTACTTCTGAATGACAGAGGAACGCAATGTCTTACCAGCACATTCAATGAAGACCTACAAGGGGGGGGGGAGAGAAAGAGAGAGATTTGTTTTTAACCACATTTTTCAGTTCTGACATTGTTTTTTACTAAAAAAAACATTTAAGCAAAAGGCGTCTCTTTCATTCGATGCAAAGCAGCTTGTCTGTTGCCACAAATGTTTACATCGTACAACCCCAATTTCAATGAAGTTGTGACGTGTAAAATCCTTGAATCCTAAAAAATAAAGTCTGAAGGATTTTATTTTGAGTAAATGCTTCAGGGGAGCATTAGCATGGCAAAACCTTTCAGCTTCTGGGGGGGGGGGGGGGCACCCCCCAGACCCCCCGCCTGTTTAAGCATTTTTATTATTTTGCCTTTCATCTTCCTCCATAAGATGAAAGATATTCCCCACCTTTTTAAGCATTTTTTCTTTTTTTGCTTTCCAGCTGACCCCCCAATTACAGCCCTCTTAACCCCCTGCCACTTTAAGCACTTTTTAATGTAGATGGAAATTAATATTCAAAGTGTTCAGCTAGTTGACAGTAGGGTTGTACAATATGGCCAAATTATTGTATCTCAATACTGTCAAATAAATTGTCTTGTTAATGTCACTTATATACATGCTGTCCATATTCTTCAGCCACTTAGGTGGGTAGGGAGAGTTCCCATGCGATAAAAAAGCTTTTCAACCAACCATCCTTGGTTCTCAAAACCAGGCACCTCTCTTTTTTCTTTCTTTTATTTTTTTTAAAGATATTTAGGTGTACCTTAGTAAACACTAATAGAGTTCCAGCATGTCATAGGTAGTAAAGGCACTGCGCTGCAGTGGTTTGAATCATATTTATCTAATAGATTACAATTTGTTCATGTAAATGGGGATTCTTCTTCACAGACTAAGGTTAATTATGGAGTTCCACAAGGTTCTGTGCTAGGACCAATTTTATTCACTTTATACATGCTTCTCCCTTAGGCAGTATTATTAGACAGCATTGCTTAAATTTTCATTGTTACGCAGATGATACCCAGCTTTATCTATCCATGAAGCCAGAGGACACACACCAATTAGTTAAACTGCAGGAATGTCTTACAGACATAAAGACATGGATGACTTCTAATTTCCTGCTTTTAAATTCAGATAAAACTGAAGTTATTGTACTTGGCCCCACAAATCTTAGAAACATGGTGTCTAACCAGATCCTTACTCTGGATGGCATTACCCTGACCTCCAGTAATACTGTGAGAAATCTTGGAGTCATTTTTGATCAGGATATGTCCTTCAATGCGCATATTAAGCAAATCTGTAGGACTGCTTTTTTACATTTGCGCAATATCTCTAAAATTAGAAAGGTCTTGTCTCAGAGTGATGCTGAAAAACTAATTCATGCATTTATTTCCTCTAGGCTGGACTATTGTAATTCATTATCAGGTTGTCCTAAAAGTTCCCTGAAAAGCCTTCAGTTAATTCAAAATGCTGCAGCTAGAGTACTGACGGGGACTAGAAGGAGAGAGCATATTTCACCCATATTGGCCTCTCTTCATTGGCTTCCTGTTAATTCTAGAATAGAATTCAAAATTCTTCTTCTTACTTATAAGGTTCTGAATAACCAGGTCCCATCTTATCTTAGGGACCTCTTAGTACCATATCACCCCAATAGAGCGCTTCGCTCTCAGACTGCAGGCTTACTTGTAGTTCCTAGGGTTTTTAAGAGTAGAATGGGAGGCAGACCCTTCAGCTTTCAGGCTCCTCTCCTGTGGAACCAGCTCCCAATTCGGATCAGGGAGACAGACACCCTCTCTACTTTTAAGATTAGGCTTAAAACTTTCCTTTTTGCTAAAGCTTATAGTTAGGGCTGGATCAGGTGACCCTGAACCATCCCTTAGTTATGCTGCTATAGACTTAGACTGCTGGGGGTTCCCATGATGCACTGAGTGTTTCTTTCTCTTTTTGCTCTGTATGCACCACTCTGCATTTAATCATTAGTGATTGATCTCTGCTGTCTTCCACAGCATGTCTTTTTCCTGATTCTCTCCCCTCAGCCCCAACCAGTCCCAGCAGAAGACTGCCCCTCCCTGAGCCTGGTTCTGCTGGAGGTTTCTTCCTGTTAAAAGGGAGTTTTTCCTTCCCACTGTCACCAAGTGCTTGCTCACAGGGGGTTGTTTTGACCGTTGTTAATTATTGTATGGCTTTTGCCTTGCAATATAAAGCGCCTTGGGGCAACTGTTGTTGTGATTTGGCGCTATATAAATAAAATTGATTTGATTTGATTTGGGTGAGGAACTGCTCAAAAGGAAGGTTACGATGTTTGGGGTTGTGACTACATATATTTATTTGATGGAAATCTAATCAAATGAGTCAGTTTTTTTGAGTGTAGGAGACCACAGTTGCTTTAAAGGGAAAAATGTCCTGCTGCTCAGCTCCATGGACAAAGATGCTGCCCTGAGCAGCAGAGAAAACAAAATAACACAAATGGTGCTGGACTGACAAAGGAAGGGGTGGACAACCTGACAAAGTCACAGCTACATACAGCTGTCAATGCATGTGTGCCCACTGGCCTCTTGACATCTTCACCTGTTGGCCCTTGTCATCTTTACCCGTTGGCCCCTTGTCATCTTCTTCCACATCATTGATATGAGTGCATACAATGCATTTGTGATATGGTGTGAAATGAACAAGGACTGGAACGAAAGAGGATTTTCGTGGAGCAACTTGATAACACACTGGTGAAACCACAGAATGAGAGAAGATGGTGTCTTCCAAGAGCATCAACAGCTGCTGCAGCTATTGTGAAGGACATAAAGACAGACAAACGCTCCAACTCCTCTGATTGTACAAACTATGGGCAAGCAACGTATCAGGTGAAAGGTTTGTCCCACTTGAAATGATTCTAAGACCAGCATGACCTGTTTGCTATGCAAGGAATATGTCTGCAAGGACCATGCACACACACTCTCACATCCTGTGTAAAGTAGTGCAGACTAGAAGCTTGACATGGGCATAAAGAACTGTTCCATGCCCTGACAATCTGACTGATGTCATTATGATTTTCCGTTTCACAAATGGGTGAATTTTCAAACATATAAACCCCCTCATACACACCAGAAAAACCAACAACAACAAAAATGTTTAAGTCTGCCACTGCCAGTCCGAAGCCCGGATAACAAAAGAGGACAGGCGAGTGAGACTTTATAGTGACTAACCACAAATATGTTACAAAAAATGGGTATAAAAAAAAAACAAGGAAATAAATATGTTATAAATATGGATTAAGACACCTACAAATGTGACGAGAATTTTAGTAGCATCATTCAGATGCCAACTTCATTGCATGGGCACAGAGTTACGGAATTGTAGAATCATAAATCAGGCTTTAGGGTTTTAAATATGTAATCACCAACATCATTCAATATGGTTCATTTTGTGAGAGTCATGAATGTGCACCCCAAATTACAAAAGATTTGGATGAAACATTTTCAAGATACACTAACTCTAAAACTGAAGGTATGACCTGATGGTGGCACTGCAGGAAAGGTCATATCATCACCAAAACCAATAGGATTCGTACTCTTGTGTTCATTAATGTTGTCAGAAAATTTGAGAAGATTTGGATAAAAACTTTTCAAGATAAACTAATTCTAACTTAAACGTTTTGCCTGATGGTGGTGTTAGAGGATAGGACAAGGTTTGATTATCAAGAGGTTATTTATGTATTCAACACACAAATAATGTGCCTGACTCAAAAACTCGGTCAACAATTTTCTGTAAATCATTTTCTGGAGGCAAATACCCCTGTGGTCATATTGACCCCAGGGTAAAATGTGTTAGCAATATTTGAGGATAATATTAGGGTTAAAATTAGAAAAGAGTTTCTTCTTGGTGCAGGAAGTGCCTGACACAAAATTGCATCAAAACAGGCGAATATGGGACAACTTCTTCATGTGGAATTGGTCTCCCCAACACGTTCACGCATGGTGGCCAACCGTCAGCTGAATGCCATTCATAGTGGTGACAAAAACATGGCCATAAATCTCCAACAGTCCGCACACACATCTCACACAAGCCACTGACGTCAAGCACGGCACACACGCAAAAGTGGAGTGAAACTGGTGTGGCCTTTGCAGATGCAAGAATTTGCACACAAATGCCAAGTGGAACTTTCACAGATGTTGCGTGCCACAGACGTGGCTGAAATGATAGGTATAGTGCTCAGTGGCTGTCAACTATTATATTAGCTATTATGTGAAATAGCTTGTGAAAATTCCCCAGACCTTAGGTAGAAAAGCACTATAAATAATAATAAAATAAAATAACTATCAATTAAAAAAACCAACAACAACAAGAAAAGTGTGGACAGCCACTCACAGGCTTGCATAATGAACTCCAGGAGCTGTGTCTCCCCAATATTATTGTCCCTGTTTCTACTGCCCTCTCCTCCCAGGAATCACCATACAATCCTCCAGTGGATGCATTTGTGAAAAAGAAATAATTGTCTTCATGTGACAGCATGTTTGCTATTGTGTTCATCACTGTGGGAATGCACTGTGAAATGTCCTAACTGCCTAACTGTTGTCAGGACTGGTGGTGGCTTGACACAAGAAACGGGAGGAGACCAATGCAGACCCACAGGCATGGTTGGCTTAGATTGATAAAAAGTCTTATCTGAAGACCAGGCATAGGGTTCAGTACACAGGTAGTCAACTTACAGGCAGAAGGTATTAGACATGGTGCAGGCTGGGTCAAGGTCGAGAAAGGAGCAAAGTTCATACAAACGGCGTTGAGGAATAATACAGGCAAAACAGAGGCAGAGTAAAAAAAACAGGCTGAGTACAGAGCAACACCAAGGTGGAGGTCAGAGTTCACAAGCCACAAGCAAGGTCAAAAACACTGAAAAGCAAACAGGACGAGAACAAAAGGCGAGAAAGTGAAAAGAGTCAATAATTGGGCAGTGCGCTGTGGAACCGTGAGGTTTTAATTAGGAGTAAAGTAATCGGTGATGTGAAGCAGGTGTGTGGAAGGTTATGGAAAGAGGTGTGGTTTAGTGAATAAAGAAGAGGGAAGAAAGGCAAGAGAGTGCGGGAGGGGGAAAACAAAGCGGTACAAAGAAAGACGTGTTCATATAATTAATGTGAGCAAAACAAAAGGGGCAAACCTAAGAACTAACGCGACAAGTCAAAAAAGGGGGAAAACAAGAAAACTAATTATTATAACTAAAACTAGAATGGAACTGTTACTGACTGGTACAGAAAAGTGAATAACAAAACAAAACAAAAATAGCAAAAATGGCAAAACAAACTATTGGTTAAACAGAGAATAAGTGATGAACAGAAAATAAAACCAGTGACGACTGAATAAAGCAATAAACGACAAATGGAACATAAAATGATGAGCAACACTGAAGCTTAATAATAACAAAAACCTGTGACTAAGCATAATACAACAAATGTGATTAACAGAACAAAACTAAGACTAACATAACTTAAAGGACCATGCGTGAACAAATACAATAACCAACTATAGAATATAAAAGCAAAACAAAATGATATGATAAAGAATGAAACCATTGACTAAATAGTAAACAAAGCAAAGCATTAAACAGGACCAAATTGAGACTAACATGATAAAGTATACACATATGAAAACAAAAACCAGAAACCATAGAGGAATTAAGCTGAGAGTCTAGACCTAAAAGGGGATCGATCTGGATCCCAACAGACACGTCCGCCAGGAGCCGGGGCAGAGCATGACAACTGCAGCCTTGAGACAAAACATTTTTTTGTGGGAATTCGTATCTCCACTGCTGGTTCCCAGATGAAGTCATTTTCAGATAGATACCAGTATCAGTTTGGGTAGATGAGCTTATGAGAACTTGCGCACTTCACACACACACACACACACATGCTCAGACACTTGCTGTATGCTGTTTGTTAGTGTGTACAAAGTGCTTTGTATAATAAAACTGTTAATTTTGACAACCAGTCAACCTCCTGACTCTTCCTTCCATAGACAGCTAGAGACTGCTTGGTCCAAAAGTTTGAAATTTTGCCTCCACACATTCAAGGATCTGCTCGAAGCCTACTCAATGCATGTGTAGGCTCCATGATCCTCTGGAAGTGCTTAGATAAAATTAAAATAAAAGAATGAAGACAATGCACTGCATGCACAGGGGTTGTCAGCAGCTCGGCAGCATAAAATTTTTGTTCCACTGCTGTCCTTAGAAAAAAAATGAATACATAAATAAAATTAAAAAAAGAGAAAACACAATAAATCTGGTTTGTGTGGCTCCTCCATGGCCACACAGCATGTGTCCAGTAGGATGACATGTGTGCACAGGCCAGACTGTACGTTCACAGATGGGCCAATGCATAAAATTTAGTTTCATTGGATGACACGGCTCCTCAGTGGCCACACAGGACATGTCATCCTGCTGACATAGGGGGCAGCAGTGTCGCAGACTGAACAGTCCGCCCATAAAAATCGGTCCGCCTTTTGCATCTGTGCATGCATAATTTCGGACCACAGCAGCATGTCTGAGACAGAGTCTCTTCACCCAAAGCAATCAAATGGATTAATGGGATTATTAACCATCAGATGATAAAGGTAAAACCTCTTAAATCATTCTAAATTCAGTTTTAAACAGAAATGAGGTTGCTTTAAGCAGAAACAAGGCGAAATCCGTGACACTTTGAAATGTCTGACGCATAGTGAACGCATCACCTAGAACAGTGATTCTCAACCGGGGTGCCGCGGCAACCTAGGGTGCCGTGATCGATCGTCAGGGGTGCCGTGGGCAATTATCACATATCACCATTATCGGGTGTATGTGCTGTAATAGTGTGGCAGATGATGTAATGCTCTTTTATTCCAGTAGATGGCAGCAAAGCACTGTACTATAGCATAATAGACATACTTGCGCAGATAGCGTTGTGTGTCTCCATGGTTATGGGTTGCTGACTACAGCATGAATCTCAGCTGCTCACGGAGCATAGCTCCTCTGGGGAAGGAGAAACCGCGTTGGCTGTGGAGCTGTGCAGGGAAGGCGGCCTGACCTCCGTTGATGTCACTGTGGTCAGACTTGGGCCTTCTCGCTCACAACTGGGTTCGCTGAAGGCAGCCTCTGCGCTCCGTGAATATTAGAGTGGCAGATTATTGTGAATAAAAGTGTCGACACGTCTAAAAAAAACACTTGAGATTAGGGCTGTCACAATTATTACAATATTCGTCAATCGCGATTGTTTTTCATATTTGCGATTATTTTTCATATTCGCGATTACCGTGAATTATTTATTTTATCCACAAAGCATAAAACGACTCAGAATCTGATGTCATTGTGCTGCAGCCTCGCTCTTGTCTTAAGGCGGGACAATAACATGGAGGCTGAAGAGCGATCCGTCCTGCCATTGGATAAGACGGCCAATTAAAACAGTGGCTGTCTTCTTCAAAAGCCATCTAAAATGCGGAGCTGTCGGTGTGTGTGTGTCTGTGTGTGTGTGCGCGCGCGCACGCGAAGTCAACAGGCTGCAGACTGTGAGGGAGGGGGTGCGTGAGGGAGATTCCTGAATGCAGGCGTGACACGTTACAGTCTGAGAACCATCAGTGCTCAGCGAGCTCAGAGCAGAGAGAGGATTTTAACCCGAGTGAACATGTTAACAAAACAAACCCAAAACGTGAAGCTGCTTTTACTTCTCTCTGAACTTTCTCTAAAGGTGTGATTCTGCCGTTACCGTCCTGTTCACACCATGTGTGCGTTGTACGCTGAATTTATGAGATCATGAGATGAAATAAACGGTCAAATAGCTTTAAAAACATATTTAAAAAATGAGAATATATGAATGAAATGAGCCACAAAAAAAAAAAAAAAAAAACCCTGACATGGAGAAGCTGTGGTGATGTTCAGATGCACAGATCACAAAAAGCAGGTGAGAACTCTGAACTTTAACAGCTGTTACTTTCCAAAGGTATTTATTTGTTCAATATGGGCTTAATGCAGTGTTTAAGCACAAAACGTGAATGATGAGGAGAAACAATTTCAGAAATGCAACAGAAACAACCACAATTCAGAAGTAGTTGGGACTGTATGTAAAATGAAGATAAAAATAAAAATGTTGCACCATTCCCAGTTTCTCCACTCACAGAAGCCAAACGTTCTTCCAGAGTTGTGTAATTATACTACAATAGTAGAATATAAAGAAGGGAAAAAAAAGAAAAAAAATAGACAATATATTTGTCAATCGCAATTATTTGTCTGACAATTAATCGTCTCCAGAAATTCCTAATCGTGACAGCCCTACTTGAGATCTGAGCGCAAAATGCTTGAGGATTTTCGAAATGCGGTGTTTTCTGTATCAATTTTCTATTGCGATAATTGGGTTTTGCGCAAAACCAGAGGTACTAGAATTATAATATTATTTTGGGTGGTGGTGTGCCGCAGGATTTTGTAAATATAAAAAGGGTGCCGCGGCTCAAAAAAAGTTGAAAATCACTGACCTAGAAGTTCGTTTAGCTCGTCTTTCATGATGAAGTAATGCTAAATTTATGTGAAATTGATTGTTGTACAAAAGCTTCATATATCTGTCACTGAGATAGATTTTGACTGGAGCGCGGTTTGAAGCAGAAATGAGGTGTTAATCCGTGAACTGCGTCATCAGGGGGAGCAATTTTTAGGGGGACCGTTTGGTCTGCGACACCAGCCCGGCTGAAGAGGCGAATGGCTGGAGACTGCTGGACTCACTTGGTCACTTCTGGAAGCGCTGTTCCTCTCCGATCATATAAAAGGAAACGTGTATCAACCCCTCACAAGTTGACTCACGTTGCACACATTCTGAGGCACAGAGACGACATGGAGAGGGGTACAAGATGCCCACGTGACTATCTGGCGAGGACGTTTGTCGTGCAAATTTTTTGGCCTCTTCAAAGATCAAGTTACACGCAGGCACTGCCTTGCAACTCAGTAGAGGGGATGGCGAAGAGCTGTGAACATCGCCTGAATTAACTCGTGGATGCTGTTTGCAAGCTCTTGCAGCCCAGTGAGATACAACCACAAGCCGGACACAGAGAGAACACAGCTGTTGAAGCAACATGGAGGGATTTTCAAAGAGAAACACTAGGAAATGGACCAAGGCAAGAGGATAAACATTTTTAAAAGGGCACATGATCATCAGAGCAGCTACTGTAGGCGATTGCAAGCTCTGGGATCAGTGGACAACAGAAATGTTTACAAACCAGGGAACACTGGGATGACACATGAACTAATCAAAACCCATGACCAATGAAAGGACATGAAATTGATATGGGGAGCCAGAAGAGATCACAGACTACCCAAGCAGTTTGCACACATCTGACCGAAAAGTGAATGTGCCAGAGAGAGGTACATGAAATGAAACCACGAGTGTTCTGAGTGCAAAGCACGTAATCTGACTCACGAGAGGAACTGAACCAGTAAAATATTAAGAGAGTTAAATGGAAGGATAAAAGTGCAGGTCAAGAAAGACATACTCATATGGGCTCTTGACAAGGTGTAAACAAAAATAAAACAGAAGCTCCACATTAGGCAACAAAGCTGCAAACACACATCCAGAATACCATCTCAACCATCACAAAGTCTAATGTATTTCACTTTGTCATCAATGCAAACACATGGTCTTGTGCTTCACATGAATGATTTCAGCTCCAACATGCTGCATGTGTCAGACGCTGATCCACATACCTGTGGGCGATCCACAGACAAGAGCTGAACTTTCTTCAGTTCTCTCAGACCCCAGAACAGCACCTGGTGGTACAGTTAAGGTCAAATCTTTACATACACTGATCATGGAAAAACAACAACAATAATTTCCTACTGTGTTGGAAATTATTAATGTCATTAACCTTGGGATCTGTTACTAAATGTTTCAAATCTGCAGTGATTAAACCCTTACTCAAGAACTTCAACTTTTTGTCAACAGCGTGCAGAGCAAATTTATCAATGTGGGTTTTTAGGAAATCAGAACAGACAATGCCCAGCATGCCTTAACCCAGCCACTACACCCTGCTATTGATGTGGGCGCTATTACTAAGGTATTACCGAGATTTACAGAATTTGATAGTATCTCACTAGGCATTGGTACGGACAAAGTAATTTTGACAAGTATGAGCATGATCCGAATAAAACGAAGGAAGGAAAATTCTCATTGGCTAACTGACTGTCTTCACACTTTGTGATTGTAGAGAAGCTTGAATCTTTGACTGGACTGGGTTGCTTGACGCAAGGACGTTTCCCTTCAAATCGCAGAAGCTTCCTCAGCTAAAATTCTTGCTCTGGAAGTCTGACTTCTGTCTGACTCTTGTAGAGACGAATGAACAGAAGCCAACAAAAGCTGGAGTTTTAAACCTCACCAGACCCCTCCTACTGAGAGGCAGACTGCTATAGGCTAGTGACTAAACAATAGCTCTAATTAGCAACTATTGTGCTCTAGTTAGCACTCTCCTAATGACAGGGCAGCTGTCCCTCCTAATGATGGGATGGATGCCTTTCTTGATGGCTCCCTTGATGACTCTCCTGATGACGTGAATGACTCATTACCATGAACAAAAGACTAAAACTCCTTTGACCTGAGTACCCCATTGTAAACAGGAGATAAAGCGTGTCTCAGACCCCCTCCCCGGTTAAGGCTGGGTTTCAAACGTTTCACAAAGAATGCCTCCTTGACCCCTCTCTCAAACCATTTCTTCTCTCTGGCTAATATTTTAACTTCCTTGTCCTCAAACGTGTGGTTAGTTTCTTTAAGGTGGAGATGAACTGCAGACTGAGGTCCACTGGCACCCTCTCTGTGGTGCTGGTATAGTCTTTTGTGTAAAGGTTGCTTAGTCTCACCTATGTAGTGTTCGTTACAGTTTTCCTGACATCTGATTGAATACACTCCATTGCTGTTTGTAACTAGGGATCATGTCCTTAGGGTGAACTAATTTCTGTCTCAAGGTGTTAATCGGTTTAAAGTAAACTGGGATTTTGTGCTGTCTGAAGATCCTCTGTAGTTTTTCCCCTACTCCTGCTAAATAAGGGAGAGACACTCATCTTCTTCTTTTCTCCATCTCCTGTCTATCTGGTCTCTTTGTTGTCTGGGACTTCTGCACTTTGTCCAGGGACCATCGTGGGTACCCACATACTGTGAGGGCTTTCCGGACACGTTGTTGTTCTTTAGCCCTTCCCTCTGCAGTTGTGGGCACCTGTAGGGCTCTGTGTTGAAGTGTCCTGATCACCCCAAGCTTGCATTCAAGGGGGTGGTTTGAGCCAAAGAGCAGATATTGGTCAGTGTGAGTTGGTTTTCTGTAAACCCCTGTCTGGAGGTGCCTGTTCTCTCCAATTGTAACATCACAGTCCAAGAAGGCTAAATGGTTGTTTCTTGCATCCTCACGTGTGAACTTGATGTTGGCGTCCACCGAGTTGATGTGTTCTGTAAAGTCTTCAACTTCCTGTTGCTTGATTTTAACCCATGTGTCATCAACATATCTGAACCAGTGACTGGGAGAGATGCCCGTGAAAGATGTCAAGGCTGTCTTCTCCACTCTCTCCATGTACAGATTGGCCACAATGGGGGATACCGGAGACCCCATCACACAACCATGAATCTGCCTGTAGTAATTACCCCTAAACAGGAAATACATGGTGTTGAGACAGATCTCCAAGAGTTGGCAGATGTGGTCTTGTGTGAGTTTGGTCCTTTCAAGTAGAGACACATTCTCCAGCAGTCTCTGCCTCACAGCTGAGACGGCCTCAGCGGTGGGGATGCAGGTGAACAACGATGTCACATCAAATGACACCATAGTTTCATCTGCCTCCAGCTGTAGGTCTTTGATCTTGTTCACAAAATCTTCTGTGTTCTCCACATGGTGGTCTGAGTTACCCACTAGAGGAGCCAAAATCCACTTGAGGTGCTTGGCCAAATTGTACGTGATGGAATCTGTGCTACATACAATAGGCCTGAGTGGCACGTCGTGTTTGTGGATTTTGGGCAGTCCATAGATGCACGGAGTGGCGTCCCCAGGGTACAGTCTGTAGTATGTCTGCCTGTCGATGAGTCCCTCTTTCTCCAGGTTTTGGAGGTAGCTAATGATTTTCTTCTTATAGCCGCTCGTGGGGTCTCTCTTCAGACGTTTGTATGTATTGGAGTCACTGAGCAAGTTGTTGATCTTGGCCTCCCTTAACCCCCTCCCCTCCCCCCCCTCCCCTTAACCCCCTCCCAGATCCCCTCCCCTTAACCGGGGAGGGGGTCTGAGACATGCTTTATCCCCTGTTTACAATGGGGTACTCAGGTCAAAGGAGTTTCAGTCTTTTGTTCATGGTAATGAGTCATTCACGTCATCAGGAGAGTCATCAAGGGAGCCATCAAGAAAGGCATCCATCCCATCATTAGGAGGGACAGCTGCCCTGTCATTAGGAGAGTGCTAACTAGAACACAATAGTTGCTAATTAGAGCTATTGTTTAGTCACTAGCCTATAGCAGTCTGACTCTCAGTAGGAGGGGGTCTGGTTAGGTTTAAAACTCCAGCTTTTGTTGGCTTCTGTTCATTCGTCTCTACAAGAGTCAGACAGAAGTCAGACTTCCAGAGCAAGAATTTTAGCTGAGGAAGCGTCTGCGATTTGAAGCGAAACGTTCTCGCGTCAAGCAACCCAGTCCAGTCGAAGATTCAAGCTTCTCTACTATGGAAACCACCTGGACAACTGAGAGCCTACACAGAAACTCTGTGATTGGCCAGTCACACAAAGCGCCCGCCCCTCCCTGCACAGACACGTATGTCTGCAGCTTCTCTCACTCACACACACACATACACAGGATCTCTCTCTTCAGCTTGCCTCTTTTTCAGTTTGTATGATATTACTTAAAGTTGGTGAACTTGTTTTGTATGGAGCATTTGACAAGACAGAGCTGAAAATGGCTCATGTCGTGTTGCGTCACTGCCTCCACTCCAGTCAGGGTTTTATTTATTTATTTGTTTTTTTAACCGTTTGTTTGCTCTAAGTTTGGCTGGTGATATAAAGTCAACTGGAAAACTTTGCTCCTACTGAACGCGGTGCTTTTGAGAAGAATATGACATATTATTTCCCTTTTTGCCATCACTGGATGTTTGCATGAATCACCAGGTTTACACAGATCATTTAAAAATAGTCTTACAGACCACTTACACACATACACACATATAGTTGAACACACAAAGTAGCCTATATTAATATTTTTATTGAATATGGCTGAATGCAGTATCTGATACTTTCTCACTGCAGTTCATAAAACTAAACTTGTCAGTCGAACAACCGCTCTCACTCCCTCACACAGTCACTCAGTCACACACACATGCACACAGTCTTGCACACACAGATACACCTTAATTAATATTTTTTTCCACTTTGTGTGGAAAAAAATGCCAAGAACGTTAGGTAGTAAAAATAAATAAATAATTGAAACAAAAATCACAGTTTGATCATATTTTTTTTTTAAAAAGGAAGTTGTGTTGAGTGTGACAACTCTTGTTCATGCATACTTAGTAGTTCATAATTTCCTACTACACTGAATGCCAATTCTGAGGCTTTTCTGTTATTCATTCATACACTTAAGAACATTCTTGTTCTGAGTTTATTAAAAAAATTGTTCTGTAAAATGGTTCCTTTACTATCGTGATCAAACAAATATTAATGTTCTGAGTTGATAACAAAAACTTGTTCTTGTAAAATAGTTCCTTTACTATTGTGATAAAAAACATATCCATGTTCTGAGTTTATAAAAAAAAAAACTTGTTCTGTAAAATAGTTCCTGTTGTGTGGGCCGCCTGAAGAGGAGGTACTCCTGGCTCAACACCGGAGGGCGCCCTGCCTGTTGTCGGGTTTCAGGCACCAGAGGGCGCAGTCGCCTCGCAGGAGCACCAGGAGCACCTGAGCTGACAGCTGTCAGTCATCATTCATCATCACGTCACATCCATAAAAGCCTGGGAGAGACACCATAACTCTGCCGAGTTATCTGCTTACCCTAAAGGTAATCAACTCAGCCGTTCTGTGCCGTACGCACACGTTTTTGCATCAGAGCTTTTTGCAGTCATTAACCTTTTTGTACACTTGCAGCTTGTAGCCGAGTTTGTGGAAGTTGGAGGAGTTGGCGTCTCCACTCCTCACTTCAGACTTGATTAAGTGATACATAAGGCACTGCATGTACTCTGTGTTCCTGTGTTTAGAGGTGGAGGTTTTCCCCCAGAAAGGAACTGTATTTTTCTGCTGACTTGTTTTGCTCGGTGTTCACACACCCACTCCGTAACCTGTTTATTTTCCTGCCAGCAGTACTGGAGCTTACAGCTGGAAGCGGTGGCCACCTGGGTACTCAGGACTTGGCGGCTCCGGTGTGTTGCAGGTCTCCGTTGGAGCTGGAACCTCGTGGGTCCCGGCTCTTCTCTGGTTAGGCGTCTCCTACCCTCGGGCCTGCCCACACGTCACTGAGTTTTGTGACTGACAGACTAAAAGCATATTTGGTTGTTTGTGCACTTTTGCAGAATAAATTATTATTTATTCGGACTTCCTATTGGCCATTCATTTACGCCCCCTGGCTTGGGTCCGTGTACTTCACTTTCCCAAAAGGATAACTCGGCCACGTCATGGACTCTGAGGGGCGTTTTCCACCAGTTGAACCACCAATGGAAATGCAAGGTGCGCAGGCTCCACCAGGAGGTGAGTTGGGTGAGCTGCAGCACATTCTCACCAACTTTATTGCTCGGTTGGATCTGTTAACCGAGCAGGATATTCACCTCACCCATAGGATGGAGGCTCTCACCGCTCAGGTGGAGGCGCGCGCGTCAGGCGCAGCTGCAGCCACTCCTCCTGCAGGCCTGGCGCTTGATTATGATGATCCAGTGGTAGTTCAAAGGTCTCTCCCCCCGTCGCCTGAAGCTTACATTAGCCCCCCGGAACCGTACGGGGGTTGTGTTGAAACATGCGTGGACTTCTTGATGCAGTGCGCACTTGTTTTTTCACAACTCCTCGTGATGTACGCATCAGACCACAGCCGGGTGGCTTATGTGATTAATTTGCTTCGGGGCAAGGCACGCGCCTGGGCTACGGCGCTCTGGGAGCAGAACTCACGGCTCCTGTCGATGTACACTGAGTTTATCAGGGAGTTTCGACAGGTGTTTGATCATCCTTACAGAGGCGAATCCGCTTCAAATGTGCTACTGTCAATCGGACAGGGGCGCCGTAGCGCAGCCAAATATGCAGTCCCCTTCCGCGTTGCGGCAGCGAGGGCTGGCTGGAATTCGGTGGCGCTCCGCACCGCTTTTATAAAGGGGCTGTCTCCGGCCCTAAAGGAGCACCTGGTGGCGAAAGATCAACCGCGGGATTTGGATGGGCTGATAGATCTGGTTATACGATTAGACAATCGGATAGCTGAACATCAACGGGAGCGAGCCGAAGGACGTGGCCGGGTGTGCGTCGTCCCTCCCTCTTCTGGGTCCGAAGCAGCCCCGCCCTCTTCCCACTCCAAGGCCAGGGCTCTCCACGTGACACCGGCTCCCCCTGCTGACGTTGCTATGGAAACAAGCAGGGCCAAATTGAGAAGAAGGAAACAAAGGAGACTGGCACGTGGAGAGTGTGTTTACTGCGGCTCGAATGAGCATGCGCAGAATCAGGGGCCCCAGGCGGTCAAACAACTTGACTCAACCTTAGAGACTGGGTTAAGAGTGAGTCATACAAACCACATGGGTGTCCCACGCAAATGCGCACGACTCCCAGTCACGATCCTCTGTGGGGATTTAACCCTTAATGCCCCAGCACTGATCGACACGGGGTCAGAAGGGAATCTACTTCACAGTAGATGGGCTAAGGAGGTAGGGCTCCCTCTGGTGGCCGTTCCTTAACCATTGAAGGTACGGGCACTAGATGGCACCCTTCTTCCAGTAATCACACACCAGACACAGCCCTTAACGCTGGTTGTTTCTGGAAATCACAGGGAGGAGACTGTGTTCCTAGTAACACCATCTACCTCCAGGATTATTTTGGGTTTTCCATGGATGGTGAAACACAATCCCCGGATCGATTGGCCAACTGGGGTTGTGGCTCAAAGGAGCAAAAATCTGCCACCGGGAGTGTCTAAGATCCTCGGTCCCACCCGGTGAGACTGCTAAAGAGGGGGTCCGAGTCTCCCCAAATCTTACAACAGTGCCGGCTGAGTACCATGATCTTGCTGACATTTTCAGCAAAGATCTGGCACTCGCGCTTCCCCCGCACCAACCGTATGATTGTGCCATTGATTTGATTCCGGGCGCTGAGGCTGTACAATCTCTCACGTCCTGAGCACGAATCAATGGAGACCTACATCTGGGACTCTTTAGCAGCCGGGTTGATCCGGAACTCTTCCTCCCCGTTGGGTGCAGGTTTCTTTTTTGTGGGCAAGAAGGACAGCGGACTCCATCCATGCATTGATTATAGAGGGCTGAACAAGATCACGGTTCGCAATCGATACCCGTTGCCTCTATTAGATTCAGTGTTCACGCCCCTGCATGGAGCCAAAATGTTCACAAAGCTGGAGCTTCGTAATGCTTATCACCTGGTTCGGATCCGGAAGGGAGACGAATAGAAGACGGCATTTAACACCCCGTTAGGTCACTTTGAGTACCTGGTCATGCCGTTGGCCTCACTAACGCCCCCGCGACGTTCCAAGCATTGGTTAATGACGTCTTGCGGGACTTCCTGCACCGGTTCGTCTTCGTATATCTAGGCAATATCCTCATCTTCTCCCCGGACCCTGAGACCCATGTTAAGCATGTACATCAGGTCCTGCAGCAGTTGTTGGAGAACCGGCTGTTTGTGAAGGGCGAGAAGTGCGAGTTCCACCACGCTTCGTTGTCCTTCCTGGGGTTCATCATCTCCTCCAACTCCGTCGCATCCGATCCAGCCAAGGTAGCGGCGGTAAGAGACTGGCCCCAACCGGTAAGCCGTAGGAAGCTGCAACAGTTCCTCGGTTTCGCTCATTTTTACAGGAGGTTGATTAAGGGCTACAGTCAGGTTGTTGGTCCCCTTACAGCCCTGACCTCCACAAAAGTCCCCTTCACCTGGTCGGATTGGTGCGAAGCCGCGTTTAGGGAGTTGAAACACCGGTTTTCGACTGCGCCAGTTCTGGTGCAGCCCGATCCTAACCACCAGTTCATTGTTGAAGTGGATGCCTCTGACTCAGGGATAGGAGCTGTGCTGTCCCAGAGCAGGGATAAGGTTCTCCACCCATGTGCCTACTTTTCCCGCAGGTTAACCCCGGCAAAGCGGAACTATGACGTCGGCAATCGGGAACTCCTGGCGGTAAAAGAGGCCCTTGAGGAGTGGAGACACCTGTTGGAGGGAGCTGTGATCCCATTTACGGTTTTCACTGACCATCGGAACCTGGAGTACATCCGGACCGCTAAGCGTCTGAACCCCAGGCAAGCCCGTTGGTCACTGTTTTTCGGTCGTTTTAACTTCCAGATCACCTACTGCTCCGGGACCAAAAACCAGAGGTCTGACGCACTGTCCCGGGTGCATGAAGAGGAGGTTAAGAAAAAGCTGTTGGATCCACCTGATACCATCTTGCCGGAGTCCACTGTCATCGCCACCCTCAAGCGCGACGTCGAGGAGGTCGTCAGGGAGGCCCTGACCCGTCACCCGGATCCCGGCAGTGGACCCCAAAACCGTCTGTACGTCCCACCAGACACAAGTACTGCGGTTTTGGACTTCTGTCACGGTTCCAAGCTCTCCTGCCATCCGGGGGTGCGAAGAACCGTGGCAGTGGTCCGACAGCGGTTCTGGTGGGTGTTTATGGAAGCCGATATCTGAGATTATGTCCGGGCCTGCACTATATGCGCCAGGGGCAAAGCCGTCCACCAGCAAGAGAGAGGACTCCTCCAACCGTTGCCTGTGCCCCAACGACCCTGGTCTCACATCAGCCTGGACTATGTCACGGGCATCCCTGCGTCCCAAGGAATGACTACTATCCTGACGATAGTGGACCGGTTTTCCAAGGCGGCCCACTTCGTGGCCCTCCCGAAGCTCCCGACGGCCCAGGAGACCGCAGACCTCCTGGTCCACCACGTCGTGCGTCTGCATGGTATTCCGACGGACATCGTCTCCGATCGTTGTCCCCAGTTCTCCTCGCAAGTCTGGAGGAGTTTCTGTAGGGAACTGGGGGCCACCGCAAGCCTGTCGTCCGGGTACCACCTCCAGACCAATGGAGTGGGCTAATCAAGATCTGGAGCAGGCCCTGAGGTGTGTTACCTCCACACACCCGACGGCCTGGAGTCAACACCTGGCCTGGATCGAGTACGCCCAAAACAGTCAGATCTCGTCTGCGACCGGCCTCTCCCCATTTGAAGTGTGTTTGGGGTACCAGCCCCCATTGTTCCCAGCCGTGGAGGGAGAGGTCAAGGTCCCCTCAGTCCAGGCCCACCTCAGGAGATGCCATCGGGTGTGGCGGACAGCCCACTCTGCTCTCCTGAGAGCCCGGACGCGGGCGAAGACCCATGCAGATCACCGATGAGCCCCGGCCCCCGCTTACCAGCCCGGGCAGGAGGTCTGGCTTTCTACAAAAAACATCCCTCTGCACACGGACTCACCTAAGTTGACCGATCATTTCATTGGACCATTTCCCATCATCAAAGTCTTCAGCCCGGCCGCAGTGAAGCTCAGACTCCCTGCTTCACTGCGGATCCATCCTGTATTCCATGTCTCGAAGGTCAAACCATACCACACATTGGACCTCTGCACCCCCGGACCAGCGCCGCCTCCTGCCCGCATCATCAACGGCGAGCCAGCCTGGACGGTGAGGAAGCTCCTCGATGTTCACCGGAGGGGTCGGGGTTTCCAGTATCTGGTGGACTGGGAGGGGTATGGACCCAAAGAGCGCTCCTGGGTGAAGAGGAGCTTCATCCTGGATCCCGCCCTCCTGGCCGATTTCTACCAGCGACACCCCGACAAGCCTCCTGGCGCCCGTTGAGGGGGGGGGGGGGGTGGGGGGTCCTGTTGTGTGGGCCGCCCGAAGAGGAGGTACTGCTGGCTCACCACCGGAGGGCGCTCTGCCTGTTGTTGGGTTTCAGGCACCAGAGGGCGCAGTCGCCTCGCAGGAGCACCAGGACCACCTGAGCTGACAGCTGTCAGTCATCATTCATGGGCCACTTTTGACAACAATCGGAGCTGCGTCAGTCAACAATCGGAGCTGCGTCCAGTCAACAATCGGAGCTGCATCAGTCACAGTCAGTCAGAGCTGCGTGTCGTCAGAGCGAGCTGCAAAAAGTTTGTACCTGAGTTTTCAGAGGTGGTGTTTGTGGTTGCCATCTGCCACGCCGGTGTTTGCCAACCCGGACAGTGGGAATACCACCTCAACCGGCAACTTAGCCCCGCGACTGGACAGCAACAACGTCCGAGGCCCGCCCAACGTGGTGAATTCACTGAGGCCGCGCGCTGCGTCATTAGAGCCGCGCGTCACGAGTGCCGCTTCCCCGAGGCCTCGTGCAGCCACCGCGGATCCATCAGCGCGGAAACACCGAGGCCGCGCGGCACCAGCGCAGTGCAGATCCATCCCGGTGACAAACAACGCAGGCTGTTAACATCGGCGATCGACAAGCTGCCCATAAGCCGACCATGGGGCCTAAGAAGGTTCTGACAGCGGAGGAAGGTGACGATATTAAAAAATCTCTGGACTTTCTATCAGAGGAGATTTCTGTTGTGAAGCAGCAACAGAAATCAATCATGGATCTGGTGGAGGAGGTGAAGGCATTACGGCTCCAGAACGCCGAGAAAGACCGGCATCTGGTGCAGCTGGAAAATAGAGTGGCTGAATTGGAGCAGTACACCAGAATCAACGACGTCATCATCACAGGTCTTCACATCAAACCACGGTCCTACGCACGGGCGGTAACAGATGAGAGCGGAGGGGAGCCCAGTGAACAGGTGGTCAGCTCTGTGGAAAAACAGGTTGCTGATTTCCTCCTATCTAAAGGTATAGAAATGGATTTAAATAACATTGAAGCGTGCCACCCTCTGCCCCGGAGAAATGACGGTGATAAATGAACCGTCATCATGAGATTCATCAACAGAAAACACAAAACAGCACTGTTAAAACAAGGAAGAAAACTGAAAGGGACAAACGTATTCATCAATGAACATCTCACCAAACGGAATGCCGACATCGCCAGGAAAGCATGCTTCTTAAAGAAACTTCAAACTGTAAAATATTCATCAAACTGAACGGATCACCAGAACAAGCAAAAGTCATGGCAATAAGGAACATCGAGGAGCTGGACAAATATGAACAATAGGTATGAGGACTCAAACACATCACAGCACCATGATGCAGACTGGAGCAACCCACTCATCCACATCATCTACACCCGGAGACAAGAGAGACATAATGACTAAGGATAATGATCCGTTTATTTCTGCCCAGGAGCTCTGTCTAGATACATTTAATTATAATAACTCTGCTAACCACCCCTTCGAATCTGAAAATGATCCTGATACCTTTTTCAGTGAGAATATTGTGAGACAGTGCAAATATTTTACAGAAGAACAATTCAAAAATTATAAAATCAATGATGAAAATTTTTCAATTATACATTTCAACAGCAGAAGTCTTTCTCGTAATCTGTCCACTATTAATGATTGTTTGAAAACATCCAAAAAACGTTTTTCAGTTATTGCAATTTCAGAAACATGGTTAAATGAGGATAATAAAGATCTGGTATATCTTGATGGTTATGAATTGTTCCTGGTTAATAGGCAGACGAGAAGGGGCGGAGGCGTTGCATTGTTTGTAAGGTCAGATTATAACTGTAAACTCATTAACAACATGTCATTTACAGTGGACAACATCATGGAATGTGTTACCATAGAAATGACATCTATAAACTCCAAAAACATAGTTGTTAGTTGCATTTACAGAGCTCCTGGGACAAATATTGACACCTTTGAAGACATTATCTTAGGAATGTACAACAAAATCAACAGAAATAAGCATTTATTTGTCTGTGGAGATTTCAATATAGATTTTTTAAACCCTCACAATCATCCACAAATTACCTCATTTATAAACACCTTGTACTGTTTAGGACTGTTTCCAACCATCATTCATCCTAGCAGAATAACTATGGACTCAACAACTCTCATTGACAATATTTTAACTAACGTTATATCCGGTAATCTTAGTGGGGGACTACTGGTCAGTGATATCAGTGATCACTTGCCAGTTTTCTCAGTCTTTGCATTGGAGGGTTGTTGTATGTATCGAAGCAATATCAAATTCATGAGTAGAAAAGTAACACCTGAAACAATTGATAATTTAAGGGAGGATTTATCAAGTCAGAATTGGTCAGATGTTTTTGTTGATGATGTTGACAGGTCATATGATGCTTTCATTTCCATTTTTTCCAGTTTGTATAATAAACATTGTCCATTTGTTGACAAAATATATAGAAATCAATATAGCAACAAACCATGGATAACTAAGGGACTTCAGAGGGCATGTAAAAGAAAAACGTACTATATAAACAATTCATAAAACTACGAACTAAGGAAGCTGAAAGTAAGTATAAAACATATAAGAATAAGTTAATCAATATCATGAGACTCAGTAAAAAAACATATTATAATGAGTTACTTGTCAAAAATAGAAATAACATCAAAAACACATGGAACATATTAAATGAAATAGTAAAAAAGAATAGAGTAACTAGAGATTATCCTTCATTTTTTCAGAGTAACAACTACATCACGATTGATAACGACGAGTCTATTGCTGAACACTTTAATGAATACTTCGTTAATGTGGGTAAAAATCTTGCCAGTAAGATTGACTCATCAACTAATAACTTCTGGGTAAATAATTCAACGTTTAACAAATCTGTTTCAATGTTCATTGGTGGTACTCATGAAAGGGAAATACTTGATCTTGTTCATGGTTCAAAAAGTAAGAAATCGACTGATTTTAATAATTTGGATATGGCTTTATTAAAAAAAGTTATTGATTGTATAGTAAAACCGTTCAGTTATATTTGCAATATGTCACTAAGTACTGGTAAATTTCCTTCTCAAATGAAAATAGCCAAAGTAATTCCTCTGTTTAAAACTGGTGACAAACACACATTTTCTAATTATAGACCTATATCACTCCTGCCACAATTATCCAAAATTTTGGAAAAAATATTTGCTAAAAGATTAAATGATTATTTACTGAAGCATAACATCATTTGTGAAGAACAATATGGATTCAGAAGGTCTCGAACTACATCACATGCTTTGATGGACTTTGTGGAAAGTATTGCAACTGCAATTGATAATAAACAATACACAATAGGTGTTTTTTTTGATTTACAGAAAGCGTTTGACACAATTAACCATGGAATACTATTAAGTGCAACTGCAATTGATAATAAACAATACACAATAGGTGTTTTTTTTGATTTACAGAAAGCGTTTGACACAATTAACCATGGAATACTATTAAGTAAACTGCAGAAATATGGAATCAGAGGTCTGGCATATGAATGGATAGCTAGTTATTTACAAGGCAGATTTCAGTATGTTCAATTCAATAATACAAATTCTGAACTCAGGGATGTCACATGTGGGGTGCCGCAGGGCTCAGTGCTGGGTCCTTTGTTGTTTATAATCTATATAAATGATATACGTTGGGTGTCAAGTTCACTGAGATGTGTCCTTTTTGCGGATGATACAACTGTGTGTTCTGTAGCGGTGAAAATCTTGAACAGCTTCTGGACATACTGGAGAAAGAACTGGAAAAATTTAAGGTTTGGTTTGACGCTAATAAGTTGTCACTCAACCTTGGGAAAACTAAATGTATTATATTTGGAAATAAACAGGCACCCAAATGTAAAAATTTAACTATAAACAATAAGGAAATTGAGTTAGTAACAGAGAATAAATTTTTAGGTGTTATAATTGATAATAAACTTAGCTGGAAACCACATATAAATTATGTGAAATCAAAATTGTCAAAAACTATAGCCATTTTGTATAAAGCCAAAGACCTACTGCCGCAAGAAGGGTTACTTACTTTATATCATTCTCTGATGGTACCATATATGACATATTGTGTTGAGTCATGGGGAAACACTTACAAATCAAATACCAATCCAATATTCCTTTTGCAAAAACGAGCCATACGAATCATCTGCAATAAACAATATCGTGAACCAACAAATTCTCTATTTGTGTCTTTAAATTTATTAAAATTCATTGATTTGGTCGATTACATTACAATTCAAACTTTATTTCAAGCGAAAAACCAAGCCTTACCGAGACATGCCCAGAGTCTGTTCCGATTGAGGGAATCCAGATATAGTTTAAGAGGTTGTGCAATTTTTATGAAACCACCAGTAAGAACAAATGTAAAGGGTTTTTGTGTGTCTGTGGTTGGGGTGAGGAAATGGAACAAATGTTCAACAGAGGTTAGAATGAGTAGTACCTTAGTGAGATTTAAGAAACTACTCAAAAAGAACATTATGTCTAAGTATCATAAAGAAGCAAATATAATTTGATTTATATGGAATGTTCAATTTATAAGTGGGACTTATTGTATATTTGAATGTGTGGGTATGTATATGCGTATGTAGATATATAGATATGGGTAGGTGTATATGTATATAAGTGACTGTGTATATGTATGTATATATTTATGTTTGTAAAGTATATACGTATGTATATAGGTATATGTGGCACAGCCCAAGCAGAGGGTCACCCCCAAGAGCTTGGTCTGCTTGAGGTTTCTTCCTTATAGGGAGTTTTTCCTCACCACAGTTGCCTAGTGCTTGCTCTGGGGGTTGGTAAGGTTAGTCCTTACTGGCGCAAAGTGCCTTGATTTGACTTTCTTATGATCTGGTACTATATAAATATAATTATAAGTGAATAGTATATTGATGTGTATGTCTGTGTGTCGACATGTAGTAGTGAATTTATATTTATGTAAATATGACTGATTAGAATTGTTGGACTTGTACTAGCAGGGGTGGGCGCTAATAAGCTTTGCTTCAGCCCACACCCTTTCGGACTCACTAGTTTTGTCTGTGTTTGTGGAATTGTTCATTTTTTTCTATTTGAATATTTTGTTTGCCGAATTAAAAAAGTTTGTCACTTTGTCACTAAAAGCCTGGGAGAGACACCATAACTCTGCCGAGTTATCTGCTTACCCTAAAGGTAATCAACTCAGCCGTTCTGTGCCATACGCACACGTTTTTGCATCAGAGCTTTTTGCAGTCGTTAACCTTTTTGTACACTTGCAGCTTGTAGCCGAGTTTGTGGAAGTTGGAGGAGTTGGCGTCTCCACTCCTCACTTCAGACTTGATTAAGTGATACATAAGGCACTGCATGTACTCTGTGTTCCTGTGTTTGGAGGTGGAGGTTTTCCCCCAGAAAGGAACTGTATTTTTCTGCTGACTTGTTTGCTGACTTGTTTTGCTGGGTGTTCACACACCCACTCCGTAACCTGTCTATTTTCCTGTCAGCAGTACCAGTATCTAACAGCTGGAAGCGGTGGCCACCTGGGGACTCAGGACTTGGCAGCTCGGGTGTGTTGCAGGTCTCCGTTGGCGGTGGAACCTCGTGGGTCCCGGCTCTTCTCTGGTTAGGCGTCTCCTAGCCTCGGGCCTTTCCACGCGTCACTGAGTTTTGTGATTGACAGACTAAAAGCATATTTGGTTGTTTGTGCACTTTTGCAGAATAAATTATTTATTCGGACTTCCTATTGGCCGTTCATTTACTCCCCCTGGCGTGGGTCCGTGTACTTCACTTTCCCAACAGTTCCTTTATTATTGTGATCAAAAACATATTCATGTTCTGAGTTTATAAAAAAAACTTGTTCTTGTAAAATAGTTCCTTTACTATTGTGATCAAAAACATATTCATGTTCTGAGTTTATAAAAAAAACTTGTTCTATAAATAGTTCTTTTACTATTGTGATCAAAAACATATTCATGTTCTGAGTTTATAAAAAAAACTTGTTCTATAAATAGTTCTTTTACTATTGTGATCAAAAACATATTCATGTTCTGAGTTTATAAAAAACTTACCCTTGTCTTACCCCTGCTCGGTCCTCACCCATCATGTTGTCAGTCTTTTTATTGATTTTCCTTTTGTCTGCTTTTTTGACAGTCTGATTATTTCACTTTTGTCACAGCTGCTTGTTCATCACACCATAGCCACATCTTGAGTTCCGTTCTGATTTAGTTTAGTCTTTGAACCACCGTCTTTGATTTTGGTTCATTACTGCTTTTGTCACAGCTTGTTTTCTGTTCATTACACTTCAGCCACTTATTGAGTTCTGTTCTAGTTTAGTCTTCATCCTTTACTTTCTGGTTAGTCAGTCATTGTCTTGAGCACATCTGTAAATCAGGTTTTTCTGTACTCTCCTGCCACATGTTGAGTTCTGCTTTAGTTTAGTTTTGATCCACTGTTTTTGATTGCATTTGATTACTTGTGTCACTAAGTTTATTTGTCAGGTTTACCACATTTGTCTTCAGTTATTATTCATGTCAGTTCTATTCTGGTTTTACCTTTTGGATTTTCTTGCTCTCCAACCTGATCCTGTTCATGTCTAGTTTCTATGCCATCTTGGATATTTTAGTATCATTTGTCATGTCCATCTTGTCACTGCACTCCTTTGTCTCTCTTATATTTTCACACCTAGTTTCTTTTGGATCACAGTCACATCCTCAGATCATTCCACTCTCTTGCCCATCACCTTCTCAGCTCAGTTGGCCACGCCCAGTTTTGTATGTCACCTCCTTATCCAAACCTGTCACAGCCTTCTCTTGTCTCAGAGCCTCTCCTGTTAGTCCAAGCCCTCCTCCTGCCTGCACACCACACCTGCTCCATATCACCTCCTAATTAACTCAGTGTATTTAAGCCCTGCATGTTTTCTTTTCCTTTGCTTGCTCGTTGATTTTGTTATCTTCGTCCTGGCCTCTTTTCACAGTTTTTTGCTCTCACGTTTTTCTCGACCCCACTTGTATTCTGGATCAGGATTTTGTCTTTGCCCTTGTTACGTCGTTTGCTGTGTTATTGAACCCCACCTGTTTTTGACGACGCCTCTGCTTATCACCTGCCTGTACCTCTGCAACTGCCATTCTGTGTACCAGACCCTGCCTGATTTATTGATAAAGCTTTTTTCTTAATCCACCACCTGCCTGTGTGTCTGCATTTTGCTCCCTACCACCTGCTGAGCCCTGACTACCTGTGAATCATGACACACAGATGCATTGTCAATCCATTTTCTTCCATTTTCTTTTCATTGTCAATCCATTTTCTTTGTCAATCCGTTTTCTAAAAAAGAAAATGGAAGAAAATGCATTGTCAATCCATTTTCTTGTCAATCCATTTTTTTCATTGTCAATCCATTTTCTTTGTCAATTCATTTTCTTTTCATTGTCAATACATTTTCTTCCATTTTCTTTTTCAGTGTCAATCCATCTTTCGTTGTAAGTTTTGTTTGTTGTTGTTTTATGTGTGTGTGTGCTGAATAAATTCATTAATTCATTCATTCAAATAAACAATAAATATAGCAACTTCTGATCAATCCATATCAATTTCAGACTTAAAATAATGTACTGATTTAAGCCCTAGCCATTTCAAGTTAAACCATGCCCACTTCAGGTTTAGGCCACGCCCAGTATGCATACAGATACGGATACAGATAATTTAGTTGGCTGAACAGATACAGATACAGATAGTGGTGTACTCGCTTATCCCTACTAGGCATGCTGACGAAACTCGTAACATCAACAAAAAGCACAACCTGTTTATTTGATCCCATACCAACAAAACTGTTTAAGGACCTGTGGCCCACTCTTGGGCAGACTGTGCTGGAAATTATTAATCTCTCATTAATGTCTGGATCTGGTCCTAAATGTTTCAAATCTGCAGTGATTAAACCATTACCTAAGAAATCTAATCTTGACTCTAGTGAACTGAAAAACTATAGGCTGATAACAAATGTATCATTTTGCTCTAAAATTCTGAAAAAGGTGGTTTCACAGCAGCTCGTGAACCACCTTACTAAGAATAATTTTTTTGAGCCACTGCAGTCTGCTTTTAGAAAATATCATTCCACACAGACAGCTCTCACTAAAGTGGTCAATGATCTTCTGCTTGCAATGGATTCAGACACCACTATGGTTCTGGTGCTGTTAGATCTGTGTTTGACAAGGTGGATCACTGTATAAGGCTGGAGAATCGTTTTAAGATTACTGGGAATGTCCTTGCATGGTTGACATCATACCTAACTAGTCATTCTGACTGTGTCTTGTACAACACTACCTTTAACCTTAGTGACATGAAATACATCTTAGGCCCCTTGCTTTTCTCCCTTTATATAGAGGTGTTGCAGTCACGTGACGTGGCCACTGAACCTGATAGTGGACAAGCCGAACATACTAGGTGTCATTCTGGCACTGAATTACTGTGGTACAAGCAGAAAATTGCAGTTTCTGGGAGCTTGTACACAGCAATTGACTGGACCTGGAGCGACATTATCACCAAATGTCTAAGTACACTCAGGACTTAAGTTAATTGAGGATTGCAGACTTGCATATTTCTAATAGTACTTAGTGAAAATGTTCATCATGAACTTTGTTGAATGTTGTATACGCTGCTGTGTGATTGTAAAGAAAAAACAAGCCAAATCTCTTGTTTTCGTGGTCCCCTCACAATTTCTAACCCCACCCTTTGTGATATTATTCATCATTAACTTTGAATGTTGTGTACGCTGCTGTGTGATTGTGGAGAAAAATGAGCAGTCTCTCTTGTTTTGTGGTCCCGTCGTGTGGCTTCCTTAAGAAAACGAGTGATGTTTTTGTGGCACGTTTATTTTTTACTTTAGTATTTGTAACCCTACCCTTTGTGATATTATTCATCATTAACTTTATTGAATGTTGTATGCTGTTGTGTGATTGTGAAAAAAAACAAAACAAGCAGGGTCTCTTTTTTTTGAGGCCCGGTTGTGTGTCGCTGCCTTAACAAAATGATCAGACTGATAAAGTGAGGAACCTTGGGGTGATTTTTGATCCTATGTTGTCCTTTGACCTCCACATTAGAGACATTACGAGGACTGCTTTCTTCCACCTGCGAAATATAGCGAAGATTCGTCCCATCCTGTCTATGGCTGATGCTGAGACCCTGATTCATGCATTTGTTTCTTCTAGATTGGACTACTGCAATGCTCTATTTTCTGGTTTACCGCAGTCCAGTATTACGGGTCTTCAAATGGTTCAAAATGTCACTGCCAGACTTTTGACAGGAAGCAGAAAGTTTGACCACATTACACCCATTTTGGCATCTCTTCACTGGCTTTCTGTCCATGTGAGATCAAATTTTAAGGTTCTGTTACTAACCTATAAAAGTATTCACAGACTAGCCCCTCCCTACTTTAGGTGACCTACTTAAACCCTACGTACCGGTCCGGGCTCTGCTTTCTCAGGGCGCAGGGCTACTTTGTATCCCTAGCATGAATAAAAAGTCAGCAGGCCACAGAGCTGTCTCTTATCGTGCACCTGTTTTGTAGAATGACCTCCCTATGGCAATAAAACAGTCAGATTCTGTAGAGACCTTCAAATCCAGATTTAAGACACATTTATTTTCCATCTCGTATGGCTAGGATACTGGTATAGCCAGGGGTGCACATAACTGGTAGTCATCATGCTCGTGTGTGCTAAAAATGACTGATGTACAGCAGAGGGAAACACTTTTCCTACAATCTGTCATTGCTTCTCCTAATGAAGTGCTTCCCTTTGTGTTTTCTGCTGCGCATCATTTATTTTTAGCACACAACAAGCACCATGGAGTACTAGTTATGTGCATGCCTGCTTATAGCATGGTACCATACTTCCTATCCTTTTAAATTAATTTTATTAGTAAACAGAGTCTCAGCGTCAACTTGATCTAAATTCTGGTTCTGTTAGTGAATATTAGGGCTAGCAGGTGGCAATCACTTTAGTATTTTCATTGCCTTCCTGTTGCTTAATGCTGATGAATTTAACCTTAGGTGTAGTTTTACTGCCAGACTGACTCTGCTTTTTTTCTTTCTATCCGAAGTGCTGATGATGTCATGTGCTGGTTTTGATGACTGCATAATTTCAGAAATGGACATGGAACGTGGAATGGACTCTGCCACAGGAACAGGCCTACTGAATGGCATAATGGATGATCCCTGCCTGGGACTGGATGCCTGCATGAACTTCTCATCAAATTCATCCTTTGTTGTTATGTTCAGTTTTGTAAAACTTTGCAAAATGTTGCAACTGTTAGAATGACCTAAGCAGTGGGTCACCCCTCAGAGTCTGGTCTGCTTGAAGTTTCTTCCTCCTTATCATCAGAGGGAGTTTTTCCTTACTGCTCTCACCTGTGTGCTTGCTCTAGGGGTTGGTAAAGTTAGACTTTACTTGTGAGAAGTGCCTTGAGACAGCGTTGCTGTGGTTTGCCCCTGGACCTGCTTGGTCTGCTGATTGTCTTTGTCTCTGTGTTTTCAGGTGAAGCTGAGGTGGAGCTGCTGGATGAAGTTGCTGGTGGCTTGGTGCGTGTGCTGTGTGTGACGTCAGGGCTCTGCTCCCAGCTGTCAAGCTGCACTAGGGCTCCGCCCCATCTATCAAGTCAGGACGTGGAACTGACAGAGCAGCGTCTCACGGATGATTGACATTTTCACTGAGTGGGTGCTCACAGCTGACGCTCATCCCGTCTCATCACCGCCCCAGATTTAAACCCCGGACCTGTCATGGGTTCGGGGCCAGAATCTTCTGCTACAACTGCTACCATTGCTTACATCTGCTGCTTTTCTCCCGAAGAAACTCCAGGTTTCTCTGGGTTGGATCTGGGTTGCCATGGGTTCCCAGCAGTGCCTTTCTATCGCACCCAGCCGGTAACCCGAGCATATGTATTTCTCAGTGTTCTTTATTTGGCGTCCTGTTGCCACGTTTGGAGCTAATGTCACTTATCTGTTTTTCCCTACGTGAGCCTCCGAACTCATGAACTTTTTCTGCTGTGTTTTTCTGGACTGAAGTCTTTGCGCCCCTGTCGTAACTCTTCCGTTGTGGGCTCCCATGTCCACGAAAGTATCTGTCTGTGTTTTTTCACTGTCGCTTCCAGGCGCAGTATGTAACCCGTCCTGTTTTTTTCCTCTTGCGAGTTTCCTGCCATGATACTCCAAATTTCTAAAGATGACATTATCAATCGTGTTTTTCCTGCAGTGTGAGCTTCTGCTCTTAATATATTATTTCAGTTATGAAAAGTGGATCATACCGGTTTTTTTTCATGTCACGCTTTTCTGTCTCTTGCTTTAACCTTGACTTATTCTGTCTGGTGTGTAATCACACATGGTGCTTCACTCATGTTGTTAATTATCAGAGTCCCTTCATCTTCGCGCTGCTTAGTGATCAGCAGGTATTCTGCTCTGAGCCCGTTCCGCTTCATGGAGTTCTGTAAACATCAACTGTTATTCAGTAGTCCGGGTTTGCGCACGTTTGTGCTGTTCAGGAACAATGCACAGTCATCTTGTTGTTCTTCTGGCTGAACTGTTAAGTTACCTTATGAAGTGATCTGCTGACAGTCTGGAGTGATCTACTCACAGCAGCTAAGTTCCTGAGTTAATGTAACTGTGGTTTTCTGAGTGCAGTTTCCCAGAGTATTAGCTGCTAAATTGCTGCATACATCTAAGCCTGGAACTTGGAGCTGTCATCTGACTCTGTCAGTCTGCCACGTGTGCCCACCTTTAGGGTGTGTCATGTAGAACTGTAATCCTGAATGAACAAATACTTTGATACTGAACTTTGATCTGGACTCCTGAATGAACTGCACTTTGATTCTGAACTAAAAGCCTGAATGAACTGAACACTGTACTGAACCTCAGAATGAACTATTCAGTTTAGCTTAAACTTTTTTCATTTCCAGATGTGTGCCCAAATGGACCTTCACTGTCTCACCTGCCCTCTCATTCTCCCCCGCAGTTTATCCAGTCCCAGCAGCTCCACAAGCTCGCTTCCCTGTTTCCAGTCCCTGTCTTGTTGCCCTGTCTGTCCCATCAGCCAAGTCTTCATGGTCCGTCCTAGTCCTTCCAGTGTGCAGTCCTTTGTTTAATAAACTCTTGTTTGCCTTACTGTTTGCCTAATAAACTCTTTGCCTGCCTTACTGCTCCTGCATTTGGGTCAACCATCCAAACCCGGTTCCCCAACCGTAACAGCTTTGTTGTGATTTGGTGCTGCCTAAACTAAACTAAGTAAATAAATCATTGACATGAATGACAGCAGACTGTGTTTGGCTTTCAGTGATTTCTTGAGCTCTTTTCTTTTTTTCTGAAGCTGAAGGATTTGTTGTGGGTTGCCTGCTCTGTCTGCTGCTGCTGCTCTTTTTTTTTCTTTTCTGCACAGGTGGCGCGCCGAAAGCTGATCGACACACCTGTGCCACATCTCATCAACTGCAGTATATGAACCTTGGCTCTTCACTCCATCCTTGCCAGAAACTTTGAAAACCTTCCACAGTAATGCCGCATTCACACCAGGTGCGACCAGGCGCCACAAATTCGCATCGGTCGCGTGGCGACGGACGCGCAACCATCGCCCGGTTGTGTCGCTCTGCTTTAACTGCGAAAATTCGCCCCAGTGCATCATCAAATAGGAGGAGCTTCCATTCCGCTCGCGGGCTCCAGCTGTCAGTCAAGTTAACATGACGGCCATTTTCATCACACGGAGCGAGTTGTTGTGGAAAGCTGACAAACGTCATGAGACGTTCCCAATTCAGAGAGTTTCATTATTTGCTGCAGAAGCTGTGTCTGGATGACTGCTGCTTTCAGCGGTCCTTCCGCCTCTGCAGGACCCAGTTTGAGGACCTCCTGTCCCGTTCACGCGCACATGTAAACAATTAAAAAAAAAAACTCCGCTGCTTGCTGTGAGGCTGCTCCTCGCTCTTCCCCAAAAATCTATGTCATAATTGTGTTTAGAAACCAGTCACCATTTGCTTTATTATACATCTGTGTAGTTAATAGATAAAATAATCTTCACGGACGATTCACTCGCGCGCACGTAAAAAAAAAACTCTGCTGCTTGCTGTGGGGTTGCTTCTCGCTCTTCCCCAAAAAACTCTGTCATAATTGTGAAATAAAGGACAAAAGGGACACAAAAGTCCTGCTCCCTGATTGGTCATCACGGTGCAACAAGGTGAAAAAGTTCAGATTTTTCAACTTGGGGAGGAGGGCAACGCAACGTGATGCGACGCAATATCGCACCTCAAACGCGCCAATCGCTCAAAATCACTTCACTCGCGACACTTCATTCGCGTCCATCGCATCACGCTGCGTGGCTTGGCGCCACAACGCATCCTTCCATAGGGATTACATGGCAACCTGTCGCTCGCGTCGCGACCGGTGTGCACGCAGCATAAGACTGGTCATTTTTCTCTTGCTCAACAATTTTTCTCTCAGTGTTTCCACACACCAACCTGAAAGATGAAGCTTGTTGCTGAATCAAACTGACTTTCCTGCAGCCTGTGACGGAGCTCCCATGCTCCACATCAGTCAAGTTAAGTGTTTGCTCTCTTTTGCTTTACGAGATGCTGCATACTGAACTCTGCTTAAAACATAATACAAGTTGAACTATGAACTTTACCTGAAGAGGAGCAACTGGAGGAAACAGCACTGAATCATTTTTGTCTAATTGCCTGCTTACCAGGACCAGCTGTGATCAATTATTACTGATTAAAACTGAACTGAGAACTTTTCCTGATTAAGAACGATTGGAAGAAACTGAACAGAATCTTTCTGCCTAACTGCCTGCTTATTTGGACCAGCGGTGATAAGTTGTCACTGATTGACTGTGTGAACCGCTTCTGGAAGTGACTGGCTCAGCACTCACCATCTGTGTCTCTCTCTCTAGCCTCGTCGACAGCTTGTGGCAGCCACCTGGCTCCGGATCCAACTGATGGACTGAAACCATTCTGGACTGCGGACTCCCTGGTTCTACCGCTCAGCAGGCCAGTTTCCACTCAACTAGGCAGCCATTCACATTTATTCTGTTCAATAAATCCTTTGTTACCGCTCACTTTCTGCTTTCTGCTTCTGGGTTCGTTCTCCACTCACGGCCAAATCATACCAGAAGTTTCTGGCCAAATCATGGACCCAGCGGGGGCAGACCCTTTTCAGCAGGCGCTTAACATCCAGGGGGAGTACCTCGGGAAGCTCCAGCAAGCCGTGGACTCCATCACTGCTCACGTGAGCACACTTACAGACCATGACAAACACTCTGATACTTGTTTCTCAGATCTCACATCACAGCTGTCTCAGCTTTTGGTCCAATACACTCTGACACTGCCTCCCGGGGTTCCAATTCAGCATATCACCTCACTTTCAGCCGCTGCCGCAACTGCTCCACCGGAGCCGTTCATTTGTCATCTGGAACCCTTTTCGGGTTGTGTAGATATGTGCGCCTCTTTTCTTATGCAGTGTTCATTAGTGTTTAGCCAACGTCCGCTCCAGTTTAGCTCTGATAAAAGCAAAGTAGATTATGTAGTCAATCTCCTCAGAGGGGATGCACGCTCCTGGGCGACCGCGCTCTGGACCAACGGCTGCCCGCTCCTTAGTTCCTTCGTGGTCTTTTCTAAAGTATTCCATTTAATATTTGATCATCCATCCTGGAGAGATTCCCTCTTACAATGACTTTTATCACTCAAACAGGGCCAGCGTAGTGCTGCTGAGTTCGCAGTGGACTTTCTTATTTTGGCTGCGGAAGCCGACTGGAAGGAGGCGGCACTGCGAAGCGTGTTCATAAATGGACTAAACGAGGCGCTTAAAGACGAACTGGTGGTCCGGGACGAGCCGTGCAACCTTGACTTGCTCATTTCACTAATTATTCATTTAGATAACCTTATGAGAGAGCGCCGATGGGACAAAGGCCGTCGGGCTGACTGGGACCTCTCCGCTCGCCCCGCCTTTTAGCATACACTAGCACCGCCTCTTCCCAGCTCCACCTAGACCTCTTCTGATACGCCAGCTCCCCCTGCTGGTGACCCTATGCAACTCGGCGAAAGTAGATGGAGACTAGTATCAGGGGAGTGTCTGTATTGCAGTGCTAAGGGCCACGTCCTTAGCACATGCCCTGTTCAGCCAAGAAGCCAACGCTCACCCGTTGACACTGGGCTGCGGGTGAGCCAAGCAAGATTTATAGGTGTGGGTTCTAATCGCACTCAAATCCCAGCTACTCTTTGTTTTGGCAACAAAACGCTGTCGGTACTGGCCCTCATTGACATTGGGCCGAAGGCGACTTCATAGATGCCATCTTTGCATCCAAAAACAGGATGCCTCTTGAAGCACTTCCTTCCCCGCTGTTGGTGCATGCATTAGATGGCACATCCCTACTGACCATTACTCACCGCACCGCTCCAGTCACATGTCAGGGAATCACCGTGAAATTATTCAGTTTTATGTTATCCCATCTTCATCCCCCCTTGGTTCTAGGCCATCCCTGGGTATTCAGGCACAATCCTGGTATAGATTGGCAGTCCGGGGCAATCACTTGATGGAGCGAAGCCTGTCTCAAGGGGTGTCTTAGTTCCTCAGTTCCCCCCAGCGTGGAGGTTAATGAGAAGGTCCATTCACCTCCTGATTTATCCTTAGTCCCTCCAGAGTATCACGACCTTGGTGTGGTTTTCAGCAAGGATCGTGCACTCTCACTGCCTCCTCACCATCCATATGACTGTGCCATCGACTTGCTTTCTGGCGCTTAGCTACCCTCTGGTAGACTTTACAACCTCTTTCGCCTGGAACGTGAGTCAATGGAGACCTACATCCGGGACTCTTTGGCTGCTGGGTTGATCCGGCCCTCTTCATCTCCCCTGGGGGCAGGCCTCTTCTTTGTTGGGAAGAAGGCGGGTCCCTGCGCCCCTGCATCGACTTCCGGGGACTAAATACCCATAACGGTCTGTAATCGGCACCCACTTCCCCTTCTAGATTCGGCATTTAATTCCTTGCATGGGGCCTCCATTTTCACAAAATTGGACCTTCGTAACGCCTATCATCTGGTGCATGTCAGAGAGGGGAACGAGTGGAAGACTGCCTTCAACACACCACTGGGTCATTTCGAGTACCTGGTCATGCTCTTCGGTCTTACCAATGCTCCAGCTACCTTTCAGGTGCTGGTTAATGATGTAGTGAGAGACTTCCTAAACAGGTTCGTGTTCGTCTATTTGGATGACATTCTGATCTTCTCGCCTAATCCTCAGACCCACACTAAGCATGTATGACTTGTGCTCCAGTGGTTACTAGAAAACCGACTGTTTGTCAAGGCAGAGAAGTGTGAATTCAATCTAGACACTGTGTCATTTTTAGGTTTCATCATCTCTCAAAACCAGGTAAAACCTGACCCTGCCAAGGTCAAAGCAGTCGTAGATTGGCCCACTCCTTCTTCCGTTAAACAACTACAGCAGTTTCTCGGCTTCACAAACTTCTATTGACGCTTCATTCGCGGGTTCAGTCAGGTCACTGCGCCTCTCACTGCGCTCAACTCTTCTAAGAACTCGTTCCTGTGGACCCCTCAAGCTGACAAAGCCTTTGCCTTATTGAAGGAACGCTTCACTACGGCACCAATTCTCACACAACCGGACCCGGATCGCCAGTTCATTGTCGAGGTCGACGCATCGGACTCCGGGTTAGGGGCAGTGTTATCCCAGAGTGGGGAGATAGACAACCGGGTACACCCCTGCGCTTTCTTTTTGCGACATCTGACCCCCGTAGAAAGAAACTATGACATGGGTAACAGAGAACTCTTGGCCATAAAAGAGGCCCTAGCCGAGTGGAGACATTGGCTGGAGGGGCCGCAGTTCCGTTCATTGTTTGGACAGACCACTGCAACCTTGAATACATCCAGTCTGCCAAACGGTTGAACTCCCGGCAAGCCAGGTGATCACTGTTCTTTGGGCGGTTCAATTTTACCATCTCATACCATCCAGGTAGCAAAAACACTAAACTGGCCGCTCTTTCCCGCCAGTTCGCTACCGTGACCAAGGAACCACCAGAGACACCAGAGACCATCCTACCCCGATCCATGGTCGTGGGGGCACTATCCTGGGAGGTTGAGTGAGCAGTCCAGGATGCCCTCACCCACCATTCGGACCCCGGTGGTGGCCCGCCCGGCCAGCTTTTTGTTCCTCCAGAGGTTCGACCACAAGTCCTCCAGTTCTGTCATTCATCTAAACTGTCATGCCATCCTGGAATTACCCGGACTCTAGAACTCCTCCGTCACCACTTTTGGTGGCCCACAGCTGAAGCAGACGTGAAGGACTTCGTTCAAGCCTCTACTGTCTGTGCTCGTGGCAAAACCTCCCATCAACCTCCTGTTGGGCTCCTGCAACCGCTCCCCATTCCAGGCCATCCATGGTCTCATATTGGAATGGATTTCCCAGGGGAACACCGTTGTCCTCACGATCGTGGATCGGTTCTCCAAGGCAGCCCACTTCGTGCCCCTGCCGAAGATACCAACTGCCCAGGAGACCGCCGACCTACTTGTCCACCATGTTGTGCGGCTGCATGGCATACCCCTGGACATCGTGTCTGATCAAGGACCTCAGTTCACGTCTCAAGTCTGGCAGAGCTTCTGCGCCGCTCTGGGGGCCTCGGTCAGCCTGTCATCTGGGTTCCATCCTCAGACCAACGGGCAGGCAGAGCGGGTCAACCAAGACCTTGAGACCACTCTATGGTGTGTCTCTGCTGCCCACCTGATGGATTGGAGCCTACATCTGCCCTGGGTGGAGAATGCACACAACTCCCAGGTCTCTTCTGCCACCGGACTCTCGCCTTTTGAAGCCTCCCTTGTATACCAACTGCGGCTTTTCCTTTCTCAGAAGGCAGAGATCTATGTCCCATCTGTGCAGCTACACCTCTGGAGATGCTGTCAGGTGTGGAAAACTGCCCGCTCTGCCCTACTGAAGACCTGGACCCAGACGCAGGACCATGCTGACCGGCATCGTACCCCCACCCCTGATTATCAGCCCGGGCAGGAGGTGTGGCTCCTTTCATGGGACATCCCTCTTCAGATGGACTCCCTGAAGCTGGCTCCACGTTACATCCATCCTTCTGTCGTTGAACGGGTGGTCAATCCGGTTGCCGTCCGGCTCCGTCTTCCCTGCTCCCTGCGGATCCACCCGGTGTACCACGTCTCCAGACTGAAGCCACTTCATTCTAGTACGTTGTGTCCTCCTGCTCCTGCACCACCCCATGACGGTCATCCGGCCTGGACCATCCAGGAAGATCTTGGACGTACGTCGTCGGGGATGGGGCTACCAGCACTTGGTGGACTGGGAGGGCTACGGCCCTGAAGAATGCTCTTGGGTCAGGCGGGGGCTCATCTTGGACCCCTCCCTCATCCAGGACTTCTAACGGGAGCATCCTGATTGTCCGGGTAGGTCACCTGGGGGCTCCCATTGAGGGGGGGTACTGTTGTGGGCTGCCTGCTCTGTCTGCTGCTCTTTTTTTCTTTTCTGAACAGGTGGCGCGCCGCAAGCTAATCGACACACCTGTGCCACATCTCATCAACACTGCAGTATATGAACCTGGGTCTTCACTCCATCCTCGCCAGAAACTCTGAAAACCTTCCACAGTAAGACTGGTCATTTTTCTCTTGCTCAACTATTTTTCTCTCGGTGTTTCCACACACCAACCTGAAAGACGCAGCTCGTTGCTGTAGCAAACCAAGACTTTCCTGCAGCCTGTGACGGAGCTCCCACGCTCCACATCAGTCAAGTGTTTGCTCTCTTTTGCTTTACGAGCTGTTGCATACTGAACTCTGCTTAAAATGTAATACAAGTTGAACTATGAACTTTTCCTGAAGAGGAGCAACTGGAGGAAACAGCACTGAATCATTTTTGTCTAATTGTCTGCTTACCAGGACCAACTGTGATCAATTATTACTGATTCAAACTGAACTGAGAACTTTTCCTGATTAAGAACGATTGGAAGAAACTGAACAGAATCTTTCTGCCTAACTGCCTGCTTATCTGGACCAGCTAAGTTGTCACTGATTGACTGTGTGAACAGCTTCTGGAAGTGACTGGCTCAGCACTCACTCATCTGTGTCTCTCTCTCCAGCCTCGTCGACAGCTTGTGGCGGCCACCTGGCTCCAGATCCATTTGCTGGACTGAAACCATTCTGGACTGCGGATTCCCTGGTTCCACCGCTCAGCGGGCCAGTCTCCACTCGACTAGGCAGCCATTCACATTTATTCTGTTCAATAAATCCTTTGTTACAGCTCACATTCTGCTCTCTGCTTCTGGGTTTGTCTTCCACTCATGCCGTCAATCGTAACAGGATTGTACACACAAAATCCCATGAATTTAGAGCACAAGCTTTATTTTGTTTTGGGTTTTCTGAAATCGGGACAGTATCAAATAAGAAATGGGCAATGACAAATTTTGTAATTTCCTTCTGTACGCCACCAACAATGGAGTTGAAATGAAACAATCAAGAAGGTTTTGAAGTATAGATCTTCAGATTTCATTCAAATACTTGAAAAAAGTTGCAGAAACTTCTCTGGGAACCATCACCTTATCATTGGTGGAGAGGTTTGTGTGTCCCTATGAACCTGAGAGCTGTATTGTCTGGAGCCTTCATGCCCCTGGTAGGGTCTCTCATGGCAAATTGGTCTGAGGCGAGGGGCCAGACTAAGAATGACAAAGACTACACAGACAAACAAGAGAGAAAGTGACCCGGCCCAGATGAAGCCAGGGCCCCCGCCTGGAGCCAGGCCTGGACAGAGGGCTCATCAGTGAGCACCTGTTGGCCAGGCTTGCCATTGAGCCCGACTAGGCTCAGCCCAAAGAGGCAACGTAAACCTTCCATCTTCACCCTGTGGGCTCACCACCCGCAGGTACAACTGCTGGGTTTGGTTGTGCTGTCCCATGGGTGGCACTGAAAGTCGAAGGCCTCAGTGGACCAGACCCTGGCAACAGAAGCTAGCGCTGGGAGTGTGGAACCTCACCTCGCTGTGGAGGAAGGAGCCAGAGCTTGTGTGGGAGGTGGAGTGCTACCTGGAACCACTCTCCTTGATTAGGGTTGGACCTTCATCTCCTCTGGAGTTGCCCAAGGTGTGAGGCATCAGACAGGTGTGGGGATAACTCATGAGCCCCTGGCTGAGTGCTGCTACTTTGGAGTTTACCCTGGTAGACAAGAGGGTCACCTCCCTGCGCCTTCAGGTTCTTGGAGTCCTGCTGGAGTCCTGCATGGGGCTCCAGTGGGGGAGAATCCATTGTTCTGCTCGGGGACTTCAACGCACATGTGGGCAATGACAGAGACACCTGGAGAGGCGTGATTGGGAGGAACGGCCTGATCTAAATCAGAGCGGTTGCTTCTACAACTTCTGTGCTAGTCTTGGACTGTTCATAAGGAACACCATGTTCAAACATAAGGATGCATATTAGAGTACCCTAGACCGAAGGTCAATGAGCCATTTTGTGATTGTATCATCTGATCTGAGGCTGCAAGTTATGGACACTTGGGTGAAGAGAGGGACATAGCTGTCAACTGATCACCATCTGGTGGTGAGTTGGATCAGAGGATGAGGACTTTGGACAGAACAATTAAGCCCAAATGGATAGTGCGGGTGACCTGTGAATGTCTGGAGGGGCTTTAACTCACAACTCTGGCTGAGCTTTCTGGCATTTCTGTGGAGGTTGGGGGCATTGAATCAGAATGGGGAATATTCAAAGCTTCTATTGTTGAAACTGCAGCAGGGAGCTGTGGACTGATGGTCTTAGGTACCTCAAGGGGCAGTAACCCTCAAACACAAGTAACCCTCCAAACTGAAGACTCTCCTCTTCCTGACTTACTCCTCGATATCCTGGCCATGAATATCACAAACAGAATTGGTTACGAGGCACAGCCCTGGCAGAGGCCAACCTCCATGAGAAATGCGTTCGACCTACTGCAGAGGACCTGAACACAGCTTTTGCTTTGTGAGTACAGAGATTGGATGGCCCTGACAAGGGACCCCCTCACTCCATGTTCCTGCAGCACCCCCCACAGTATTTCCCGTGGTACCTGATCTTCTCCAAATCCACAAAACACATGTAGACTGGACAGACATTCTTCCAGGCCACTTACAGGATCTTTGTGAGAATGAAGATCTGGTCAGTTGTTCCACAGCCAGGACAGAACCCGTATTGTTCCTCTTCAATCTGAGGTTTGACTATCAGCTGAACTCTCTTTTCAAGCACACTGGAGTAGACATTACCAGGGAGGCTGAGTAGTGTGATGCCCCTCTAATTGGCATACACTCTCTGGTCCCTTTTTTTTAAATTTGGGGACCACCACCCCAGTTTGCCACTCTTTAGGCACTGTTCCAGACCTCAATGCAGTGTTGAAGAGACAAGGAAGTCCTAACACACCCAGAGCATTCAGCATGTCTGGACAGATCTCATCAACCCCCGGCACTATGGAGTTGTTTGACTACCTCAATGACTTCCACCTGGGAAAGTCAATCTGATCTATCAGCTTCCAGCTCTGCCCCTACTGTAGAGGTCAATTCAATCTAATGCAGGAGTTCCTCAAAGTGTCTCTTCCAGCGCCTGATTACCTCCTCAGTTGAGGTCAACAGAGTGCCATCCGTACTATAGACAACTTAGGTGGTTCCCCATTTTCCTCTCCTGAGGTGCCTCACGGTCTACCAGAAACACCCTGGTGCTGACCGAAAGCCCATCCAAATGGTTACTCCGAACTCCTGCCACACCTGCTGCTTTGACTCCCTCACAGCAGAGGCTACCACTCTTCGGGCCTGTGGGTATGTTGAAACTGCTTCCAGAGTCCTCTGAGATAAAATATCCTGGAAGGATGGCTTCCCTGACCACCGGTATCCACCATGGTGTTTGAAGGTTGCAGCCCCTTGAGGCTAAGACCTTCAGGCCACAGCTCCCTGCTGCAGCTTGAGCAATAGAAACTTGACAGAAATTGAACATTGCTCATTCTGGTTCAATGTCCCAACCTCCATAGGGATACCAGAAAAGCTCCACCAGAGGTGTGAGTTGAAGATCTGTCAAACAGTGGCCTCCTCCAGACATTCTCAGTTCACTCGCACTATACATTTGGTCTTACCAGGTCTGTCCAAAGTCCTCCCACACTCGCTGATCCAACTCACCCCCGGATGGTGATCAGTTGACATCTCTTCCCCTCTCTTCACCCAAGTGTCCAGAACATGCAGGCTGAGATCAGATGACACAACCACAAAATCGATCATTCACCTTCTGCCAGGGTGCTCTGGTATGATGTACAATTATGAGCATCCTTATGTTCAAACATAGTGTTAGTTATGGACAGCCCATCCCCTGACTTGTTTAAAGGAAATATTGCAAAAGTGATGATTTACTGTTCATCAAATGGTACCAATAACTGTCACACATACCCATTATGGCTGCATTTTTTATGTCACTGTTTGTTTCATTTAGTTGTAAATATTCTGATTCTACAAAATTGGTGGAGTTGAATTGATTTGTGACCATATTTTAAATTCTATGTCTAAAATTCTGGGTTTCCAATAGTTCTGCTGTACCTCCAGTCTGTAGGTGCAAAGAACTGGTCTGATGTTGGCAGGAACTGTATAGATGCCTCTTTCTTGTTCCTCTAACTCAGGAAGAGTCTGCTCCAGTGATTTGGGGATCTGTGGGTTTGTTAGAGAGGCATGAATGGCATATTACGTCTTCATGATTTGATGTTGCATTATGATGGAAGTGTCATTGTGGCCAACCTGCAGTAGTTCAAAGGTGGCCAGTAGGTCTCCTCCTGCCTGGCTGCCACAGTACAAAGGGCTGTATTTCAGTGTTGGAGGTGTGTAGAGGTCAGAGATCAGCCAAACCTCTGGCAATGCCACTGTTGCTCCAAGATACTCTGCCTTACCCTGAACACAGTAAGAACAAGATATACTGGAGAGAAACAATAAATCAAGTTCATTTTAAAATGATTGATTAAACAAATGTTATTTATTTATTTAGCTACCTATGTAGAAAAACCACGCCAGTAGAACAATTTTAATTCAATAAGATGCAGGGGGCAGGAAGTCACTGGACAGAGGACTTTCTAAGGTTAGACTTGAACACTCGTGGGGAACCAAAGACTGGTACCAGGTCTTCTTCCTTGGGTACCGCTAGATGACTGTGTCAACCAGGTGGTTACTTGGAGTTATGCAGTTGGTGATGTGGCACATTTCCCTGAGTGAGATCCAACATGCAGGTGTGCAGCCCAGTCACACGTTTTTTTTTTTGTTGTTGTTGTTGTTTTGTCCTCCTGTCAGGGAATGAGTCATATTTTCATGACAGTTTTTTTTTAACTCACTATTACTAACCCTACTCCTACCCTCAACCATAACCTAATCCTACTCCTTCCCCTGACCCTAACCATAACCACCCCTCCCCCATACCCACATTCCAGCTGGCTATGACAAATAGATGGCTACTTTTGGATGCGGCACTAGTTTATGCTCTCTGACTTCATAATGTAGTATTATAGCATATATGTTTGAAATTATAATGTTTCAGAGTACTTCAAACTTTTATTAGATATGTTCTGTTATATGAAATCTGACTACAAATTGTTCATGTTTTAATGTTAAATTAATCCAAGGTTTGGGAAACCAGATGTTCTCTTTCATTCATCCTTACTCCTGACTGCCAGAGGGTGGTGCTTAGCACCTGGATCATCCCACAAGCATGTGCAGAGTTCAAGATCTTATACCAACAAAGTCCCATTAGTGGGCATGACCTGAGTGATGTCAGCCAACAATATATAAGACCATGTCACCCACCATCTTGTTCTTTTTCCATCACTCGGGTTGAATTATTTGGCTCACTTGTCTTGTCGGAGCCTCACGTTTTTGGTTGGAGTTGTGCATATGCATCCTCGAGAGGCTCCAAGATGACTATTTCTTTCCTCTTCTTTCCCTTACTTGTTATCGCTAATGTTTGTGTGACTAACCGGAACATGTCGCGAAATTCATGCTGTGGCATGAATTTTTAACTTGTTGGTGTTTGCGTTAGGCACACAGCGCTGGCATATTTCTTAGATTGAGTTGCATGTTGTGCGTGTTTCCCACAACGTAGCCAGGCCGTACCACGCCAGCTTGGCCGCTCCGGTGTGAGTGTTTTTCCCATTTCCTGCCCACCACTATTTGGTGGCTTGGTGTATTGTTTACATTGACCTACATGTTGCGTGTGCTTCCCGTAACATAGCCAGGATGTACCGCTTTGACTTGGCTGCTGTGGTGTGCTATGCCATTTATACAGCAGCCATATCCGAGACATACCATGCTGACTATGGCTGCTGTAGTGTGAGTGTTTTCACTTGCTGCTACACCACCATTTGGTTGTGAGTCTGAGGCGCTGTAAATGCTTCCTGCCACAAGCACCCCATAGCACTGAGTTTAATTGGTGGAAGGAGTGTGCTTTCCACTCCCTGTTTTTACCGCGTTTCGCCACAGGATTTGGCTGCATAGTGTATTGAGTGTGCTTGACTTACTGCCAAGCACACACAATGTTGACCCCATAGGTGCACGCGTGCAGCAGCTGTTAAGCACCTCTGAGCCCAGAGGACAGCCATAGTTCATGTCTTGGGGCTGGACACTTGAAACAAGCACACAAACAAGACGTTTGCTTCAATTGAGCTTTTATTTGCTTTGTACAACTCCAATTCCAGTGAAGTTGGGATGTTGTGTGAAATACAGAATACGATTTGCAAATCTTCTTCAGCCTATATTCAATTGAATACACCACAAAGACAAGATATTTAATGTTCAAACAGATAGACTTTTTTGTTTTGTGCAAATATTTGCTCATTCTGAAATGGATACCTGCAACAAATTGCAAAAAAAAGTTGGGAGGGGGCAACAAAAGACTGGAAAAGTTGATGAATGCTCAAAGAACACCTAATTGGAAACAGGTGAGTGTTATGATTGAGTATAAAAGGAGCATCCCCAAAAGTCTCAGCCGTTCACAAGCAAAGATGGGGTGAGGATCACCACGTTGTGAACAACTGTGTGAAAAAATAGTCCACCAGTTTAAGAACAATGTTTCTCGCTGTTCAATTGCAAGGAATTTAGGGATTTCATCATCTACAGTCCATAATCTGATCAGAAGATTCAGAGAATCTGGAGAACTTTCTTCACATAAGCGGCAAGGCCGAAAACCAACATTGAATTCCTGTGACCTTCAATCTCTCAGGCAGCACTGCATTAAAACCGACATCATTGTGTAAAGGATCTTACTGTGTGGGCTCAGGAACACTTCAGAACACCATTGTCAGTTAACACAGTTCATCGCTACATCTATAAGTGCAAGTTAAAACTCTACCATGCAAAGTGAAAGACATACATCAACAACATCCAGAAACACCACACCTTCTCTGGGCCTGAGCTCATTTTAAATGGACAGACACAAAGGGAAAAGTGTGCTGTGGTCTGATGTGTCCACGTTTCAAATTGTTTTTGGAAATCATGGTTGTCGTGTCCTCTGGACAAAAGAGGAAAAAGAACATCCAGATTGTTACCAGCGCAAAGTTAAAAAGCCAGCATCTATGATGGTAAGGGGGTGTGTTAGTGCCCATAGCATGAGCAACTTACACATCTGTGATGGCACCATCAATGCTGAAAGGTACATCCCGGTACCTTTCAGCATTGGCAGCATGTATTGCTTTTTGAAGCAACACATGCACTGAAAATGTGTGGCACATTATGAAGTGCAAAATACAACAACAGGGACCCCGGACTGTTGAACAACTGAAGTCATATATCAAGCAACAATGGAAAAGAATTCCACCTACAAAGCTTCAACAATTAGTGTCCTCAGTTGCCAAACACTTATTGAGTGTTGTTAGAAGGAAAGGTGATATAACACAGTGGTAAACATACCACTGCCCCAGCTTTTTTTGAAATGTGTTGCAGGCATCCATTTTAAAATGAACAAATATTTGCACAAAAACAAAGTTTATCAGTTTGAACATTAAATATCTTGTCTTTGTGGTGTATTCAATTGAATATAGGTTGAAGAGTATTTGCAAATCATTGTATTCTGTTCTCATTTACATTTCACACAATGTCCCAACTTCATTGGAATTGGGGTTGTACATGGTTTGTATTGTAATCTAATCAACTAAGTCCATGAATTTCACAATATTTAAGCAATTGACGGCTGCAGAGTCACCTCCAATAAAGCCAATAAATGTGCTGGTTGGCTCACAGTAAGATTTATTACTGATAATTCTTATGGCTTTCTTTTGCAATAGAAATATTGAAGTTTGTTTTATGTCTTTTCCCAAACCTCCAATATGTCATATATGGAGCCATTAATAATACAATAACATGCTTTTGGAGGGCGGTATGCATTTTCAGAGGTCATTTTGGGCGACTGGGCATGAACGGAGGCACTCTGAAAATGCATACCGCACGACAACTGCATGTTATTTGCATTATTATCACTTACTGAGATACACAACATGTTATGTGTCGGACGCAGCCCGGAGAACCGACCAGCGTTTGAAGGACCCAGTATAAAATAAGCAGAGCACGGTACAAAGGATAACAGAGTTTAATGAACATAACAGTGCTGTGAAAAAATATAAAAGTGCGCGGTCTGGCGTGGTGGTTTTGCGGTGCGCTCCCAGCAGCTCCATCGGTCCGGAGCCAGAACCAATTCGGACCCAAGGACCCCGCCGACACCCCCCAGGTGGCCGCGACAAACCGAGTCTGTGAAAGAAGGAATCATTATGTGAGTCCACACTCAACACACAGAGAGAACGCTCAAAGGTGCACAAACAGCAAACACTTCCTGGCTTAATTACTAATCAGCTTCCCACCCTGCAGGCATGGAACATCCAGTTCACAAAACTCCACTGCAGTGGAAGCTGATTACACGACCAACATACAGCTCAATATAATAAGGTGTGAGGGACACCACATTTACTGACTGTATAAATGTTAGTCACAAAATCTAACGTACCTCAGGAAGTGTGCTGACGAGCGTGAGACCTCACCCCCTCCTCTTTCACAGACCATGCATCAAACCTGGACGTTCTCTGCATCCACTGATGATGAGATGGCTCTTGAGACGACGATCTCACCCGTCTGGTCACAAGGTCGAGTCTCTGGCAAATACACACTGTGTACTCCAGTCTTAAATGCCACCATGTTCCAATCCATGTAGATGCACCACAGCTGTGAGTCCTGATGAGCCGCAGGTGATCAGCCTCAGGTGATCAGGGTGAGGTCCTGATAAACTCAGCTACACAGCCACTCAGTCCCAAATGCAAGCCACCTGGAAGGAAAAACAAAAGACAGGACAAAAGACAAACAAAAAGGCAGCCAGGCCCCCCCAGCCATACAACAGTACCCCACCCTCACGGGAAGCCTCCTGGCGACCACACAAACCTGGCCCAGGAGAAACACCCCCCTCCAGGGACCATGGCTGGAAACTGTATCCGCCTTCGTCTTCCAACAGAATGGTTGATGTCTTCTCCTCTGGCTGCATCTTTGCCTTTGTTTCTGTCAGTCACTTAGCACAGGTGTGGCCAGGAGTTCTTAAACCTGTGCGGTCAGCCTTTGTCCAACCATGTTCACAGTCTGATTAGTCATAAAACAAAAAAGACAAACACAAACAACCAAAACACCCCCCCCCTCCCCAGGGGACCGTCCCATCAAACCCCGGGAAGAGGAGAAAAGAAAAACAACCCAAACTTAAGCTTACAAACAAAAATGCTAACACTCCCCCCCCCCCTCCCCTCCCCAGAGGACCGTTCCATCAAACCCCGGGAAGGGGAGAAAAGAAAAACAACCCAAACTTAAGCTAGCAAATAAAAATGCTAACACCCCCCCCCCCCCCCCCCAACGACATGTAGGGACCAACACCCCCCAGAGGACATCCCGCCAGCTCCAGGAGTAATAACCACAGCCAAGGTCCCTCTGGGATCCAATGTCACCCACGGGGACTCCCAGCGCCTCCCAGAGGACCATTCCATCAACCCCAGGAGACGCCTCCCCTCATGACCAACGGACCCAGCCCCGGCCGTCTATGGCTAGATGGACCCACAGCCCTTTCCCCCCCAGAGGACACCACAGTCAAACCCTGAGGGCGGAAACTGGGGGGAAAAACAAAAGGAGAAAAAAAAAACATACAAACAAAACAACCCCAACCCCACCCCCTTGGCGCAGTGGAAACTGGAAGCACGTCCAGTGTCACCAACCGTGACTATACCCCAGAAGCCAACCGGGAGGAGTGGAACAGCGGTTATGGCAGACGGCACAAAACGGCGCCACTCCTCCGACTTCTAAACCAGCCACCAGCTGCGGGTATATCCCACTGCCCCAAACCTCAGCCACGCCGATGGCAGACAGCTCAAAGGCGCGCTGAAGCCGGAGGTGGAACAGGGAATCAACAAACAAACCCCCCCCCCCCAGGTGCAGAGGTTACCTGGGAAACGCCCAGCATAACCAAACTGCACCACTCCAGCAACGCCGACAACCTACGGTTCACACGGCTGGAGCCAGAGGAGAAGAGAGGGAATAAAAAGAAAATACCCCAAACCCCCCCCTCCCCTCCCGGGTGCAGAGGTTACCTGGGAAACGCCCAGCATAACCAAACTGCACCACTCCAGCAAAGCCAACTCTACGGCTCACCCGGCTGGAGTCAGAGGAGAAGAGAGGGCATAACAAAAAAAAAAAAAAAAAAAAAAGAAAAAACCCAATTACCCCCCATCACCCCCCAGGGGACCGTCCCATCAAACCCTGGGGAGGTGAAACTAAAAAAAATAAAAAGAAAGACTAACAGACTAACATAAAGTTGCTTGGGTCCTGTTTTGTTGCTCCAAACAGGCTGCAGGGTCACAACCCCAGACACTAACAGTGGAAAAAAAATAAATAAAATAAAATCCCACACAAAAACCAACTCAAAAAACACCCACACAAAATGAACTAACACAAAACAAATAAGTGATTTATACCGTCAAGCTCAAACAAATGGAACACACCTGTTCCAACTTAAGAGCTTGACGGTAATGTGACTCAGTCACCAACAGAGGGAGCCAGAATGCTAAAAATGAAAAACCCCCTTTGGTGACAGAGAAAACAAACGAGCTGCTTTTCTGTGCGCAGCTGAGTGCAACACACAACCAAAAATGTGATTCAACTAAATAACACCGGAGCTGACACAACAGATGCAGTAGCTATCATTACCCGGGGAAACGGGGCTACGACTGTAACACAGGAAGCACCGCGACCCGTGCCACAGAGCTCCGCCGTGCGCGTTCACCCATTACAGACCCACTCCTGCAGCTCCCGTTTAAACCTCTTATCCGGTCGAAGTGTGACGCGAAGCCGTCGCCAGTCACACTCCACCACGACCCACGGATAAGGCACAAACACAGGAAACACGGCTGCATGAGCGCTCAAATCAGTATTCAGTAATGGGTTCTCCAACACGCACCATCCGGGCGGAGAGCACCCGCAACTGATCCGGATAACTTCTGAACGTCTGCTGCCACCTTCCCGGCGCGTTACCGTCTCTGCTACCACTGGGTCCGTGATGTTTGGCCAGAGACTACTGTTATGTGTCGGACGCAGCCCGGAGAACCGACCAGCGTTTGAAGGACCCAGTATAAAATAAGCAGAGCATGGTACAAAGGATAACAGAGTTTAATGAACATAACAGTGCTGTGAAAAAATATAAAAGTGCGCGGTCTGGCGTGGTGGTTTTGCGGTGCGCTCCCAGCAGCACCAACGGTCCGGAGCCAGAACCAATTCGGACCCAAGGACCCCGCCGACACCCCCCAGGTGGCCGCGACAAACCGAGTCTGTGAAAGAAGGAATCATTATGTGAGTCCACACTCAACACACAGAGAGAACGCTCAAAGGTGCACAAACAGCAAACACTTCCTGGCTTAATTACTAATCAGCTTCCCACCCTGCAGGCATGGAACATCTAGTTCACAAAACTCCACTGCAGTGGAAGCTGATTACACGACCAACATACAGCTCAATATAATAAGGTGTGAGGGACACCACATTGATTGACTGTATAAATGTTAGTCACAAAATCTAACGTACCTCAGGAAGTGTGCTGACGAGCATGAGACCTCACCCCCTCCTCTTTCACAGACCATGCATCAAACCTGGACGTTCTCTGCATCCACTGATGATGAGATGGCTCTTGAGACGACGATCTCACCCGTCTGGTCACAAGGTCGAGTCTCTGGCAAATACACACTGTGTACTCCAGTCTTAAATGCCACCATGTTCCAATCCATGTAGATGCACCACAGCTGTGAGTCCTGATGAGCTGCAGGTGATCAGGGTGAGGTCCTGATAAACTCAGCTACACAGCCACTCAGTCCCAAATGCAAGCCACCTGGAAGGAAAAACAAAAGACAGGACAAAAGACAAACAAAAAGGCAGCCAGGCCCCCCCAGCCATACAACACAACACATGGAATCACATTAACAATATTTAATGTCATTTCAAAATGCACGACACCCAGGAAACGCGTACATAAAAAGTTGGCTCACTTTAACTTTTGTCGTGTTGGCTGGTACTGCGCTGCTCTCCAAATTCGCCAGGGCGTCCTCATCAAGCTGGCTGCTTTGGCTGCTGTTCTTTGTTGGACTATCCCTGATAAAATCGTCCGGAATATCCATATTGGGACCAACACACACTTCTCACCTTTTCATGTTATCGTCTGCGGTCAGTTCTTGGGTTGCACATGCTACAACGTCAGCACTTTATGCACAGCGAGAGGGTATAGGGATACCCACCCGCTACTGCGGGCAAGTATGGACAAGGTAGCGTAAATGTAAACCTATGCTACTGGCCCAGTAACGCCTCAGTCAGTGATAATAACAGATAATATAAAGTAATTAATGAATTTTGAGAGAGGAAATCTTGGGCTTTGTACAGAATTCGAATGAATTTTGACATTTTGTATTAAACATAATTTATGTGCATTTTCCAACTTAAATTTTCATCAATAATAACAATGATCATCGTTCAAACAAATTTGCTTGGTAGGTACGTGTTCGTTTTGACAGCAATAAACCACATAATTAGTTATCATCAACACAAAGCAAGAGGGATCAATGAGTGGCCTAAACGTACCTGATGTTTTATGTCGTTCTCACTTAAGCCCCTTTCACATTGGCATATTCGTAGAGCTGCTCATTGCAGCGTATCGTCTAAGCCCACTTTTAGCAGCTCTACGTCGAGTTTTTTCTCCCTACGCAGCAGTATGTTGAGGGATACGCACGTAGGACAGAAGAAATTAAACATGTTTAATTTTCTTCGGCGTAGCGTGCCGGACACAGTTTTAAGCAGGTTTGCACAGCACAGCGTTACTGCATGCAAGTCTGTGCAACACGGCGCTCCTGTACACAACCAAAAACTGAGTGCTGCATCCAGAGGAATCAGCTGGAGAACAGCACCTGTGTGTGCTCAGAACAGGGAATCAAACCTCAACTCAGAAATCCAGAAATAGCAGGTCTGTCGCACACGCTCTCTCTCCCTCTCTCTCTCTGTGTGTCTGATTCAAATCTGTGACTTTAAAATAAAAGCGCACTTGCTGTATGTCGGTGCGACCATCAAATGCCCTGATTGATCGGGTCTGATCAAACCCGAAAAGAGCTGTGACTCTTTAAAATGAAAGCCTCGTCACTGCATGTTGGTGCGCTCATCAGATGACCTGATCAATCAGGTCTGATGAAATCAGCAGACCTGATCGGAGCAACCGGAGCTTTAAAAGTTTAATGAGTCACAGCGTTTCATTCACGGCAGCCTTTACCACAGCCAGACTCAGCAGCATCTGTATATAATGAAAATGATCCACCAAGACAAATAATAATAATAATAATAATAACAATAATGATGTTAAATGACTATGTATCTGAGCTGCACCACACTGTGCAGTAGAGAACAGAGTGCACTTCCACACAGGCAGAAAATAGCAGCTTTGGCTACATACATGGCAGTAATGAAACTGTAAAACCCTCATGATACAGTCCACTGTTTTACAAGTGCAGTGATGTGTTCTGCACAGCTGACAGGAGGAAACTGGTTTTAAATAGCGGCATGGTACACGTTACTGTGCACACATTAAAAAGCGAACACACGCAGCTCCAAGCAGATCCACGAACACGGAAAAAGGCTGAGTACGTGCGCATTTCTGGCATATTTAAATGAAACACAACGCTGCAATACACAGCTCTACGAATACGCCAATGTGAAAGGGGCTTTACAGGGGCTCAGCACTCTGCTACACTCAGCACTCCCCATGCCTTCACTGTGCATGTGTCATGGCAGAGCGCTAGCGTCAGTTAACAGATTATCACCTCGTTTCTACTTAAAACTGCCTTGTTTCTTCTTAAAACTGTCTTTAGAATGAGGTTTGACATTGTCATCTGATGGTTAATAATCACATTACAGCATTTGATCGCTTTGGGTGTAGAGAGTCAGACTCAGAAAGAGAGTGTCAGATATGCTGCTGTGATCGTTCCCATGTCCTTTATGTGGAAATGATTGTTGTACAAAAGCTTCAGATATCTGTCGCTGAGATAGACAGTGACTATTGGCTGAGAGATTGGCCAGACTGGCCAGGTTTGAAGCTGAGATACCTTCTGGAACACTGTCTTCCAAATCACGTTAAGTGCCCACATGTTGAGGCCTAACCCTTAAGCCCCTGTCACAGTGGCGTATTCGTAGAGCTGCTCATTACAGCGTATCATCTATGCTGTAATGAGCAGCTCGCCGCCCACTTCATAGGGAGTTTTTTCTCAATACGTAGCAGTATGTTGAGAGCTATGCACGTAGGACGGAAGGAATTAAACATGTTTAATTTTCTTCGGCGTACAGCACAGCATGGAGTCTTCATGTGAGTACACGCAGCACCGTGCTACTGTCCGCTATTGTGAGCCCGCCCACGCTGCAACACGGTACTGTACGCCATTTCACAAATACTGCAAGATCGTTGCTTCACTTTATCATACTGGACTCATTATATGAGGACTGTTCACTGTGTCGCATCGTTTCATAAAAGCGCTCTTTCGCGTGCGCTCTCTCTCTATCTTTGTGACACACACAGAGAGAGAGAGAGAGAGAGAGAGAGAGAGAGAGAGAGAATAAAAGTGGTCTCTCTCTGTCTCTCTCTGTGTGTGTGTCATAGAGAGAGAGAGGGAGAGGGACAGGGAGACCGCCAGCGCTATCAATAAAAGCGCTCTCTACTAGTTTTACGAGTCACAGCATTTCATTCAGGGCAGCCTTTACCACAGCCAGACTCAGCAGCATCTGGACACAAAGAAAGTGATCCAACAAGACAAAATAATAATAATGTTAAATGACTCTGTTTTTGAGCCGCACCACACCATGAAGTAGAGAACATAGCGCACTTCAACAGAGGCAGAAAATAGCACTGAACTGGTGCGGCATGGCACACATGACTGTGTGCACACATTAAAATGCAAACACACGCAGCTGCAAGTATGAACAAACACTGAAAAAGGCTGAGTATGCGCATATTTCGGGTTTATTTAAATGAAACAACGCCGCAATGAGCAGCTCTACGAATACGCCACTGTGACAGGGGTTTTACTGCAACAGCAAAGTAGAGTAGCTATGACCTGATGTTGTCTGATAAGGTCGACACAAAAGCCTCCGCATTTGCTTAGATGAGGCCATTGCTCCTTAAGGCGCCCTGACACTTGTAGGACTTTGATCCATGCACTTGCACACACTGCTGTGCAGGAGAGTAAACTTGTCTTAAACTCATTGTAAACCATTGTAAATTGTGCGCGGCTTTGTGGAAGTGCACAGAGAAAAATTTGAAATGTTGAAAATTTCCATCACGTGTTAACTGGATGAACTTCACGTGAACATTATGCAAACAATTACAAAACACTGTGTGTGAGTGCAAGTGATTGTGTCAGTGCACCACATCACAGCACAACTCGTCTGAACGATTATAGCAAGATGTTAAATCTATCTTAAACGTACTTTTACAGCAGCTCACAAGAAGTTTTACCAAGCTATTACAATATAAACATTACAAATAATTACATTTTAGATGGTTCCAATGCATTCTCCACCTCATTGCACAAGAGAGGGGAAAAAAGTGGCGGATGAAATGGTCCTCTGTCATTCCGCAAGCAAGTAGGGGTGTTTTCAACAGCCAAACAAAATGATTAATCCACTATAAAATAATTATTTTATATACGCAGTGTCCAGTGGAACAAAGTGCAGCATCCAGCAGAACAAAGCACAGTATCCAGCTGGGAACACAGTGGGTGGGATTGCCATGACGAAGTGCGTGCAAAATGTGGATCAAAGTTGTGCAAGTGTCAGGGCACCTTTAGTCTGCAGCCTCCTGCTCTTCTGCTATTCCTTTCACAGAGCAGTTCGTACCTTCCTGTGATTATTGTGAGGAGGAGCTGACTCCCCCACTACCAGCCATCATGATGAGGATGCAATGTCTATTGCAGCATCTGTCATTATTTAGTGTGGGCCAGACACTAAATAATTAATTAAACTAAATAAAGAAGAGGAGGGCCGTTTTCCCTCTTCCACACCTTAGGCCTCAGTCCCACCAAAAAATAAGCCATAAATAATGACCCATGCATGGGAGTGTCAACAATTATTCAAACAATGATCCATGTTTTAAGCTGTCGTGTTTCCACTACTAAGGCGCCTCTATGTGCCTCTCTGTACCTCACATGTGCCAGGTATCAGTCTCTAGTGAGCCTACCTCTTCTCATAGCAAAAAAACAAAACAAAAACAAAAAAACATGCTGTGTGGCATATATTATTCATTCTTCATTATTTGGTGGGCAAAGAGCTTTAGATATAGACACTCCATAGGCATCAGAGTCTGGGCTGTCCGCTGTAAAGCAGACCTGTCACGGGCCATGGAGGCATGACTCAGAAAATGGATGGACACAATTGTAAAACTCACTGACAATGGCGTAGGAGTAATAAAAGGCTTTATCATGAAATCAGGCAGGTGTTCAGTACACAGTTTGACAGTCAGAGAGGAAGAGGTAACAGGCAAATGTGAGGCAGAGGTGTGGTCCACAAACCGAGCAGAGTTCATAACATGGTGAAGCAAAGTACACAGGGGTGGGACAAAAACAAAAATCCCCCCCCCCCCCAAAAAAAGAACAGAGCAAGGTCAAACAAGGATAGGCAACACAGGTCTATGACAAAATGGCTGGAAGAAGAACTCAAGGATCAATGAACTGGCAGAGAAAGAAAAAACTCACAAGATTTCAATAACCCAGGTGGTGATTATTGAAAAGAAATGTGTGGAGAACATTCAGGAAGAGGGCGTTGTTGGACAAATCAAAGAGAGAGATATGCCCAAGATAAGCCCAAATACCATAATGACAGGTGGGCGTGAGAGACAGGAGCAGAGTAAAAAAAAATGGAAAGGTGAAAGTAATCCACCCAAAACCAACAGTGATGGAAGTACCTAAAACAAAGATGAACAAAAACCAAAGGCCGAATAAAATTCCAACATGAAAAGAACAATGACTCAAAGTAGGAAACAAATGAAAAAACTGAAAAGAGCAGAAGAAAATTCTGCTCAACAAGAAAATTTAAACTAGAATGGAATTCAACACATAGCAAAAGTATAACATACAGATAAATTCAACCATTCACTAAAGTATAATTAGCAGAAAATCAAAGATCAGGGCCAAGCAGTGGAACAAAGAGAGAGGACATGGACACAAACAGGGGACAAACCAAGAACAAGCCCGGACAGGAGCATGACCTCACAAGGCCATTCAGTTAGCCTTGTCACGGCTTGACATTGATGCTCCTTCCACCATAGACTGCTCCTTCTTGTGCCTTTTTTTTAGGGTCACTCAGAAACCAGTGTAAAACTCACTAGTTCTTCAATATATGGTCTTTACCATATATTGAAGAACTTCAGAGAAGCTGGGCTTATCATAAATCTTTCACCCATTTGCCACATGCACTGTGCGCAATGCAGGATGCAACGCAGTATGGCTTAGACCACATGCCAACAGTTGACAGCCTTATAAGTAGCCTGGTTGTAGCACCCGCTGATGCTGCCCAACCTGATGCCCATTGTTCAGTGTAGGGTCACTGTTGAGCTCCTTACCAAGACCTATGTCACAGCAACTCGAATTGGTCATGTGGTGAACTCCCTGTCTCACCTTGCCCTTGCACTCGTACAGTATCTCCAGGATGTTGGTGCTGACAGTGAAACACAGAGCTTGAGTGATGCTTTGCTCCAGGTAGGGATGTCCCGATCCAATCACGCGATCGGAAATCGCCCAATCACGTGGTTTCAGACTTGATCAAAATCGAACGTTGCATCCCGATCAGGAATCCGACATAAATTTTATCCTCATTATTTTGATCAGCGCTATTTCAAGCTCATTATTGCAGATCAATGGGCCTTTCACGCGTCGGAAGCATCAGAGGCATCAAGAATCGGTCTAAAAAGCATTATTTTAAATGAGATGCGTTGCTTTTTAGAGGCGTCAAAAGCTGAGCTAAAGCAAAAAACATAAGTTCATCCCAGTCCAACTTTCGACGCTCTGAGCTGTGTCGTAGCTTCGCGCTGTCCAATAGGAATGACGCGTAGGGCCAAAACACGGAAGACTATTGGCAGACACCACTGATCTGTACAAAACAGAAACGTGTCACAGAGCTGCTCATTTATAGAGCAGTTTTCTGAAGAAAAATCCTTGGAAATGTTTTTTGTTGTTGTTTGTTACCTCAAAAGTTCTGATTACTGTTTAAAAAAAGTTTAGAACACGTAATTAAAATAGCTAAATCAATAAATGGTTCTTTAGAAACCTTTCATCTGTAAATTAAAACCACCTGTTATTTCAGATTAGATAATTTCTTGTTTAACATAAGGAACCTCGGACATTTATTTTTAGACAAATAAAATAACATGTAAATTTGTACATTTTTAAAGTTTGGTAGATTATTACTTGATTGTTCAAGCTACCTCAATGAGAAGTGCACTGTTTAAGTGCTAAATAATAAAATAAGGTGATTAAAATGAAAATATTATATATTTAGCATTTGTTCATTGTTCATTCAGTTTTTTAAAGTATCGGATCGGGACTCGGTATCGGCAGATACTCAAAATCAGATGACTTGGAATCGGATCGGGGCCAAAAAACCCTGATCGGGACATCCCTATCTCCAGGCCTTCGCCTACATGTCACGGGAGCTTGGCAGGTTGATGTCCACCCTGACCATTGCCCAACACCAAGAGTGTTTGGCCCATTCACCACTGTCTGAACCATGAAGGGGATCAATATGGACCCTGTGTGTTGTCCCAGGCCAGGTTTTCAGGCCTGCGGCCCAACAGACCTTGAAGCTTGCTGTTCAGGCAAATAAATCTCAGCAACAATTTGCTGAATTACAATGAGCTCCCAGGCACCAATCAAGGCATGCAGGTTTACTTTCTAGTTCTGTACAGGGATGGTGGTTTTCCTTCTATACTCAACCTCAGAGATTTAAATCAATACTTGAAGATGCTGCGTTTTCACAAGGTCTGCACAATGGACGTTCTCCAGGCAATTTGGCAGGGGGACTGGTTTACCAATGTGTACCTGAAGGACACCTATTTCCACATCCTGTTGGATGACTGGCTTGTGTGTGCTCTGAGCCAGGAGCAAGCACTCGATGACATTTTGACCCTACTGAACCATGTGTCACAGCTCGGGCTCTCTGTGAATTTCACAGAACTCCTGGATTCCAAGCCAACAAGTGGTTTTAATTGGCATTGTGTGCTGGCAGAGATGAGCTCTGCCAGTAAGCTATTTTCAGCTTGGACAGCAGGTGGTGCTCATCTCATTTTGTGCTAATATTCTCTGTTGTAACAGTTAATCAGAATATTCAGGTTTGAAAGAATGAGGTAAGTAACATGTTGTTAGTTTATGGCTCAACTATGAGAGACTGAACATGGAAATGAATCTTTATCCATCCTTCTTTGTTGTTTTAAGGAGAGCACTGCCTGTAAGTATTTACATTAATCTGTTTTTGAGCTATATTGAAGGCTATTTTTAGTGTTTGAGTTTGCTAAATTATTGTGTTTACAAATAATGCTTAATACTGCTGCCAAAGAGCCTGAGTATGTTTTACCTTGTCTTTTTTCAGTTTTACTCTGCTGATGATTGAAGAATACATCACAATATAGAGGCCGAAACACCTGTCAATCTGTCAAATAGTTCACTTTCTGCATAGCTTTGTTCAACTGGAGCAGCGAGGGCACAGCAGTAAAAAGGCAACTTCATCTACAACAACAAATCTCATGTCACAACTAGGAAGCAAAAACGATGGTCAGTCAGACTGCAGTCATGCAACCAAGACATCAAAGAGCTCCAGAAAGTCATGAGCCAGCATTGTTGCAATCGTTGCACGAGCCAAAGCTGAAGAGCACAAAAGCAGCATTTGCTCATAAAGAAATTGAAATGAAAGTGAATCAAGCTGAACTCAAGGTGGAAGAAAAACATCATGAGGCTACGTTAGACGCACTTCACCAGCAATGTGATGGAGAGGCAAGCCTTGCTGAAGCCAATTTATATGAAGCTACAGCAAGTGAAATTGATGAAGAGAGCATCATTTGACAAATTTCTCAGTCACTTTAAATGTCACAGAGCGCACTAAAGAATATGTGAAAGACCAGTTACATCAACAGGAAGAATTAACGCCTCACGTTAATGCTCACAAGACACCTGCACATTTTACAATGAAACCACTCAAGCAGGAAGATGACATGCTTCATGATAGTAAGGACAATATTGTTCCCCAGTCATCTCCATCCTTCACAGTGGGCCTCATGTATCAAAGTTGCGCACTTATGGCGTAAATTTACGGTGTAAATTTGAAGTACACCAAAGTTGCCGTGACATGTATCAAGCAGTGCGCACCTGCTCATTTCCGGCGTACGCCTGACGTGACCTTGATAAATGCGGCGGGTGAAAACAATCGTAATTATAATAAACACGCCCATAAATATTCAGACACCGCTTCAGACACACCCTCATTTTACGACATGGAAGCCAGGAAGATGGCAAAGAAAAAGAACTCCACCAATCATGACGCGTGTCAATAGAGTGTCAAAAGCGGCCGTCGTATCAACTGTTTTGTAGTATAATCAAAAAAGTGTTACAGTGGTCCCTCGTTTATCGCGGGAGTTACGTTCTAAAAATAGCCCGTAATACGTGAAACCGCGACGTAGTCAGCGTTATTTTTTACAATTATTATAGACGTTTCAAAGCTGTAAAACCACTTTATACACTTTTCTCAATCAGGCATGAACATTTTCTCACTTTTCTCTCATGTGTAAACACTCTCAAAGTTCAAACCTTAGTAGAAAAATAAGACCAACCTGTTTTCAGGCCCAAACATTTGTTTGAGAAATAAAAATAGAATGTTTTCCTATAAATAATTATGATGGCTTTTAGAACTAACAAATTTAATTTTAACGATCAACGTACGAGGCTGGACACATAAGAAATAAGACTGCTCCTTTTCATTCAAGGGTTTGTAAAGTTTTGTTATTTCTGCTATTCTGTTTTTTTTTTTTCTTTTAAATGAATGAAAAAAATATTAAATTAAAAAAATAAAAATAAAATAGCGACTGACCAGTATTTCACAGATCACGTCTCTGCGTGCTGACGCCACGCCTTTTTCCACTCACACATCGCTGCAGGTGTCTGTTTCCGAGTGACAAACACAGTTGAGTAGTTGCTGGCGCTCTTTTTTCTTCTGGGCAAGAAGATTCTTATAAACAAACACGCAGACCACAATGCACTGTAAAAAAAGCATGCAAAATTGGACTAAAGAAATCCGCGAAACGACGAGGCCGCGAAAGGTGAACCGCGTTATAGCAACGGACCACTGTATTCTCTTTTCACGTCAATAATTCTTGACGTGGATATTTGCTCGCTCAATTAATAAGACACGCCTAATTTTTCGGATTTCTTTATTCTTAAAATGTATTTATTTATTTTATTGTGACAAACGAATGGAGACGACAAAACCTGATTGCAGCACGGGCGAAGGGAATGACAACACTACAGTTGTAATTATCAATTTCATTTCACGATCACACCACATAAAGTTAAGCTCAGCGCTGCTCTGGCTCCAGGCTCTGGAAAAAAAGGCGAGCAGTACTTTCTTTGCGGTCAGCGCTGTGGCCACGGATCATGCTCGAGACCAACAATCCCGCAAAAGCAGGATTTGTATTGATTATTATGTAGTATAATCAGGAAAGTGTTATTTATGCAACATACGCATTGATTTGTATAATGGCACTGTTTATTATGTTGATCATTTACATTTTTATGTGGATTCCAGTGCTGGTTCATTTTGGTGAATAATTTACACCACCTCTCGATCTGGTGTATATTTTCAGCGCAGCGTACGCCAGCGACCACACTGATAAATCCAAGTAGCGCAGCCGTTTTGGCGTACACCCCATATACGCTCAAATATCGCCGTACGCACGTTGATACATGAGGCCCAGTGTGTGCAACTCCTGGACTTCAGATCTCAAAGGAAAATGGCAATATTTCTGACATAACCAGATTTTTGGCCAGACGTGAGTGCTCAGTAGAGAACATACAGGGTTCAATGACCAACCAAGTGAATACTTGGCTTGGAAATCTTCATTTAAAAATGCTATTCAAGGTCAAAATGTGACAGCAAGTGAAGAGTTGGATTTGTTAGTGTAAGAGTGTTCCATGATGCATAACACAAAATGCCTGACGCATATCCAAAATGTCCTTGTAACTATCTGATCTTAACCTAACTGCCTTTCAAAATGGCTGATGCACAAAATGTCCTTGTATTTGGTAAAACTATCAGATCCTTTTACAGCTGTCTAATTGATAAAACCATCGGATCCTTTGATATATGTTTAATTGATAAAACCAAAGTATTCATGTCTATTTGGAAAAAAGAATCAGCATGATGGAACACTGTTTTTATTGAGTGAAACTACATTACATACATAAACACATATGCCATACATAATGAAGGCAAAGCCTTTGACCGAGCAGTTTTTCTCTATGCAATGTTTTTCTCTATGGAAAAATATTGAAGTTGTTTGATTGAAATACTGTAAAAAATTGAAGATTCAAATGGACAATATTATTTTAATAATTTTCTTCAGGGTTGATTATTTCATTAAAAAAGTGATGTTTACACAATAAAAGATATTTATTCTCCTGATTTATGTGGCACTGACAACTAGAAACAGTGCCTAATAGATAATTAGACCACTATGTCTATTAGACATAGACACAGTCTATTAGACCCCCCCATTCCTACCAGGCTGCTCAAGGAAGCCCTACCATTAATTAATGCTTCGATCTTAAATATGATCAATCAATCTTTATTAGTTGGCTATGTACCACAGGCTTTTAAGGTGGCAGTAATTAAACCATTACTTAAAAAGCCATCACTTGACCCAGCTATCTTAGTTAATTATAGGCCAATCTCCAACCTTCCTTTTCTCTCAAAAAATCTTTAAAGGGTAGTTGTAAAACAGCTAACTGATCATCTGCAGAGGAATGGTCTATTTGAAGAGTTTCAGTCACATTTCAGAATTCATCATAGTACAGAAACAGCATTAGTGAATGTTACAAATTATCTTCTTATGGCCTCAGACAGTGGACTCATCTCTGTGCTCGTCCTGTTAGACCTCAGTGCAGCTGTTGATACTGTTGACCATAAAATTTTATTACAGAGATTAAAGCATGCCATAGGTATTAAAGGCACTTCACTGCAGTGGTTTGAATCATATTTATCTAATAGATTATAATTTGTTCATGTAAATGGGGAGTCTTCTTCACAGACTAAGGTTAATTATGGAGTTCCACAAGGTTCTGTGCTAGGACCGATTTTATTCACTTTAGACATGCTTCCCTTAGGCAGTATTATTAGAAAGCGTTGCTTATTTTTCATTGTTACGCAGATGATACCCAGCTTTATCTATCCATGAAGCCAGAGGACACACACCAATTAGTTAAACTGCAGGAATGTCTTTCAGACATAAAGACATGGATGACCTCTAATTTCCTGCTTTTAAATTCAGATAAAACTAAAGTTATTGTACTTGTCCCCACAAATCTTAGAAACATGGTGTCTAACCAGATCCTTACTCTGGATGGCATTACCCTGACCTCTAGTAATACTGTGAGAAATCTTTGAGTCATTTTTGATCAGGATATGTCCTTCAATGCGCATATTAAGCAAATATGTAGGACTGCTTTTTTGCATTTGCGCAATATCTCTAAAATTAGAAAGGTCTTGTCTCAGAGTGATGCTGAAAAACTAATTCATGCATTTATTTCCTCTAGGCTGGACTATTGTAATTCATTATTATCAGGTTGTCCTAAAAGTTCCCTGAAAAGCCTTCAGTTAATTCAAAATGCTGCAGCTAGAGTACTGACAGGGACTAGAAGGAGAGAGCATATTTCACCCATATTGGCTTCTCTTCATTGGCTCCCTGTTAATTCCAGAATAGAATTTAAAATTCTTCTTCTTACTTATAAGGTTTTGAATAGTCAGGTCCCATCTTATCTTAGAGACCTCATAGTACCATATCACCCCAATAGAGGGGTGGCATTCGTGAATTAATCCTATTAATAAATTAAAGTCATTTTAAACGTGAGGGCTATTGGCCCCCTTGCAGACGGTGTTTCTGCTAAAAGGTCAACCGGTGTCCTGATTTTTATTGTTGTAAATTTTGTATATAATGGGTTTGAGTCCCAGAAAGGGAGGCTGGTGCACCCCCCCCCCTTCTAAAGGTGAGGAAAATTGGCTTCCTTGGAGATGGCGATTCTACCAAAACTGCCAACCGGTGTCCTGATAACATGCTAAAACTTTGTCTGTCGAATGAGTGAAGCCAGCGAGTGTGTTTCTTTGTTTGCCAAATGAGTGAGGCCATGTGTATTTTCTTTTGTCTGTCCACATGCATTTTCTGTAATTGTTGTATGGCTCTTGCCTTACAATATAAAGCGCCTTGGGGCGACTGTTTGTTGTGACTTGGCGCTATATAAATAAATAAATAAATTTGATTTGATATTCCATTTGTTAGCTTACAAGCTATAGTTACGTTGCGTTAGATGAATTGTTTTGGTTTAGATTGAGTCAGATTTATTTTCAGTCAGTTTTAGATTGTTTCAGGTAGGTTTTCCTGGAGCTGCACTCACTTTGGTTTTGACTAGGTTGGCTTTGTGTTTTTGTTGTTGTTGTTTTACAACACAGATATTGTTTATTCAAGTATGGCAGTGGTAGGACCATGACCTATACGGGATCTAGGCGCTCCCGCCATCACGAGCCTCCCAGCTGAGTGGGTTATAGCAGTGGGTAGATGGGACTCATTAGCCCTGTTAAGGCGGTCCACCTGGGGGAAGGAAAACCCTGATGTTAAACCCCCAGCCTGGGTTACTGCCCCCGTGCCTCCGAGGAAGGTTCTTTAGCCAGAGGCTAGGAGAAGGTCACTCTGATGTAAAACCTACAGCCTGGTGGTCGCCACAGCCGTCTCAGCTTGTCTGTGCCACTGTGGAGTGCCACCTTGCCTAAAGAGTGGAATTGGTGTGCGCGAGCTGATCCCCACTTTAAGCAACGAGCGCAGGCGGGAAGGAAAGCCCTGCAGTGATGGGAAGAGGCGAAAACAGCAGGTGCATGATGGCACTGGGAGCTGCAGTCTCGATCCTGCATGCAGGCGGCTCAGGAGCTATGGTCGTTTGATTGCTGACCCGAGACAACAGCATCATCCGGCAGGGCCCTGGGTGACCAAGCAGCCCTGTTTAGGGATAACCCTGCTTGCTCCACATGGAGACAGACCTAGAAAAGGTGGTCTAAACATGGCTTGTCTCACTAGACCCGGTTGGCTCACCGCTGCCAAAGGGCATCACTACATGCGGAGCAAAAAGAAAAACAAAGAACCTGAAAATTGCGTGCTGGAATGTATGCACAATGATGAACTCAGACAATAGCGATTGTCCTCGAAGACGCTCAGCCTTAGTCGCCAAAGAGCTAGCAAGGCTTGACATAGACATTGCTGCACTCAGCGAGGTGCGCTTTGCAGACCAAGGGTCACTCACCGAGGAAGGCACAGGCTACACACTGTTCTGGTCAGGGAAGGCTAAAGAAGATCGTCGACTCTCAGGGGTCGGGTTCATGATTAAGAGCGCCATAGCACATAGGTTACACAGTTTGCCAGTTGGACATTCTGACCGACTCATGTCACTCCGGCTCCCCATCAACAACAAGGATTTTGCCACTATTGTTAGGTGTGTATGCCCCAACCATGCAGGCCGACATCGGAGTTAAGGAGGCTTTCTATAGCGATCTGCACAACCTTCTACAGCGTGTCGACACCCAGGACAAGCTCCTCATCATGGGAGATTTCAATGCCAGAGTGGGCCGCGACTCTGATGTATGGAAGGACGTGCTAGGGAAACATGGCATAGGCAACTGTAACGACAATGGCCGCCTGCTGCTGGAGTTCTGCTCTGCACATGACTTGACGATCACCAACAGCCTGTTCCAACAGAAAGAGAGATTCAAAGCAACCTGGAGACACCCACGCTCCAAACACTGGCACCTTCTGGACTACGTTCTGATGTGACAGCGTGATAGAAGAGACGTACTACATACCAGGGTGATGCCTAGCGTGGATTGCTATATGGATCATCGCTTGGTCCGTTCCAAGATTGCTTTCACTTTCAAGCCCCCTCCTAAGAAGAAAGGCCCACAGTTTAAGAAGCTACAAGTCCACAAGCTGCAAGACATAGACACAAAAATGGAGTTCCAGGCCAAACTAGAGGAGAGACTGGGTGGAGAAGAAGGCCTGCCTGACGACCCTGAACAACAGTGGATGAGATTAAAGACCATCCTTCAGGAGACGGCAGCAGAAGTAGTGGGCTTCTCAGCCAGGAAAAATAAAGACTGGTTTGATGAGTCTGATGCACAGATAAAGGAACTACTAGAAAAAAAACGTGCATGCCACAAGACTCTTTTAGCTAAATGTGATGACCACTCTGCCAAGACAGCTTACAGAAATGCCTGCTCCACACTGCAAAGCAAGCTCCGCATACTGCAGAACGACTGGTGGCTAGCTTCTGCGGAGAAGACACAACAACATGCCGATGCTGGAGACATGCGCTCCTTTTATGAAGCCCTTAAGACCATCTATGGGCCAACACATCAAGTGCAAGCACCCCTGCGCTCCTCAGACGGCTCCACCCTTCTGATGGACAAGGAAACCATTATGCAGTATTGGTCAGAACACTTTGAAAACCTCTTCAGTGACAAGCGCACTGTGCAAGAGTCAATCGAGAAGATTCCCCAGGTGGAGGTGAAATGGGAACTTGATGACCCCCCAACACTTGAAGAGATCCGAAAGGCCACCACGCAGCTGAATCCAGGGAAGTCTCCTGGCATAGATGGCATCCCAGCAGAGATGTACCAAAATGGAGGTGAGGCAGTCCTCGACAAGCTTCAGATTATCTTCTCCAGTTGCTGGGAAAAGGAAATGGTTCCACATGACCTTCGGGATGCGGTCATTGTCTCCCTGTACAAGAACAAGGGCGACAAGTCCGACTGTTCTAATTACCGGGGCATCACTCTCCTCTCAATAGCAGGTAAGATTTTGGCTCGAGTGCTGCTCAACAGGCTTACCCCTACCATAGCGCATGAAAATACTCCCGAGAGTCAGTGCGGATTTCGGGCCAACAGGGGAACCACCGACATGATCTTCGTCCTGAGACAGATACAGGAGAAGTGCAGCGAACAGAACATGGCCCTTTACGCAGCCTTCATAGACCTAACCAAGGCTTTTGACACGGTCAGTTGTGAGGGTTTGTGGAAGATTCTTGCATGCTTTGGCTGCCCTCCAAAGCTCCTCACCATCATCCGCCAGCTGTATGAAGGCCAGATGGGACAAGTGAAGTACAACAGGACTCTGTCCGGCAGCTTCCCCATCTCAAATGGCGTCAAACAAGGTTGCATCCTCGCGCCCACTCTGTTCTCCATCTTCTTCAGCATGATGCTTCGTGAGGCCAAAGAAGACTTGACAGACGGCATCTATATCCGCTTCAGAACCGACGGAAGTCTGTTTAACTTGCGGCGCCTTCTGTCCCACACTAAGATCACAGAACAGCTAATCATGGAGCTGCTCTTCGCAGATGACTGCGCCCTCGTCGCCCATATGGAGCAAACCTTGCAGCACATTGTCAACTGTTTTGCTGAAGCAGCAAGAGCCTTCGGCCTCACCATCAGCCTGAGAAAGACAGAAGTGCTATATCAACCGGTCCCCCATACAGCATATACCCCACCCCAAATCAACATCGAGGGTACCAGCCTGAATGCAGTAGAGCACTTCACGTATCTCGGTAGTGTTATCTCAAACGACGCATCTGTTGCCAAGGACCTAGACAGTCGCCTTGCCAAGGCCAGCAGTTCTTTTGGTCGACTCTCAAAGAAAGTCTGGCAGAATCATGCACTGCGCCTTTCCACAAAAGTGCAGGTCTACAGAGCCATTGTGGTCCCTACCCTCCTGTATGGAGCTGAAACCTGGGTTCTGTATCGCCAGCAGATCAGATTACTGGAACGCTTTCATCAGCGTTGTCTCCGAAACATCTTCGGGATCAAGTGGCTGGACTACATCTCAAATGAGGACATCCTTACCAGAGCCAAATTGCCCAGCATGGAGTCTATTATACTCAAACAACAGCTTCGTTGGGCAGATCACGTAGCCAGGATGGATGATACATGCATGCCGAAATTAATTCTCTTTGGCGAGCTCAAGGAAGGGAGACGAAACCAAGGGGCCCCCAAAAAGCGCTATAAGGACCAGCTGAAGAAACAGCTCTCCCTTGCAGGCATTCAGCATCAGTCATGGCAGCATCTAGCTACAGATAGACTCAGCTGGCGTTCCAGCAGCAAATCCACCAGCCTGAAGTTTGAGGCAGAAAGAAGTGAGGCCTCACGCCAGAAGCGTCAAAGACAGAAAGAGCGGGCAGCAGCACAAGCCCAGCCTACTCAAGTCTTCATTTGCCCCAAGTGTAACAGCTCTTGTGCATCCTGCATCGGACTTTTCAGCCACCAGAGGGCTTATAGAAAATAAACAAAAAAAAAAAAGAAAAAAAAAAAAAGGCCTTTCCACTATCCTCGCAAGCGAGGAAACTGCCAACAACAACCACATGCATGGGGGGTTGAGTGTGTTTCGTTGTTCACCAAGTGAGTGTGGCCATGTTGTATTTTCCTTTGTCTGTCCACAAGCATGGGGGGTTGAGTGTGTTTCTTTGTTCACTGAGTGAGTATGGCCATGTTGTGTTTCTTTGTTCACTGAGTTCAATTAGTTAAACTTCAGGAATGTCTTACAGACATAAAGACATGGATGACCTCTAATTTCCTGCTTTTAAATTCAGATAAAACTGAAGTTGTTGTACTTGGCCCCATAAATCTTAGAAACATGGTCTCTAACCAGATCCTTACTCTGGATGGCATTACCCTGACCTCCAGTAGTACTGTGAGAAATCTTGGAGTCATTTTTGATCAGGATATGTCCATCAATGCGCATATTAAGCAAATATGTAGGACTGTTTTTTTGCATTTGCTCAATATCTCTAAAATTAGAAAGGTCTTGTCTCAGAGTGATGCTGAAAAACTAATTCATGCATTTATTTCCTTTAGGCTGGACTATTTTAATTCATTATTATCAGGTTGTCCTCAAAGTTCCCTGAAAAGCCTTCAGTTAATTCAAAATGCTGCAGCTAGAGTACTGACGGGGACTAGAAGGAGAGAGCATATTTCACCCATATTGGCCTCTCTTCATTGGCTTCCTGTTAATTCTAGAATAGAATTTAAAATTCTTCTTCTTACTTATACGGTTTTGAACAATCAGGTCCCATCTTATCTTAAGGACCTCACAGTGCCATTCAAAGCAGAGAAAAAAACAAGCACTCACAGGGACCAGGAGTGGAGGTGCACGGCTCAAAAATTAAGTCAATATAAAAATATAGCCAGCAACACTCAAGTGTCCTTCTTAATAAAAGTTTTAATGACTCACGGCAAGACGACAGGATCAGGAGCACAGGACACGTTTCGACTATGCCTATCTCGGCTTTCAATGCTTACCAGTCCAGTAAGAATCAGAGAAATTGTGGAGAGCTGGGCATGTCCAAACTTGTCCTCTAACACTCTGAAACGGAGGTGTTCCTTTGTCTCGCTTCCACAGCAAATCGGTCGTTACGCATGAAGCCTCTGCGCGGCTTTCCATGACAAAATCTCTTGTTAAAAGTGAAATCTGCCAGAAAATGGCTGATGTCCAGCTCTTGTGATAACCAGAGAAAGAGCACACGACAGTCTCGTATCCACAGAGCCATCCGTTTAGAAATGATCCGGTGGTTTGTGCCTCGTCGTCGCAGCTCGGAGCGCGGCGCGCCGACCGTCCTTAAAGCAGTCCTTAAAGCTGTAGTAACAGACCTTATTCTCTGTGAAGCCCGTAAAATTTTCACCGAAAGCCAGATAAATTTTTCGAATGGTTTCCAGGTGCCAGTCTCTAACAGCTTCTGAAAAAATTCTGATGGAAAAAAAGTCCTTTTCATTCCGCCATTTCCAGACAATGAAAATCCGACGAGGGGGCAGGACCACTCCTTCCCAAGGCGTGCTCACAGGCGAATGACTTAACCGACAGGCGTGGAAAAACTCACGCATGCGCATGAGGGTTCAAGCATGTCTGACGTAAAAACATATAAATGAAATCCATATAGTTTTTGAAAAAAATAAAAAGGACCATTACTTTATTGACAGACCTCGTATAGTTAGGACTCCAGTTCGTCGTCGTAACCGACTTGAGTGGGCAAATGCTCACATTCGCTGGCGTTTGGCACATTGGAGAGGTGTTCTCTTCACGGATGAATCCCGGTTCACACTGTTCAGGGCAGATGGCAGACAGCGTGTGTGGCATCGTGTGGGTGAGCGGTTTTCTGATGTCAATGTTGTGGATCGAGTGGCCCATGGTGGCGGTGGGGTTATGATATGGGCAGGCGTCTGTTATGGACGAAGAACACAGGTGCATTTTATTGATGGCATTTTGAATGCACAGAGATACCGTGACGAGATCCTGAGGCCCATTGTTGTGCCATACATCCAAGAACATCACCTCATGTTGCAGCGGGATAATGCACGGCCCCATGTTGAAAGGATCTGTACACAATTCTTGGAAGCTGAAAATGTCCCAGTTCTTTCATGGCCGGCATACTCACCGGACATGTCACCCATTGAGCATGATTGGGATGCTCTGGACCGGCGTATACGACAGCGTGTACCAGTTCTTGCCAATATCCAGCAACTTCGCACAGCCATTGAACCAGTGGACCAACATTCCACAGGCCACAATTGATAACCTGATCAACTCTATGCAAAGAAGATGTGTTGCACTGCATGAGGCAAATGGTGGTCACACCAGATACTGACTGGTATCCCCCCCCAATAAAACAAAACTGCACCTTTCAGAGTGGCCTTTTATTGTGGACAGTCTAAGGCACACCTGTGCACTAATCATGGTGTCTAATCAGCATCTTGATATGGCACACCTGTGAGGTGGGATGGATTATCTCAGCAAAGGAGAAGTGCTCACTATCACAGATTTAGACTGGTTTGTAAACAATATCTGAGGGAAATGGTGATATTGTGTATGTGGAAAAAGTTTTAGATCTTTGAGTTCATCTCATACAAAATGGGAGCAAAACCAAAAGTGTTGCGTTTATATTTTTGTTGAGTGTATTATTATTATTATTATTATAGTAAAAACTAAAAATATGGAAGGTCGACCTGTAACGCATATAATCTTATGAGAGGAGCATTGCGGTTGTGAAGTTTTTGCTGCAGGATCAAATTTGATGTGTGACCAGAACCTGTGGAGGTAGGAGTCTGGGTGTTGAGGAAGCAACACAACAGCACAAAGGACAGGGTACCTGAAGGTACCTGAAGGAAAGGGTACTGTAACTCTTTTACCACGATTGTGGTAAGAGAGTTACAGTTATGATGACAGAATGTGATTACTGATGATTATTATTATTGTTAATATCAATATAATTCATTGAAGTTTTATTATGTGGAATAGTATGCAAGTTTCTTTGGTTATTGTTATGGCCATATGATACCAGGGAAATTACATGGTATGTATACATATATCATTCTAAACTGTTTATGGAGCTCCTAGATTAATTATTAATATTTTTGTGGATCCACCAATAGACATGTATGATAGAATAAGAATATGATAAGCTTTTATTTGTTTGCAGAGATAATGATAAATATAATCATGATGAAACTACTCATTTCAAACCGGTTTGATATTTATATTGATATTATGGATATATGAATAGTTTCTTTCATTTCCTATATGCATGCATAAAATATGTGCTGCCCATTTGTGTCTGTTGATGGACCGTGGGGCTAGAAATTTTATAACGTTTCCTATATAAGTAATGATGGTAATAGATAATCAAATATTGTGAATAAATACATGGCTGAAACCCATGTTAAAAACATTAATAAATAAGACTGTCAATGGGCAGACAGTTGTTAAATAATAATATGCTTCTCCACACAACATGTACATGTTGGTAAGAGGAAAATAATTATAACAAATTAAGGAATAGACTATAATAAAAGTACAAGCTAAAAGGAAAAAAAATAGCTAAATAAAATATATTGCTTGACAACTGAGCATCCCTGATTGGAATACTGTTTCTTTTATAAAATCTGTCTTTGACATGAAACCACTCAACAAAGACTGACTAGTATTAGGGATGCACTGATCCACAATTTTTCACTTCCGATCAAATACCAATACCTGAATTTGGATATCTGCCGATACCGATTCTTTTCCACTCTGATACCAGACCTCTGTTTGCTTAAATATTATTATTGTCATTACTGTTGATTTTATGAGGATTTTCTTTAAAAAAAAAGAGACCTGAAAGTTCAGGTACAATTTGCCAGAAAGGGCATTGAAGATGCAAGCCTAGATTTATCAATATGGGAGGCATATGTTTACATTGTCAAAGCAAGTGTGCAAGAGTAAAAATTGAAAAATTAGGTCCTCTGTATGTCTCTCTCTCTCTCTCTCTCTGCCTGTCTGCTTCTCTCTTGGTTTTCTCTCTCCCTTCTCTCTCTCTCTTTCTTTCCCTCTCGCTGTTTTTGTGCTGTGCAAACTTTGAACTTTTTGGAAGCACAAAGCCTTTCATCTCTAGAATAGGGTCTAAGAATGAAATATCTGAGATAATTATGTACTTATGTACAGAATGAACTGTTATTTTTTTCTTGTTATTAATTTAATTTTAATATTTGTTTTTTTTTTTACCTTTGTTGTTTTAATTACATGTAAATATGTCTTTACTGGACAAATAAAATATTATTATTATTACTAAAAATTCCAGCAATTTCTGCATTACCAGTGTACCCATCAATATTGCTTGATGATACATTATTTCTGCCTTTAAATTTTCTAACCTCCTTAAAGAATACGAGGTCTGTCAATAAAGTATAGGTCCTTTTTATTTTTTTCAAAAACTATATGGATTTCATTCATATGTTTTTACATCAGACATGCTTGAACCCTCGTGCGCATGCGTGAGTTTTTCCACGCCTGTCGGTGACGTCATTCGCCTGTGAGCACTCCTTGTGGGAGGAGTCGTCCAGCCCCTCATCGGAATTCCTTTGTCTAAGAAGTTGCTGAGAGACTGGCGCTTTGTTTGATCAAAATTTTTTCTAAACCTGTGAGACACATCGAAGTGGACACGGTTCGAAAAATTAAGCTGGTTTTCTGTGAAAATTTTAACGGCTGATGAGAGATTTTGAGGTGATACTGTTGCTTTAAGGACTTCCCACGATGCGAGACGTCGCGCAGCGCTCTCAGGCGCCGTCGTCAGCTTGTTTCAAGCTGAAAACCTCCACATTTCAGGCTCTATTGATCCAGGACGTCGTGAGAGAACAGAGAAGTTTCAGAAGAAGTCGGTTTCAGCATTTTATCCGGATATTCCACTGTTAAAGGAGATTTTTTTAATGAAAGACCTGCGGACGGACTGCAGCGTCGGCTCGCAGCCGCTGCGACGCTCCGCCACAGGAAAAACACCTCTGTTGGAAGCCTTAAGGACAAGTTGGAACATGTCCAGCTGTTAAACAATTTCTCATATACTCACTCCACTGAAAGTCATCAAAAGCCGCCTGGATTTTACAAATGGTTATCAACACGGAGGTGTTTTTCCTGTGCCGCCGCACCGCGCCGGCTGCGTCCCGACGCGCGGACCCGTCCGCACGTCTTTCATTAAAAAAATCTTTAACAGTGGAATATCTGGATAAAATGCTGAAACAGACTTCTTCTGAAACTTCTCTGTTCTCTCACGGCGTCCTGGATCAATAGAGCCTGAAATGTGGAGGTTTTCAGCTTGAACAGGCTGACGACGGCGCCTGTGACCGCAGCGCGACGTCTCGCACCGTGGGAAGTCCTTAAAGCGACAGTATCACCTCAAAATCTCTCATCAGCCGTTAAAATTTTCACCGAAAACCAGCTTAATTTTTTGAACCGTGTCCACTTCGATGTGTCTCACAGGTTTAGAAAAAATTTTGATCAAACAAAGCGCCAGTCTCTCAGCAACTTCTCAGACAAAGGAATTCCGACGAGGGGCTGGACGACTCCTCCCACAAGGAGTGCTCACAGGCGAATGACATCACCGACAGGCGTGGAAAAACTCACGCATGCGCACGAGGGTTCAAGCATGTCTGACGTAAAAACATATGAATGAAATCCATATAGTTTTCGAAAAAAATAAAAAGGACCTATACTTTATTGACAGACCTCGTATGCATCTTATTTTTATACAAATACTGACATGATGCCCTGTGTCTCAGTTTTAATGATACTGCTATTACTAACAAGATTCCCTTAAACCATGAGGCGTCATAACATCCGATCGGTTAGCGGCTCGGTGCGGTGTTATAACAGATCAATCAGTCGCTCCGTGAGGCGTCATAACATCAAGCCTGGTTCACATGGCAAAATAATTAGGCCGATATCGGACCCAATCTTCCCCTTCTGACAATCTTAAGGACGCCCCGACAATTGTGATGATGTTAAATATAATCTTATCAGCTATTCCTGGCGTGTGTGGTGTGTTAAGGACGTGAGGAGCTAAATGTGACATGCGGCCAATCAGAAAGCGAGGTGTTTGACCTGGGAATGTTCGTGTATGAAATCTGTTTGTGTGTGCTGTTTTTACCATGTGGCTGACACCACACACTGTACAACTAAACCTGTCAGATCTATGATTTATGTGTGGTCTTTCAGGTTTTGGAAACCTACAGATAATTTTAAAATTCTGTGGTCGACAACACTGTGATATAACCAGTCACCAGTAGATGGCAGTGTTCTATGCATTTTGACGCCGGTTATATCACACAGCCTGAATCACAATTTAACAGACTTTTCAGCTTTTGGAGAAGCAACCTGGGCTTCTTCTGGGATTTTTACATAAAACAAACACAATAACAACGTCTATAAACCCAGAGAATATATTCACGAGAGTTTTAGGCACAATATACAAAGAGTTTAATGCTGTTGTCCTTGTGAAGCCTGATCAGAGCGTCTCAAATGCATTTCTTCTGTCATGAATACCCATAATGCACTGGGCACAGCATGTCCACACTAAAACCTTCAAAATTAGTCCATTACTTTAAAACTAAAACATATATCTGATATTTTCACTTTATAAAAATTCAGACATGACGTTAACTTACATAACTTGTCTGAAATTAGTTTGGTTAAAATTTGAACCATAAGTTAAAACTGTATGCCTCTGGATGACTTGGGTGCTATTGCCAGCGTATTAGTATGGGGTCAAAAGAAATGAGCTTTTTTCTTTTCTATGATCAGTTCTCCTTTGTCTGCAGAGGACAGAGCAGTTTCTTCTAGAACCAGTTCTTCTCTGTTTGTAGAGAATAGAACTGTGCATCTACTACAAAAAGCTACATCTGCAAAAATGTTAGCGGTCTAAAAACTTATTGGAAGATGGTCTGATGATGGTTTTCAAAGTTATCTGAAAAGCTAATCTGATATAATAAAAACATTATCTTCGATTATTAGCGGTTAGTGGATTAGTGGAACTGTACCCACCACTGGTGACTGGCATTGTCCATAATGTCCAACAGTTTGTCCAATGTTCTCTGCCACCATCAACAGAGAGTCCAGCTTCATGCCAACCACAGAGCAAGCCCACCTGATCAGTTTGTCCAGCCTGGATGTGTCCTTCTTATATGTGCTGCCTCCCCAGCACACCACGGCGCTGAGGGAGCAGCAACGTGGATGCTTAAAGGATGCTGGCTACTACAGACTGGTAGAACATCCACAGGAATTTCCAGCAGATGTTAAATGACCGTAACCTCAGAAAGTACAACCTGCTCTGTCCCTTCCTGTACAGATGGTTGCTGTGGGTTGTTCAGTCCAGTTTGCTGTCCAGCCATAGCGTTAGGTACTTGTAGGAATCCACAGCCTCCACCTCAGCTCCTTGATCAAAACTGGCCGTGGACTTGGTCTTGACTTCCCAAAGTCAATGATCAGCTCCTTTGTCTTTGTGCTGTTGAGGTGTAGATGGTTTGTGTGGCACCGGGCAGCAAAGTCCTTCACTAGGTTCTTGCACTCCTCCTCTCTGTCATCCTTGATGCGTCAACAATGGCTGTGTAATCTGCGAACATTTGGATGTGACACAGCTCACAATTGTGCCAGAAGTGTATAAGGTGAACAGAAGAGGGGCCAGTACCATGCCCTTCAGTCCTCCAGTGCCGCTGATCACAGTGTCAGATGTGGTGTCCCTCAGCCAGACATACTACGGCCTGTCAGTGAGGTTGCTGGAGATCCAAGTGACCAGACAGGGGTCCACTTGCATCCTGTTCAGTTTGTCCTGGAGCACAAGCAGCTGGATGGTCTTGAAGGCACTCAAGAAGTCCAGGAAGAGAATCCTCACTGTGCCGTTTCTCCTGTCCAGGTGCAAGTGGACTCGGTGTAGCAGGTAGAGGATGGCATCCTCCACACCAGTGCCCGATATGTAAACTGCAGACAGTCCTGGGGGTGTTGCACCTGTGGTTTGAAGAAGTCAAGGAAGAGCTGCTCCAACATCTTCATCGGGTGTGAAGTGAGTGCCACTGGTCAGAAGTCATGCAACTCACTGGGCCGGTTCTTCTTAGGAAGTGGAACAATGCATGAAGTCTTCCAGAGGGTGGGAACTCTCCCTAGCTGCTGTCTAAGGTTGAAGATACATTGTAGCGGTTCTCCCATGTCGCGCAGGTCTTCAGTAGTCAGGGACACACCTTGTCTGGGCCTGCCACTTTCCTGGGATGAAGCTTCCTCAGCTGTCTTCTTACCTGGTCCACAGTGATGTATGGAGGAGGTAGAAAGGAGAGATGTCTACAGTGAGGGAGGGAGTGGGGGGCATGAACTGGTTGAACCAGTTGAAGAAGTTGTTAAGTTTGTTTGGCCTCTCCATTGTCCCCCTGTGTCTCTGGTCTTTGTTTTATGGCCTGTGATGGTTTTCACACCTTCTCCAACCTCTCTCATGTAATTTTCAGCTTGTGCTCCATCTTTCAACTGTAGCTGTCCTTTGCTTCCCTCATGCAGAGTATCACCTCCCACTGTTCTGCCTTCATTGCCTCCATGTCTCTGCTCCCCAAAGAAGCTTTCTTCCTGTTGAGGAAAGCTTTGACTTCTCGCATTACCCATGGTTTGTTGTTAGGGCAGACCACATCGGCACAGAAGTTAACATGTCAGACAATGTGTCAGCACCTCTATGTCCTCACCGTGCATGTTGATCAGTTCATCCCAGACCGTGGTGTCGTAGCAGTCTCTCAGTGCACTTTCCACTTCAGGGGACCACCAACTGGCCGAGCAAGTGGTTACCGGCTGTTTTTGTACCAGGGAGTATACTGTGGCTGTAGGTGGACCAAATTGTGGTCACACTTCCCTGGGGGGGGGACTCTGTATGCATCCCCAAGTTCAGGTACAATGTGCCAGAAAGGGCATCGAAGATGCAAGCCTAGATTTATCAATATGGGAGGCATATGTTTACATTGTCAAAGCAAGTGTTAAGAGTAAACTGTAAACATACAGTCAGTTGTCCTTTTGTTCCTTGTTGGACAGTCCACAACCTGGTGAAATGCTGCTAAAGTAGAGTTCAAAGTTACATGGTTAAAATCCACAGAAATAATCATCAGTACCTCAGGGTGGTTTGTCTGCAGCCTTGCTGTAACAGTGTGAATTTTCTCATATGCAGTGGCTGCATCCAGTCTCAGGGGGATGTAAACAAAGATGGTGAGCATGTAACTGCGCTCCCTTGGTAGACAGTATGGGCATAGGCTAACAGCTAGCAGCTCGAAGTCTTTGCAGCACAAGACCGTCTTTACAGAGATTTCTGGGTTATATCAGTTGCTAACATACATGATAAGACCCCCACCTTTGCTTTTTCCGCATGCTTTAGTGTGTCTGTCAACTCTGACAGCAGTGAATCCCAGAAGTTCCACGTAAGTATCTGGTATGAGGTGGGCTAGCCACGTGTCCATAAAGATTTACAAGCTGTTCTCACGGTAAATCCTCTGTTTTTTTTTTTTTCAGTGTGGACAGCTCATCCATCTTGTTTGGCAGCAAGTTTACATTTCCCATAATCATGGAGGAATCGATGGTTTGTAGCACCTCCGGTTGTCTGCTAGCCTAGCCTTTAGTTTAGCCCCAGCCTTGCAGCCTCTGTGTGCCTCCTTAGCACTACTGGGATGGGGTGTCCCTTTGATCTCAGAGCCTGTAGTTCCTCTAATGAATAAGTGAAAAAGCTAGCTCCTGGTAGCGCTGAAAAGTTTAAAATATCCATGGTATATGTATATAACACACAATGTCTTTGTGAGAAGAGCAGAAGGGTAAAAAATGAAAGGAAAAAGGAGCTAAAAAAGAGGTAAAACCAGAAAGCTACTGGAGAGGCAGCTGACTCCAGCAGCGCCTAAACAAAAAAAAAAAAAAAAAAAAAAAAGAAAAGAAAAAAGGAAAAAGGAACACCACTTAGATATGATTGGTTTATGTGAAACCTGGCTTAAACCTATTGCTGTTCTCCCCTTAAATGAGGCCTGCCCACTGGTGTATACATTTAGTCATGTCCCTCGTAATACAAAGCAAGGCAAAGTGGGGGGTTGCTCTAATTTTAAATTCAGGTTTAGTTTACTAGCTGTTGGGGGTCTAAAATAGACCAATATTTGCCAGGGGTTGTATAATTTGTTTGAATAACTGATTCTCTGCTCTGCCCAGGATACTACGCATAGCCAAGGCCAGAAGAATAAAAACAACTGTGCTACTTTGTCACTGTATATAGTCCCCCTGGCCTATACTCTGAATTCTTAGATTCATTTGGTGAGTTTTTCTCTAATTTGTCAATCTGTGCAGATAACATTTTGATTGTGATTAATATAAATAAGCCTTCTGATCCCCTCTGCAAAATATTTTTGGACATTATTGATGTACTAGGATTCCAGCAATGCATTCAGGGTTCGACATACATTAGTGGAAATACCCTTGTTCACAGGATCGCTGTCACAACTATCAACATCCTGCCTCTTGCGTCAGTAGTCTTTGATCACTCGCTTATTAAGTTTACAGTCTCATTGCCGTGATTACTGGAACAAGAACCTTATTTATCATTGTCTTCCGCTATGATTGAGCTTGGAGCTAGACTGTCTGCGTCACTTTTAGAAAATGACAGCTCAGTTGACAGTTTTGTGGAGAGGTTAAACTCAGCGCTTACAACTACACTTGACATGATCGCTCCACCTATATTAAACCATACCCCCAAAAAACTCTGTCATCTTGGTTTTATGATAACTCATGTGGCCTCAAGCATAAGGCTAGAGGTTCTAGAACAATAATGGCATAGTTCAAAAGTAGAAGTATTCCAACTCATGCGGCATGATGCTATTCTATATTATAAGCATGCACTACTGGCTACAAAGCGGGACTATTACTCTGATTTGATCAACACATTCAAAGTTCTTATTCAACACAGTGGCAACACTTATTCATGGACAACCACCTTGTTGGAATATGCCTTATTTTGTTATCACTTAAATGTCTGAAGGAATTGTTTTCTTTAAATTGAAGTATAAGTAACCTTGTTTTCCATACGCAGTGTTCAGATACATAAGATATCTGAGATCCTTGTCTCGCTTAGTCAGAGCAACAAGAAATCTCTCATGGCATGATTAATGCAAAGTTCTGTTTTTCAATACGCAGTGTTCAGATACATGAGGATATCTGAGTTTTGTTTTGTTTCGTCAGAACAAGTAGAAAAATAAGCTGTTGCCACACATTCGCATGTGGTATTTGTCATCATATTTTGCTGAATGTTGACACTTAACTAAAGATTGAAACTGTCCTTGTTCCCGGGAGAGACTGTGCTGATCGTTTCTGCTTTGTAACCATGGTCACAGCATCCTTGTTTGCTTGAATGAATAAAAAGCGAGGTAGAGTGTCACTCAGCAGAGAGAGGGAAGGAAAGAAGGAATGAATCTGTTGCTCGAGTGGTATACTTTCTCTCCTCACGAGCCAACACTCGCGAGCAAAAGATAAACAGTGACTGGTGTGTTTCTTTGATATCAGGTTGTCTGTGATTTCTATTACAGGGTGAACCTGACAACCTGTAAGTCACTCTCCTTTTACAGCCCAAGATTTTTTAGATTACTTTGAGGAGAAAACAGATGACATTAGGTTAAATATATCCCAGCAGGCCTTTATTCAGCCACTACACCCTGTTATGAAGGTGGGTGCCATCGCTGATATGTTACCCAGATTTGCTGAATTTGATAGTATCTCACTGGGCGTGCTGATGAAACTTGTAATGTCTGCTAAAAGCATAACCCTCCTTATTTGACTCGATACCATCAAAACTGTTTAAGGACCTGTGGTCCACTCTCGGGCCTACTGTGTTGAAAATTATTAATATGTCATTAACCGGGATCTGTTCCTAAATGTTTCAAATCTGCAGTGTAATCACTTCCAAAAACCATTCCTTAAGAAATCTAATCTTGACCTTAGTGTATTGAAAAATTATATATTATCATTTTGTTGTAAAATTCTGGAAAAAGTGGTTTCACAGCAGCTGGTGGACCACCTTGCTGAGAAAAATCTCTGAGCCACTGTAGTCTGCATTCAGAACATATCATTCTACAGACACAGCTCTCACTAAAGAAAATGATCTCCTTGCAATGGATTCAGACACCACTACGGTTCTGGTGCTGTTAGATCTGCGTTTGATACGGTGGACCACCGTATTTTACTCGATAGGCTGGAGAATCATTTTGGATTACTGGGAATGTCCTTGCATGGTTGACATCATACCTAACTAGTCGTTCTCATTGTGTCTTGTACAACAACGATAACATTGCAGTGGACTCACTGGTAATGAGAGCTTGTCCATCTCCACAGAGAGTGGCCAATATTCTCACTCTGGTCTATGGTATTCGCAGGAATGCTTCACTGACTTATGCTCTGCACCTTCAGCTGATGGGTCAACTGACTGCGGTGTCAGCAGTGGTACCTCTGGGACTCCTATTTTTGCACCAATGAGGCATTCCGCCCCTGCCTTAGAGGGGACACGTGCTTGTTCAGTCGTACAACACATCAACAGTCTGCTATACAAACCATTAACGTGGCACCAGGTCTGTTCATTCCCTGAGAGAAGCCCAGAAGCTCCTCCAGCGGGCTTTTCCTCACTTGCGGAGTCTCAGAGCTGTGCATCTGTCGGGCATGCAGAACTGTGCTGCAGATTTGTCCTCACAACAGAAACCGCCACTGGGCGAGTGGCGACTGAACTGAAATGTGGTTCCGATGATCTGGGAAAGGTATGGCAAGGCAGAAGTTGATCTGTTTGCCGTGAATGCCACAACACACTGCCGCCTGTGCTTTGGCTCACCCTTGGCCAGGCCGTCTCCTGTATGTGTTTCCTCCTCTTCCGCTGATCATGCTGACACTACACGTGATATGCATGAGTAATCACAGAGTGTTGCTGGTAGCCCCGCACCGGGCAGGACATGGTTTCAATGATTCAAATGCTCCTCAGCGGGGGGCCGTGGCCTCTACTCAGAGGAGGGACCTTTTGTTGCATTTGGCATCCTCACCCAGAACATCTTCAGTTGTATATATGGCCCCTGAAGGAATTTGGCGTGGTACGGCCTAACCACATTGCAGGATTCGGAAAACACATGCAACATGCAGTTCAATCTAAAAAATATGCCGGCAGTGTGTGACTAACACAAACACCAATGAGTTAAACATTCATAATGTTTTATTCTTTACATTACATTCATTACAGTCAGTGGTGGGCACAGATAACCAAAAAATTAACTTCGATAACAGATAATCAGATAACTGAAAAGTTATCTTTGATAAAGAAAAAACAATAAACCACCCAAAAACGTATCGGAAGTTACAGATAACCGATAACAGATAAATTCCAATATTGTCTCTGGTACATTTACAACTACTAATAAAACAAATTTAAGTTTTAATGCCACAATAGCTTCAACAATGAGACCACACTTTCATCTTTGAACATTCTGCCCCTGCTGGAAGTGCTTGTTTACTACAGAGCTCCCAGCACAGAGGCACTCTGAGAGCAGCCATAAAGCCAACTCTCTATCAATTACAACCCTAACCCTAACCCTTGAAAAATAAAGTCATGCTGACTTATGGTTTTGATTTATAAATAACATTAATACCGATAGAATAACTCCATTAATGTCAATTCTGTCATTTGTACAAAGGTAAAATATAGCATATATCTTTTAATGTTGAATAATGCACTAATTCTTAGGTCTTGTCACAAACACAGACAGATCACAAAGGATTCTGGGTAAAAGTGCCTCTGCTAATCACTGATTGGTTCAGTCATTCATTATGTAAACCAACACGTGTGACGTCTGTTGTGTGTTGGTGTTTACAGATAAATGTGCTTTTGTAAAATATTTTATTTTTTTATTTGTAAAAACAGGCATTTTTACAGAGCCCTGGAAGTGTCATTGCAAAATGTTTTGCATGTGGAGAGAATGTGCGCATGTTTTATGATGTTGTAAAACATGCTTTACACTGTGCGAGATGATTTTTCATGCAGGAATTTTTTGGACCGAGTTTCAGGTTAATCACACATCCTGCATTGTGCAGTGTACATGGAGTAACAACCTGCGTTTAACATCTCAGGACCACCTCCTGATCGCCGATCATATGGTCCAATGAAAATCAAACATGTTTGATATTATTCTGGTCGGCCGTCGTGAGGGTATCCTGCTGCTGAAAAGCTACAAGCATCTAACCGCTCGCACTGTGCCTGTGCAAACACCGCAGAGCTGTCTTGTAATGTTATTTTATTTTATTTTTTGCTGTTGTTTTGTTTTGTTTTTAAACTTCATTTGTAAAAAAAAAAAAAAGCCATTTGCAAAGCCAAAAAGTTGATTTGCTGCCCAGACGCTTAGTACTTAGGGCAAATACTGCCATGAACACTACTGGCCAGTAGATGGCAGTAGAGGCCTTGAAAACAAAATTCCAGATAATCCCTGTCTGCTACATTTAAAATGCGTGGAATTTAACAAACGCAAATACAATAACAATGTCTATAAACCCAGAGAATATATTCACAAGAGTTTTAGGCACTAGCGTTTAATGCTGTTGTCTGTGGAGCCCGAAAAGAGTGTCTGAAATGCAACTGTCCTGTCGTGAACGTACTGAGATTACATCATCCTACCCATAATGCACTGCTGGGCACAGCATATGCTCACAAAACCTTAAAAATTAGCACATTACTTTAAAACTAAAACATATATCTGATATTTTCACTTTATAAAACTTCAAACATGACATTAAATTTAAATAACTTGTCCAAAATGAGTTTGGTTAAAATTTGAACTATAAGTTAAAAATGTATGCCTCTGGATGACTTAGGTGATATTGCTAGCATATCGGTATGGTGTTAAAGGAAATTATTATTATTTTTTTGGGGGTTATTTCTCCTTTGTTTACAGAGGATAGAGACACTTTTCGTAGAAGCAGCTCTCTTCTGTTAGTAGAGGGTATAACTGTCCATCTGTTACAAAACTTTTAACAGGTAGGTGCTGAACTGATTTTAAATTTTAAAAATGATCATTGCTGTTCAGCTTTGTTTATCAGTCTAAAAGTTATCGGACAAAAATTAATCGGAAGATAATTGGTCCAATAATGGTTTTTAAAGTTATCTAAAAAGATAATCCGATAATGAAAATATTATCTTCGATAATTGTTATCTGATTATCGGAAGTGTGCCCACCACTGATTACAGTTGACATAAACTTTTAAATTTGGTTAACTGTGTTAATCAAGTGCATATTAACAAATTAACACCACAAACCTTGTCACTAGTAACGGTCCTTTTGCTTTGACAGTAAATCCTTTAATACTGTGGGAACTTAGCTGTACCTTCTCAAAAGGACTTTTTTTTTTTTTTTTTTTTACACACTTCTTCTGCTTATAGAACTGTGGTTTCTTTCTAAAGATTATCAGGCGCATACTGCCACCTTGTGGTCAGGAGAAGTAACTGTCCATCAGTCTGAAACACAGCTTAGGTGTCCCTTAACTGAGAGCCCATTTTAACCCTTTATCTAAATCTGAATGTCATTAACTACTGCATCAATGAAATAAAGATACAACAAATATATTTTTCATTTAAATACTGTCTGTGGCCCCATTAACATAAACTGTTACAGGTATGACAGATAACTGTCTCGCATTTTGCGATCGTAGACCTAATCCGAATTGTTTTTGTTAATTTGTTAATTTAGGAGAATATCAGAGTTTTTTTCCGGCCCAGTCTCACATTTTTTTTCATCCTCCCATCACAAAATGATTCAAATTTTCATAACTTTTTTTTAAACTCACTACTACTAACCCTACTCCTATCCCCAACGGGGCAGCGGCCACCCCCCCACCCGCTGCACTTTTAATTACATGCAGCCATCACAGAATGAATTAGAATGAATTCATGCTGCCATGATGAAAATTTTGCACTTTTCGTGACAATATTATGAACCAATAGATTAATATATATTTTGTGCTGCTGAATCATGACAAATCTGTAGGACTGGGTTGTTTTTTCACATAAATTTACAAGTATAAACTCTTGAGTTTCTTTCTAAAAATATTACCCTTCCCACTTTTTATAACCTATAAAGGCACTAATGGGCCATCGTCCATACAGCTGAGCTCATATTAATGTATAATTGTTTTTCAACTTTATGAGATTCTCTTAGTGATTTGTTTGTGAGTCGTACCACTGCGTCATCGTCATACACCTCAATGATGATGGATGGCGGCTCCTGCTGGATGTGTTGCAGGTCTCCACCAAGCATTAGGGGGCCCATCACCAAACACTGATTCCACGTAGGACTGAGAGTCTGACTGATTACCTAAAAGCAACGTGTGGACAAAATGCTGAGGTCAGCGCTGCCATCCTCCACACACACAACACAGACGCCGAGTTAGTCTAATGTAATGTACATGCTGAGGAATCAAATTACCAAAAATAATTCAACCATCAACAGTTATTTCAATTAAATAAAATAAACTGGGCTGAACATCTGTTTATTAATAGCCTATGTGTGTATGGCTTTGATCACAGGGAAACTGGGGACAGCTGACATTTGACGTTTGGTATGCTTATGTATTTTGGGTCAAAGATGAATGCCATAAAAATGGAAAGTTGATAAGACTAATATTTTTAGAGAAACTACGGATATTTGCTAACAGCAGTGAACAATGGACGTTGATAATTAAATTCTGGACTCACACACCATTCCAACAGGTAAACAGTTAATCATCTATGTATTAAAAGAGTATTAGCATCTGTGTACATGTATGGGTGATTTTATTTAGTAAGTTCAGTGTAAATACGTAATATAATTGTAAATACGTACATTAAAAATACATGGATGACACAAGAAATTGAAAATACTTATTTCCATTATGGTTCATTTAAAATCAAATGACAAAATAGAAGTTACTCACTCACTCAACTTCAACCGCTTATCCAGGATCAGGTCATGTGGCAGTAGCTCCAGCAGGGGACCCCAGACTTCCCTTTCCTGGGCCACAATGACCACCTCTGACTGGGGGAGCCTGAGGCTTTCCCAGGCCAGTGTGGGGATATAATCTCTCCACCTAGTCCTATTCCCGAGGTCTCCTCCCAGATGGATGTGCCTGGAACACCTCCGTAGGGCGGTGCTCAGGGGGCATCCTTATTAGATTCTCAAACCACCTCAGATGGCTCCTTTCAACGTGAAGGAGCAGCGGCTCTACTCCGAGCTCCCCACTCTATCTATAAGGGAGACACCAGCCACCCTCCTGAGGAAGTCCATTTCAGCCACTTGTACCCGCAATCTAGTTCTTTTGGTCATGACCCAACCCTCGTGACCATAGTTGAGAGTAGGAATGAAGATTGACCAATAGACTAAAAGCTTTGCCTTTTGGCTCAGCTCCCTTTTCGTCACAACAATACAGTAGAGTGAATGCAATACCGCCCCTGCTGCACCAAATCTCCGGCCAGTCTCTCACGCCATTGTCCCTTCACTTGTAAACAGGACCCCGAGGTAGTTGAACTCCTTCACTTGGGGCAAGACTGCATTCCCTACCAGTAGGCAATCTATTGTTTTCCTGCTCAGAACCAGGGCCTAGGATTTAGAGGTGCTATTCCTCATCCCAGCCACTTCACACTCAGCTGCAAACCAATCCAGTGAGTTTTGGAGGTCACAGGCCAATGAAGCCAACAGGACCACATCTGCAAAAAGCAGTGAGGAGACCCTGAGCCCACCAAACTGGAACCCCTCCTCCCCCAACTACGCCTCAATATCCATGTCCATTAACATTACAAACAGGATTTGTGACAAGGCGCTGCCCTGGTGGAGGCCAACCCCCACCAGAAACGAGTCCGGCTTACTTTTGTGGGGAGGTGATGGTCTAGTCGTTAAGGTGTTGGGCTTGACACCAGAAGATCCTCAGTTCAAATCCCCGCCTGACTGGAAAATCACTAAGGGCCCTTGGGCAAGGTCTTTAATCCCCTATTGCTCCCAGTGTGTAGTGAGCGCCTTGTATGGCAGCACCCTGAGATAGGGGTGAATGTGAGGCATAATTGTAAAGCGCTTTGCGCATCTATTGCAGATGGAAAAGCGCTATATAAACGCAATCCATTTACTTTTGAGCACCCGAACACAGATCTCACTTTGTGAGAAGAGAGACTGGATGGCCCTGAGAAGGGACCCCTCCCTCCATACTCCCGCAGCACCTCCTACAGTATCTCTTGGGTCTTCTCCAAGTCCACAAAACACATGCAGACTGTATGGGCATACTCCCAGGCACCCTCCAGGATGCTTGTAAGAGTGAAAAGCTGGTTGGTTGTTCCACAACCAGGATGGAACCTGCATTGTTCCTCTTCAATCAGAGGTACGACTATGGGCCAAACCCTCCTTTCCAGCACCCTGGAGTAGACTTTACCAGGGAGCCTGAGTAGTGTGATGCCCCTGTAATTGGCACACACTCTCTGGTCCCCTTTTTTTAAATATGGGGAGCACCACCCCAGTTTGCCAATCCTTAGGCACTGTCCCAGGCCTCAACGCAATGTTGAAGAGATGTTTCATCCAAGACAGTCCCTTCATATCCAGAGCCTTCAGCATTTCTGGATGGCTCTCATGAATCTCCGGGGCCTTGGCACTGTGACGTTGCTTGACTACCTCAGTGACTTCCACCAAGGAAATTGGTGATAATCCTCCAACAGCTTCCAGCTCTGCCCCTACTACAGAGCATACTCCAGTCTGATGCAGGCATTTGTAAAAGTGTTCCTTCGAGCGCCAGATTACATCCTCAGTTGTGGTCAACAGAGTCCCATCTTTACTGTAGACAGCTTGGATGGTTCCCCTTTTTCCCCTCCTGAGGTGCCTCACAGTCCACCAGAAAGTCCTTCTCCATGGTTACTCTGAACTTCTCCCACATTCCCAGCTTTGCCTCCACCGCAGCAGAGGCTGCCATCCTTCAAAACCGTTGGTACCATGCAACTGCCTCCGAAGTCCCCCGAGATAACATATCTTAGAAGGACTCCTTCTTCAGTCAGACGGCTTCCCTGACCACTGGTGTCCACCACAGAGTTCGAGGGTTGCTGCCCCTTGAGGCACCTAAGACTTTCAGGCCACAACTCCTCGCTGCAGTGTCAAGCAATGGAAGCTTTGAACATTGCCCATTCTGGTTCAATGCCCCCAACCTCCACAAGGATGCTAGAAAAGCAAGGTGTGAGTTGAAGATCTGTTGGACTGTGGGCTTGTCCAGATGTTCCCATTTCATCTGCACTATCTATTTATCCAAAGTCCTCCCCCACCTTCTGATCCAACTCACCACCAGATGGTGATCAGTTGACAGCTCTGCCCCTCTCTTCACCTGTGCCCAGAAAATGCAGCCTCAGATCAGATGATACTATCACAAAATCAAGCCTAGGGTGCTCTGGTACCATGTACACTTATGAGCATCCTTATATTCACACATGGTGTTTGTTATGGACAGTCCATGGCTGGCACAGAAGTCCAATCACAAATGACAATTCGGGGTTAGATCGGGGAGGCTGTTCCTCCCAATTATGCCTCTTCAGGTGTCTCTGTCCTTGCCCACATGTGGATTGAAGTCCCCCAGCAGAACAATGGAGCCCCATACAGGAATCCACTCAGGGACACCAAGAACGTACCCAAATACTCCAAACTGCTGTTCAGTACATACGTGCAAACAACAGTCAGAATCCCCCCAAGCCACCCAAAGGTGCAAGGAGGCAACCCTCCCATCTACCGGTATTAACTCCAACATAGCAGTGCTCAACCTGGGACTCGTGAGTATCCCCACAAACGGGTCTGATCCACAAAGGCCCTCTACTGTCACTGCCACCCATGGGATAGCACACTGCATACCAGCGGTTCCCTCTGTGGGTGGTAACCCCACAAGGTGGAGATGGAAGGTCCACATTGCTTTTTGGGCTGTGCCTGGCCTTGGCTCTGTGGCAAGCTCAGCCACCAGGACCTTGCTCATGGACCCACCACCCAGGCATGGCTCCAGACGGGGGCCCTGGGCTTCCTCTGGGATGGGTCAGATCTCCTCTGCCTCATTTTGTTATGGTGTCTTGTCCCCTTAGTCTGGCCCTTCGACTGAGACCAATTTGCCATGGGAGACCCTACCAGGAGCACAAAGGCTCCAAACAACACAGCTCTCAGGTTCATAGTGGCACAAAAATAGAAATATAGAAGTAATAATAAAATGAAATAATAATAATACTAATAATGTTAATAATACAAATAATAACAATAGTTTGTATATGATAACAAGAGCCTGAACAATTTACACTCAACAAAAATATAAACGCAACACTTTTGGTTTTGCTCCCATTTTGTATGAGATGAACTCAAAGACCTAAAACTTTTTCCACATACACAATATCACCATTTCCCTCAAATATTGTTCACAAACCAGTTGAAATCTGTGATAGTGAGCACTTCTCCTTTGCTGAGATAATCCATCCCACCTCACAGGTGTGCCATACCAAGATGCTGATTAGACACCATGATTAGTGCACAGGTGTGCCTTAGACTGCCCACAATAAAAGGCCACTCTGAAAGGTGCAGTTTTATCACACAGCACAATGCCACAGATGTCGCAAGATTTGAGGGAGCGTGCAATTGGCATGCTGACAGCAGGAATGTCAACCAGAGCTGTTGCTCGTGTATTGAATGTTCATGTCTCTACCATAAGCCGTCTCCAAAGGCGTTTCAGAGAATTTGGCAGTACATCCAACCAGCCTCACAACCGCAGACCACGTGTAACCACACCAGCCCAGGACCTCCACATCCAGCATGTTCACCTCCAAGATTGTCTGAGACCAGCCACTCGGACAGCTGCTGGAACAATCAGTTTGCATAACCAAAGAATTTCTGCACAAACTGTCAGAAACCGTCTCAGGGAAGCTCACCTGCATGCTCGTCGTCCTCATTGGTGTCTCGACCTGACTCCAGTTCGTCGTCATAAGCGACTTGAGTGGGCAAATGCTCACATTCGCTGGCGTTTGGCACGTTGGAGAGGTGTTCTCTTCACGGATGATGCAGAGGAAGATGTGTTGCACTACATGAGGCAAATGGTGGTCACACCAGATACTGACTGGTATCCCCCCCCCAATAAAACAAAACTGCACCTTTCAGAGTGGCCTTTTATTGTGGGAAGTCTAAGGCACACCTGTGCACTAATCATGGTGTCTAATCAGCATCTTGGTATGGCACACCTGTGAGGTGGGATGGATTATCTCAGCAAAGGAGAAGTGCTCACTATCACAGATTTCAACTGGTTTGTGAACAATATTTGAGGGAAATGGTGATATTGTGTATGTGGAAAAAGTTTTAGATCTTTGAGTTCATCTCATACAAAATGGGAGCAAAACCAAAAGTGTTGCGTTTATATTTTTGTTGAGTATATAAATACATAAAGTCAGTGTCCAGCTGCTCTGAACGCATATGGTTCACTGCTGCTTTGTGTGACCTGAAGAGATGCCCATTTCCCCAAAATAAATCAACACTTGAAAGAAAGCTGCTGCTGTGCTGATGTCAGAGTGCAGGTGTTCTTACTTTAGAGGTTTGGCTGTGTGACAGGAAGGTGACTCTGGTGAAAGGGTCAGACAGTCCTGAGGCATCAGCAGCGATCAGTCCACGTGCCTGATACATGTGACACCTCAGCTGGAAGTCATGTGGCCCTGAAAAAACACTCACACAGTGTAAGATGCAGGAATGCCAGCTGAGTTTAAAGGATCATAATTTTTATAATACATGAAGAGAAGCACAAATTAGATGTAAGAATTCAAAAATTCTAGCTATTGTGCCACTTTAAAAATGCACGTTACCTACTGCTGGAACATTTCAAGTGATTGGCTGATGATGTTGTTGAGCTGTGCACTTAAACCCATGGTGTGATTCTCTGTTGATTATTATCTCCATCAAAGAGGTTTTGTTTGCCCCGGCATCTGCCTGTAGATACTCTGTTCGGTTTGACTATCGCAAAAGGTTGCAAACAATTTACAGTCTCAGGGCAAAGAGTTGATTAAATACTGGTGCAAGCCAAGATCAAGAATTTTGCATTTGATCTTTGAACTCTGATCTGGGTCACTGGATCTTAAGGCTGAGTCACACAGATACAGCAAAAGGATTAGCTGCATATTTAAATATCTTCTCTGTGGGCAAATCGCCAGTCTCCCATGGAGTTGAGATGCTAATGAACAAATGACATTGCATTTACATGGAGTTCTGCACTGAGCAGAATTACAGGATTACAGACAAATATGCAGTATTTGTGCAGAGTTTGAAAGTCTGAAAGCATGACTTCATGTTTCCTCACTTGACCAGCTCCACTCCTCTCCTTGCTGAGAGAGAGAGAGAGACAGAGAGCGAGACAGAGAGGGAGAGAGACCGCTGTCTATTTCTTCAAGACACGGAGCTGCGCATACTGTGTCAGTACTTTCTCTGCTTGCTAGACGTCTACCCAAACAGAACACCATATTGAACCATCGGACAGCTGCAGGAAAATAAAAAAAAATATGCAGACAACAAAACAGCAAACAAACGAGCAATCAGTGGGAGAGTTTTCCGCCTGATCGCCACTCAAAGTTTTGAACATGCATGAAACTTTCTGACAAATTTGGCGGACATCAGCTGACAAGGAAAGCATTTTGTGAATGGGAAAAGAACTTTTGCCGCACAAAACAAAACATGAACATACAGAATCAGTTCCTCATATGTTTGGTTGATCCATCACCATGTGACTAGGGATTAGTGCTGAAAGGATTAGTTGAGTAACTCGAATAATTCGATTACAAAAATGTTAGAGGAAAATTCTGTGACTCGAAGTTTCATTTAACACTGTAGTACATATGCCAGGCCTGTGTGTGGTGCTGTAACATCCCCAGAAAAAACAGAAGACTAGAGCATGCGGCATGTAAACGCTAATCAATTTAGCACAAAAGGCTACCACTTTCCAACGCGACACACAGAGTAAAAAATAGCCTTTTAAGAGAAAGGCGGTCCATGCTGATCATCTGAAATAGACTTACTGCACATTTAAAGTGAAGCAGTGTGTTTGCCTATTTAAAAAAAAAAAAAACACACACGGTCCACTCTGCATGGGTGGACAGCTGCTGTCTCTCTCTGCCCGAGTCACAGCTCCATTCTCGGCCACACTGACAAACAATTTCTGAAAGAAGATCCTCTCGGCAAAAGTCCACTCTTTCTTCTGTGTTTTGCTCAGACTCGCATTTCACTTTTTAATTTTCACTTTTTTGGGCAACACACAATGCTTCATAAACACTGTAACTTAAATAAAATAATAAAAAAATAACTGACTGCAAGGCTTGCATGTTCAACCTCCAGCTGAAATACACTTGCTGAATCACAGCGAAAGAGGGATTAAAAAAGACACACAGGGACCCTGTCCACCAACCTTTAAAAAAAAACTTAAAAATGGTTAAAAACAAAACAGAAAGCCACATCCCATCACCATTTCAGCAAAATGTCAAAGAGTTTGGCGCAGTGACATTGTGCCATTGCTTAGTAGGGAGAGCCCTGGACTATTGATGTTTACAAATGCGAAAGTACTTTTTATCCAATTACTCAATTAATCGCCAGAATAATCTATAGAATACTTGATTACTAAACTAATCGATAGCTGCAGCCCTACTGGGGATGTAAGAATTTCCTTTAATGATCAGGATTAAATGTCAGAATCTGCTCCTTGATCCACATTCCTTTGATGCTAAGTGCAGGACCAACAACACCCAGAGACACAAACTGCAATGAAAGCATAACCAACATTAATGAATCAAAGCAAGCATTAACAAGAATTATGGCTCGGTGATCAGAATCAAATGATAGGATCAAAATGTCAGGTCAACAAACATTGAGCAATCAGCATCAATGGCCTGATTTACTAAGATCCACCATAATTAGTGCTAAATTGTGTGTTGGTTTGGAAACAGTTTTGCAGGTAAATGCACAATTGATAACTCGTGGAAATGTGATGTAGATAGCAATATGTAAATAAGGATTTTGGCTATGTTAATGGACGTAAGCACAGAATGAAATTAGATCAGCTACATAAGCACATTCATTGATTCATCTTCTATACCCACTTACTCTAATCAAGGTTCATGGCAGGCAGTCATATAGACAGTCATATTCACACCTAAGGTTAATTTAAAGTGTCCAGTTCACTTAAATTATTTATGTATGGCCCTGCAAAAGACTGGCATCCTGTCCATGGTGTACACCGCCTCAAGTCCTAGGACTGCTGAGATAGGCTCCATTACCCAAGTGACCCTTAATTTGAGTACGGAGTGAGTATGGAAAATGGATGAATGGATGGAAATTTGCAAAATGAGTAACAGTAGCAATCTATCATCACATTTTGGACATAATTCACCATTCAAGAGTGTCACCTGTGGTTACAGGGTGCTTCCTGCCTTACATGTGTTAACGAGCGAAGACACGCATATTGATGGCTTCCCGTCAGTGCCCCTGTGGAATGTGCAAATTTCCAGTTTTATACTGCTCACCTGGATACATATTGCAAAACTGTGAGATTCCAATTATTATAATCACTGTATTCGTGACCCCAAGGGACTACTTAAATTAGCTACTTAACCAGTCACAAACCTTATGAATCAGTCAGCACGTTGTGCTTTGATTGTCCAGGCACGATTTGTGTAAGTTGAGATTCTGATGTTACACTGAGCCTATATTCCAGAAATGATTGCCAGTGGTTGCTTCCTTGATCAAAAGCTTGTTTGAGAGAAAAGGGAGGGGGACCCCCATGTCCACCATCTTGTGTGTTTTAAGGTACTGCATTGTTCAAAGGACCGCCGTGTCTGCCATTTTGTGAAAAAAAAAAAACAAGCACGTTTTTAAGAATTTATTGTTGTGAGTGGAAAGGTTTGGAGAGGAGGTGTTGCCTGCTTCAAAACCCCTCTGTGTGCAAATTATGTCACGACGCACCGATGTCACAACGCTACCCACAGCTTGACGCGCCGCCGTCAACCTGTGCTACGTCACACGCTCGATGGAAACAGTCGCCATCTTAGTACGCCCGCTCTGAGCTGCTTAGCGGCCACAAGCGGTGTTGAAAATCATAGATCATGAACGATTTACTTCATCAGCGAAGTCATGCAACAACTCTGACAAGTGCAACCACCACCCTCAGTCATCAAGACAGGGTGGAAAGAGCCAACCGAACTGTGGTGACCATCCTGCGCAAATATGTGGCAGACAACCACAGAGACTGTGATGTGAAACTTCCCCAGGTCCTCATGGCCATCCAAGCGACCCCTCATGAATTGACGGGGTTCTCCCCTTTTCTCCCATGCTCCCCCTTCACCTGCTGTACCAGCCAGGGGAGGCAAACATTGTAACGGCGTACACGGCTCAACAATACATGACTGACCTGACTGAACATCTGAAAGCCACGTTCTCCTTTGCTCAAAAACACTTGAACAAAAGCGCAGAAGGACGAAAAGCCTACTATGACCAGAAGCCGTCCCACCATGAGATACAAGTGAGGGACAAGGTGTGGTACTACTCGTTTGGGCAACCCAGCCAGAAAACAACCAGGTTAACTCACAAGTTGCTACCCAGTTGGACAAGACCGTATTTGGTGACTGACAAACTCTCCGCCGTCGTATACCAAATCAAGGTCAGCAAGGGTCAAAGAGAACCAGTCTTCAAGTGGGTACACCGCAACCAAATTAAGCCTCACAAAACCCCCATGGGACTCGCCGGGGACGCCACAGTCGCCGATAGAACTTAAAACCACTCATTAGGTGGAGAGGACGCAAAGAAGGAATATCGACACCTGCTGCGTCCCAAACAATCGCGTCACACCGATCAAGACAAATTAAGAAAATAATATTAACTTCCAACAGGACAAATAAAACAACCCAGGTGATCTCACCAACACCACTGTAGTGGGGGTGTGCCACCACATGACCTCAAAGCACTCCTTAACAACAAAAAGAAAAAGAGGCGACAGCCTAACGTTCCAATCGAGAATCAATTCAGATAATATAAACTCTGTGCTATAAGCCAGAAAAGCAAAACAAAATCTCTAACCATTTCCAGAAAAATTTCTAACCATGATTGTTGTGTTTGCCAGGATGACCTGGCTTGTGACCCTGCTGCTCCTCAGCGCAACCGTCGCCAACACCTCCCCAGACGTGGTTGAATTCGGACCAGAATCGGGCATCGTCCTGAAGGACCAGCCCAGCTTATTGATAATGAACTGCTGCTTGCACACGCAGAGGGTGTTCATCAGGCTCGACCCCACAGAAGTGTACAAGGCCAACTTCGCCAGCAGTACAGTGAACCTGGTCTCCTGGGCAGGTAGCCGGTGGACCAAGTCTGTCCTGAAGCATGCTGAGGCAGACATAGTCCACATGCTACGCCAGATGGAGAAGTTCACGGTAACACAAGCAGAACTGAGTGGACTCAACAAAAGAGAGAAGACGTTCATTGGAGGTCTGCTAATGGCAGCCTCAGCTGTAGGATCCCTCTTCAGTTTTGGCTTATCAGCAGCAGTTAGATAGGGTAACACCATCACACTATCAACAGTAAAGAGACACGTTAGCGAGCTCCAAGAGAGAGAAGGTCTCGCGACCATCGGACAAACCGTACGAGACACCGTGGTAATCCTTAACACCCATACCAACGTGCTCAAAAAGACCGTGGGCGTACTTGACCAACTTACGTCAGTGTTGCAGGAAGACTATGAACACACACAGATGTTGAGTATGCTCATGGCGGACATGACCAGGGACGTCGGATCTTCAATTGACAGCCTCGCCGTCTGTAGGATTCCACCCTACATTGTTCCTTTAACCCTGGTCCACCAAAATCTAGAGTCTGCAACCCATAGCTTAGTCACGCCGCTACAAACTCACCTCGCGTACCCGTTGGGAAGCTCAATTCCAATCTATGTAGATCCAGAGGATCTGGAAATGGCGTTTCTAATTAACTTGCCTATTGTCACTACTGAAAACATCTACAGACTACAAAGTGTTGTGAACGTAGGTCTCTGGTAAGGAGACAATCACCTTAAGATCCACACACCACCCGTAGTGGCCTTCAACAACACTAATCCTGAGCTATACCTAGTGCCGAATCTCAAAATGTGCACTGTCACTAAAGATATCCATTATTTGTGTCCCAGCAAACCTTTCATTCGAGATGACACTGCCGGCATCTGCGGTCTCAAAACACTTACAGGGACAAATCGCTGTCCAGTGACCATCACCGAAAAAGCTTGGGACTCTGACGAGGGCGGTCGCATCTCCTCCACTCTCCCTTATCTCTGTTCTCTGCCTTTAACCTTCCAGTCCCTACTTCACCAGACTGTGAATTCCTCAAATTATATTGGATTCTGGATCTATTGGACCACTATTGGATTAACCATGGAATTGATCAGCTGGTCTCTGAACGCTACTGACACCATTTTTTCTACGAGAAGGTCAGGACCGGGGGATCCTACCTGCCCAGATGGAACATATCCTGCAGGCTATGTCCTCGATTCCTGGGGGTCTTGGCATGTTGCATGCTTGGCGCCTTTCTCCATTGAGGACGTCGAGGATTTATTCATTTTTGGTCTCATGGTAGCAGGGCTGGTACTTTTTGGCTTATGTGCTGCCCTGATCTACCAGAAAATTGGCAAGACGGCGGCATCAAGAACCATGGCCCCTCGCTTGTCTGTCATGATTAACGAGGTTGGCAAGGCAGTGCATTCTCAGACTGCGATGACTCTTGAACTCAGATGCAAATTGGATCACATCTTGGAGCAGATGCGTGCTTTGCAGTTGAAGCTGAAGATTTCAGAGGCTGGTGAATATTCTTCATTCATAATTGAGAATATTCTTAATTCATAATTGGGATTTGGTTGTGCAAGTGGAACTGTTAAAAAGTAATTTCACTGCTGTAACAATAACATTACAGGCTTATCAAGCCTGAAGGCCAAATTGCCCGACTGTCTCCTCCAGAGGGATTTGTTTTGGCCTGGAGAACATTGGCTGTTTCTTATCTCATCTCACAAAGACAATAAACTGCTTTTCACAGGACTGAAGCATGTTCCATTCCCTCCCCCCAAACCTCCCTTCCCCCATCAACACCCACCCTTTCCAGCGCCTGCTTATCATCATTCCTTTTCCCTTTGGCGGGGGCGGTGCAGTTTTAGCTGCAAGCCCACATCCCCCCCCCCCCCCACAAGCTGATGGCGGCGCAACTCAGGGTTGCTGCGTGGCCTTCACCCACTTGCCTCAATTCGGATAACAGACTTCTTCAAACTTAGTGCACATAAACAATGTCAAATGTGTATGTGTTGCCTTTAATTCTGATGTGTGCCATTATTATGGTAAACAAGTAATAACTGTGGACTAATTGCTGTCTGAAGTAACTGGAGTGTAAACGTAATTTCTCCATTGTGAGACCAATAAAGTATATCTAATCTAATCATGCCATACCGCCAAGTCACAGACACTCAGGTAGAGATAGTAGGACTACGCTGGTTAGTCAACACCCCTGAAAAATCAGCCCTACTAGTGTACGACCGTCATGACACATCGACTAGTATCGAACTCCCTCGAAAGACTTTGTGGGTCACAGTACCCGAAAACGCCCTGCTCCGTATTGGTGAGGTATCTCTCTACCACCTGCATCCTGACCAATACGAAGGAGCCACTGAAGTGTCCGATTTTTATAACCAAACCGCTATCGAACTAGACCAACAAACCCTGGAGAAAATCCAGTATGAGGGCTCTCAAGTCATCGACGTGGCCCCGATACATAAAGTTTTAAAAGAGATTCGAAATCAAGATCTCAGACCCTACCAAGCCCTATCATATACTTGGTCTACTCCTGACACCCTGTTTGTAGCCACACTCATCAGTTACTTAACTACCCTCGGCTTAGCTCTGTGGGCGCACAGATACGCCAATACCCTTCAGAATGGCATAACCAGGTGTTCTTGAGCCTGAAGGAAAAGACGTGCGGTTGAACCGTCTGAATACATCGAAGCTAACCCAAATTTAGACCAAGAACCCAAAACTGACAAGGTATCCGAGCTACTAAATTTGGATTAGCCAAACCTGCTGTGAATAGTGTAAATAAATAGGCAAATGTAGGATGTGGTACCATAGTCGGACCACTTTAGTTATGTAATAGTCACCCTAAGCCACTCTGCTGGTCTGACACTAACCCTCCTCAGCCTCACTGCCAGTGGAAGACATCACCCATCAACCTTCACAGCCTTCCTCATCTTGGCAATTCAATGTTGGAGATCCAAAGTTGAATCAAGTGGGGGAATGTCATGGAAAGCTGTAATCAACCTCAACATCTTAAGTTTGCATATAAGCAAAGGCTATGAAAGTTTCTTCAAAAAGGATAAATTCAACACAGCAAGGCCTGGTATATCTCCAGGTGTCAAAGGGAGACTCTCCGAGCCGGCACGGGATGGCTCAGTGTCATAAAACCCCCACCCTTGCCGTGCCTTTTAACATTCAGTCTTAACAAAATGTATTTTGTTTTACTTGAAATACTCATCACTCACTCAACTTTAACCGCTTTTCTGGGTTCAGGTTGCAGGGGCAACAGCTCCAGCAGGGGACCCCAGACTTCCCTTTCCCGTGCCACATTGACCACCTCTGACTAGGGGATCCCGAGGCATTCCCAGGCCAGTGTGGAGATATAATCTCTCCACCTAGTCCTGGGTCTTCCCCAGGGTCTCCTCCCAGATGGACGTGCCTGGAACACCTCCCTTGAGAGGCGCCCAAGAGGCATCCTTACCAGATGCCCGAACCATCTCAGCTGGCACCTTTCAATGTGAAGGAGCAGCGACTCTACTCCGAGCTCCCCACAGATGACTGAACTTCTCACCCTATCTCTAAGGGAGACACCAGCCACCCTCCTGAACTTGAAATAAACAATACTTACATTGGAGCAAATTTAGCTTATGTTATTGACAAACTGTAATACTGTAGTGACCTAAATATATGGTCCAAGTTGTAATAAATTTTGTCTTTTATCAGGTTGTCCAGAAGGATGAAGCAGAAAACGAGCTTGCGAGTTCCACAATGGCTGCATTTGTCATCAGGGAGGAGGAGGATTCTCCACAGCCACCACTTTAAATCGGTGTTGTCATCGAAGGTGTGGAAGTCCTAAATGGGTTGCCATCCATCGCGCATGCATGTGCCATGTTATTTGGCCTAATATATGTGCTGAACCTGAGCTATCCAGGTGAGCTGAAACACACCTTTGATGCACTACAGAAGATCTTTATGGAGATCGAGCCAAAGAAAATGACTGGCAAAGTGCTCAGTCTCAGTGCTAAACTGTGAAACTTCAATTTGCCAAGAGAAATGTTTGGATCCGGTGTTTTTTGTTGGGTTTTAGAGCTTATGTTCCAGAATAGTGTATCACTGTTAAAAGGCGGAAACAACTTGAAAACTAAGGGTAACAGTGAGGGCTGGACTGGGGAAATTTTTCAGGTGGGGCATTTTTAACCAAGACCAGGCCACCACCAGGTATCGAAGGGGGAAAAAAAATTAAGCCTGCTGTGACAGTGTGTTTTTTTTTTTTTTGGTCCCTTAACCGATCAATGTGCACCAGGAGACACATCCATTTTAACACTATAAGAAGCATTATGAAAAGTTCTCCCGAAATACAGTTATCATAGGCTTATCAAAAGTACGATCTATTGACAGTAGGTCACATTACTTTTTAGACATAATAAGCCGTCATTTCATTCAGCCTTGTTACTTAAATTTAGAAATAGAAATTATATAAAAACATGTGTTATAGAAATACTGTAGGCTATACTATAAATAATATATCATTACTTGTGTGATACAATTCATCATATAAAGCAAGAAATGACTGGATGACTGGACCAATGACTGGATACAAAGGTTGAACTTTTGAAACTGCAATACACAAAAAGGCCACAAGATGGAGACAGTTAATAATAATAATAATAATAATAATAATAATAATACATTTTATTTGTATTGCACCTTACATTTCAAAGAAATCTCAAAGTGTAGTGAGACAGACAGTTGTCTATCTCACTACAAGCTACAAGTAACATCAAGGATTTCTTTTATTACCAATTTGTGTTGCTAATCAACTTAGAGAATGACTCTCAATTTAAAGTAAAATGTTAGGTATGTGAAATTATGCCAGGAAAACACATTTTAGACAGGGACACCGTTATACCACGCCACCACACCGCAGACTGTGTAAAACAGCATACTTCGTATGACCGACGCACGACCGTCACACAAATAGAATAAAGAATAAAGAAACAACCTAGGAGCGACAGCATGGTAGCTAGCCATGCACACCATTTGCACAAGTTACATTGCTAGGCTAGGTTACGTGACTGGCAGAGTTAGCACGAACGGAAATAATATCCAACCTTAATTCATATCTGAGTGACCCAGTTAGACAGCACTTTACTTCGGACCAGAAGATCAGAATGTCTCTCTCACACACAGATGTCTGATTTATGAACAAGTTAGGTTGCTGTTCATCAATTAATAGCTGAAGTTAACCTTCACTTACCGTCATGGCCGTAGTGGTCCCCGCCTCACTTTATAGTCACCCTTTCTTGACTTCAATGAAAATATATACTTGTTTTATAAAAAGTAAAATAAAGACCTCTTTCTTGACCTCATATTTAACTGTTGACAGCACTGTAACAGTAAAACTTGTAATTTCCAACCTACATTGTTAATAAATGTAACTATTATAAGACCCCACTCTTCACGGGGATCTTCAACACCTCCCTGGAGTCATGCCATGTTCCAGTATGTTTCAAGTCCTCAATCATAGTTCCAGTTCCCAAGAAACCACGCGTCACTGGACTTAATGACTACCGTCCTGTGGCTCTCACGTCTGTAGTCATGAAGACCTTCGAACGCCTGGTTTTATCCCACCTGAAGTCCATCACCGACCCCCTCCTGGACCCCCTGCAGTTTGCCTACAGAGCCAACAGGTCTGTAGATGACGCCATAAACCTGGCCCTGCACTCCATCCTGCAGCACCTGGACTCCCCAGGAACCTACGCTAGGATCCTGTTTGTGGACTTCAGCTCTGCATTCAACACCATCCTTCCAGCTTTGCTCCAGGACAAGCTTTCTCTGCTCCACGTGCCCAACTCCACCTGCAGGTGGATCACAGACTTCCTGACGGACCGGAGTCAGTGTGTGAGGCTGGGAAAAAATGTCTCGAACACTCGGGCTCTCAGCACAGGATCTCCACAGGGCTGTGTCCTTTCCCCTTTGCTCTTCTCCCTCTACACTAACTGCTGCACCTCCAGCCACGACTCTGTAAAGCTCATCAAGTTTGCGGACGACACCACCCTCATCGGACTCATTTCAGATGGGGATGAGTCTGCCTACAGGAGGGAGGTGGACTGGCTGGTGACCTGGTGCAGCAGCAACAACTTGGAGCTCAACGCCCAGAAAACAGTGGAGATGATCGCGGACTTCAGGAAAGCCACAGCCCCCCGCCCTCCCTCGCCCTCACCAACAGCCCCATCACCACTGTGGTCTGTCACCGCTTCCTCGGCACCACCATCACCCAGGACCTCAAGTGGGAGTCAAGCATCAGCTCCCTTATCAAGAAGGCCCAGCAGAGGATGTATTTCCTGCGGCAGCTGAAGAAGGCCAAGCTGCCTTTCCAGCTGATGGTGCAGTTCTACACGGCCATCATCGAGTCCATCCTCTGCTCCTCCATCACGGTGTGGTATGCCGGGGCCACAGCCAGGGACAGACACAGACTGCAGCGCATTGTGGCCTCTGCTGAGAAGGTGATCAGCTGTAGCCTTCCATCTCTCCACGACCTGCACGTCTCCAGGACTCTGGGCCGAGCAGGTCGGATCACAGCTGACCCTTCTCACCCTGCACACGGTCTATTCAAACCACTCCTCTCGGGCAGGAGGCTACGGTCCATCCGGACCAGAACCTCCCACCATAAGAACAGTTTCTTCCCCTCTGCCGTTAGACTCATGAACACCTCATAACTCAGTCACCTTAAGCTTAACTCTGTCACTTTATCATTTTATCACTGGTCACTTTAGACAATGTACTTTGGTTTTTATTTTTCTGTTTCTCTGTTTTTCTGTTGCACACAGCCTTTCATATTTCATATTTCTTTTTTTTTATCTTATATTTTATCTTATTTTGACAAATATGTTATATTTTATCTTAGCATTTTATCTCTTCTTAATGTTGCACCATTGTACCGAAGCAAATTCCTAGTCTGTGAATCAATCAATCAATCAATCAATCCTGTTCACTGGCAATGGCAATAAACTTCTTCTGATTCTGATTAAATTCTTTCTAACATTTTTCTAATATTTAAATTTTCTCTAAACATTTTACTTGTCGAAATTATTATTATTTTAAGTAGTATTAGTAGTTGTAGTAAAAAAGGCTTCAAAACTGGACTTTTAATCTAGGGGTGTTGTGAGGGGGCGACATCCTTGCCCCACACCCCCATTCCATCTGGATTCGCCCTTGCTTTGGCGTTTGAGCACAAAGAATGGATAACATTTATTTATGCAGAAAACATGACCAGATTTACAGGTCAGAAAGTTTTATTGCGTTTTCACATCATGCGCTCCCCAGAAAAAGAGTTTAGGTGCATTTGAGTGGAAAATAGTGTTAGTTGTTGACGTGTCGCGGAGGATCAGCTGTTTTAACGTGCAGATACGGAGCGGCTCAGCTCAGCTCTAAATAAAGGAGGAAAAAAAGCATAAAAATGTCTTTGTAAAGCTCAGTACAGGTGTGCTGTTGTCACTGCGCTTTAAGAGGTGACGACGAGTCGTAGCTGCTACAAAAAAAACAAACAAAAAAAAAAACGCGGATGAAAAGCTCACAGCTCGCTTTACTTAGTAAAAAAAACAAAACAACAACAACAACAAAAAAAAAACGCAGGCCAGTAGGCCATCAGGCCACCGGGCAAATGCCCGGTGTGCAATACTATCAGTCCAGCGGTGGTAACAGTCTTTATGGTTTTGTTTTATTATTGACATAAGTGATGTTTGTATTAAAAATGTAATAATTTAGTAATGCATAGATGACCAAGCTTTGATTACGGTTTGAACTACAAGCCATTAAACATTTTCTTAATAATTTAGATTTCTTGATCTCACATTTGTATTTGGTCAACATAATTTTCTGTTTTTGCATTCATTCATACAGTTCTCCTTGGACATTGTTAAAGATTTTTTTACATCTCCTAATGGCTGTTACATATGAAGAGTTCAGATACAAAACTCAGTATCTCCAAAACCATACATTTTTAGTTGACGCCAACATGTACTTGGCTGTCAAGGGGACCATTTGTGTGCAAAATATGAAAGAATTTGAACAAACGTTTTCATTTTATTGATGAAAGTCTGTGCATTTCCGCATAGGGTTTCCTTTAAATCTTCATTTTCAACTGCATTTTTCTCCATTTGGAAAAAAAGGACTTACTGGGTTTTGCATCTGAACTCTTCATATTTCAAGTGTTGCATGCTTTATTGCTTCACTAATTTGAATTGTTACATGGATGTGGGAGTAATACTCTGTTTCGTCTTTAAGCATATAAATATACTTTTTTTTTTCCAAAAATAGCGAAGTTTGCACACTGGAGACTGTTCTGCACTTAATGGCTTGGACATTTTAGGATTAAAAATGTTTAGACCACAAGTACTTTGTGTAAGCATTATGTGAATGTTAGTTGAAATGTTTAAAGAAATATATTTTTGTTCCTCAAGTGCTAATGTGGACAGCACGTGCAGGAAATTGGTGTGCTAACTGCTAAAATCATTGTTGATTGCTGGCAATATATGCACTACAATAAAACGCCAAGGTTTTTTGAAGATTTTTTGGGGTGTTTATTTATGGAAAGTGAGTTAAGCATTAACTTAAACAGGATACTATTAGATTCATTTGAAGTACAAAAAAAAAGTGATAACAATATTTGTGCAAATCTAGATTTTGTCCTTGACCAACTATGTGTTATTGTATTAACCTAAATATTTTAACTATGGAGTAATCAGAAATTAGAGTTTGTTCTAAGTAAGAAATTTATCTTGAAAAAAAATATTTACTTGTAATTCTAATTACTTGTAACAAAATTACATGAATTTTATTAGTTTTTTCAAAGTAAAAAATCAATTTGTTTAAATGAAACTAAAAATATTAGCTTTTTCCAATTTGAAAAAAATGTTTGAAACAAAGTAAATTAGGTGTAGATTTTTGTCTTGTGGGAATGTAAGCTTTTGATTGACATTAAATTAAAATTTATGGTTTCACCCAAAGCTTAAAAATAATTTGAGACAAGCTAAACTATTCAACTTATTTTATCAATTTCAAAGTAAAACCTTGTTTGGATTTAACCGTAAATCTCAATTTTATCAAAAAGAAATAATTTGGTTGTATCAAAGTGAAAACAGGTCCTTGTTCATTGAAACAAATAAACTTTTTTATTTGAACTAATACAATTTTTTATGTTTGAGAAAACTAATATTTTTGGTTGACATTAAATCAAAATGTATGGTTTTAACCAAATCATAAATATACATTATGAAAAACTAAAAAAAATTAGCTGTAACAAATTACATCAATTTTTTTAAGTTGATCCAAAGTATCATTTTTTCAGTGTATGGTCCACTGTATCAAAGGCTGCAGATAAATCTAAAATAAGAAGAACAACAGAATTCCCTGCATCAACAGTTAAAAGAAGGTCATTAAAAACATTTTAAAAGGGCTGTTTCAGTGCTGTGTCTTAATTTAAAGCCAGACTGAAACTTCTCCCCTATTTCATTAAGATCCAGATAAGCCTGCAATTGGTCACAGACACCTTTCTCTAAGACTTTAGACACAAATGGCAATTTAGAGATGGGTCTATAGTTGGACAACACACGCTCTTTTTGAGGAGCGGCTGGATGACAGCATGTTTTTGAGCTGATGGAAAACAGCCACTTAGTAGAGAGGTGTTCAGTGATAAATGGACTAATACACTCAAAAACATCTTTAAACAAATGACCTGGAACAATGTCCAAAGTGCAGGAAGAAGATTAAGCTGATTAACAATTTTAGTCAGCTCACAAATAGATATAGGATTAAAACAAAAACAGCATGACACACGGATGGATCTGCTGACTCCACCTCAAACACAGGAGATGATCTAAGATCAGAGATTTTATCTCTGAAATAAGAGAGAAAATCTTCAGAAAGGCTGGCCGAGGGCACAGCAATATTGCTAGCACGAGGACTAATAAGCAAATTCAGTGTGTTAAAAAGCACCTGAGGTTTATGACAGTTTGAGGACACAAGATCTGACATGAATCTACTTTTAGCAGCTTTAGCTGCTCTCTGATAGTCAGTCTGTCCCTCAGTATTTGCAAGGAAACGTGAAGATTATCTTTTTTTTCCCATTGTCGCTGAGTGCCTGCAAGAGCGCCTGAGTTCACAAGTGTGCTCGTTTAACCAAGGCTGTGCCATGGGCTTTAGGTGCTTTAGCCGTAAAGGAGCCACTGAGTCCAAAGCCTTTGTGCACGCACCATTGAAATAAGAAAGGAGTTCATTGGGAGTTGCGTTTTCTGAGTCGTTTCTATATGTTTCACGAAAAGCATCAGAAAACAGGGCGGCTGACCCAGTATTGAATGTGCGCACCCGGCGTGCCATGGCACATGGACTGACCACCCTCCGAGACAATGTTAAAGAGAACAAAACAGCAAAGTGATCATAGAAGTGGGTTTCACAAATGCTAATTGCATTAGGATTAAGACCGAAAGAGAGCACAATCTCCAAAATATGCTCCTTCTCGTACGTACAGCTTGACACAGACTGAGTCAAATTAAAAGAGTCAATCAAATTTAAGAAGTCTTTAACCATCGGCTTGGATTCGCAACAGACTTGGAAAATAAAATCCCCAACAATCAGAAAGAGATCGTAATTCAATGATAAGCTGTAGTCTGTAAAGTCCTGAATGAAGTCTTTATTTGTCTTTGAGGGAGATACACCAGCGCGCACAGGACTGGAATATCAAATCACAAAAGTCTGCAGTTAAAAGCTGGAGAACAGATCTGCCGGTTCTTGCCGACAGGTGTAGCTTTTTTTATATACAGTATCTAGCCCACCGCCTATTTTGATAAAGGTATGCAGGGGGTAAAAGCTCGGAGAAAGGTGAAGACTCACCGACTTGGAGCCAGGTCTCTGTGAGCAGCATTATTTCCAGTTTGTGCAATGTAAAGAATTCTTTCAATAAAAACATTTTGTTAGCTATAGATCATGCATTCAACAAGCCAAGGCGTAAAGACACACTTTCGCAGACCCGCGAGGAGCAGTGACACAGCGGCTGGAGGGCGCCAAAATCCACACCGCTGCGCTTCGCCAGGCGTTTCAGCCGAGGTGCTGCAAGTGGCAGATGGCGCAAGCCGGTGTCCAAATGCACAGGGAACACGGGCTGGATACATCATAATCCATACGATCTTCTAGATACTGGGAATCCAGGAGTCCCGAAGAGAGGGACAATTCCACAGTTGGACCTCCAGTGAGCCTTAATTTTCACAAGGACACCTTCACGTTTACTGCACTTTCTGGGTCGCTTCCTCCGCGTGAAGACAGGTAAGCGCAGCAGGTAAGCAGGTACAGAGCTCAAGGGAGGGGGGAGTCTGGATATTTGGTCCCCAAAATTGTTACTTAAAACCAACTCATGAGACAGTTTGAGATCAATGAGTGCCTGGCGAGCCTACACTAGCAATCCAGTGATGTTTTCGCACAAAATAAATGATAGTACAGCAATAAAGAACAGATAACACAGAGCAGGTAGACGACTGCCGGTACATGCTGGCGCCATCTTGAACTTCTCGACATAATTTGATTGTGTGAGCTCTTTCATAGTGCTATGAGAGCCTCTCTGTACACCACCTTAACGAACGGCAGTGAGATACACTGCCTCATGCCTGCAGGCAGTGGAATACCACAATGCTCACAATGCTTCCCCATACAAGAGTGTCACCTATGATTGCAGTGTGTTTCCTGCTCTGCGCATGTTAAAGCCAAAGCCTTCTTGGCCCTACTGTGGTGCTTTTCTCTGTCAGAACTCCCGTAAGGTAATGGACAGTGCCGAACTGTATAAATGTCTGTGACTTGTGAATAAAGAAATCTACATGCACTACAACAAGCGATTAAGATGTAGAAAGAACGTGAGAAATAAATGGTGTGCACTTGCGTTGCCAAAATGAGGAAATTGTGTCTCCTTCCTCCATCACAACTTCTACTCAATACATGCTTTTTTGCACATTTGAAAGATGCAATCTTTAGTGCGCTCTGTCAGTAAATCAGCAAGTGGATGTTGAAAACTATTTGGCAGTGCGGTCTGCTCCGCTTTGTATGCGGAGCAGACCGCACGGGAGCAGAGCGCCTGTCCTGGCTGTCTGCCTCATTTGCTGCGTGACCAGTTGCCATGTACCTTTGCACATGTTTTAACATGTGAAAACATGCAAACTGAAAGTGAAACAGGCCCCAAATTTCAAAAATTAGGATCAAAGCATGGTGATAAATGTCAAAATCAAAGATAAACTATTAATATCAAAGCTCAGTGAGGAGAATCAAAGGTGAGTGTTCAGGATTAGAGCTCAGCAATCAGGATCAAGGATGAGTATCAATGAGTAATTACAAACAAATTGCCAGGATTAACGTCAAATGGTAAGAATAAAAGTCTCCAATCTGGACCAAAGCTGAGTGATCAGGATCAAAGATTAGTATTAAAGTTGAGTGATCACTATCAAACATCATCAATCAGTGTCATAGATGTGTTATCAGGATTCTCTGAGTGCCTGTCCATAGATGTGTAGTAGTTGTAATTTAGACAATGATCCAGGTATACGTATGACAAGTAAAGATTTGGAGGAGGTGTGTGCTCTCTGCATGCCCTCCTGTTTATCATCTCTATATTTGTGTTTGATATGCTGGTTTTAGTCATAGAGATGAGTTTGTTTGTGTGTGTGTGTGTGTGTGTGTGTGTGTGTGTGTGTGAGAGTGAGTGAGTGAGTGAGTGATTATACTCCTTTGATTCATCTTTGAAGTCTGCAGTTTTTGTGTTACATTACAAAAGCGTTACATTAGTGTTACATTAAAAAAAATTACAAAAGCGCCAACAGGGTGAAAAGGGAGTGAAGAGATTAGAAATCTCACCTGTACACATCAGGTGTGTGGGAGGGCTGCTGGCATCACCAGTGCCCCCTGTGGCTGGGCTGAAGCCTTCAGGTAGATCATCCAGCATGTGGCTGGAGTCTGAACAAGCACCAAACCACAGATAGACGTCAATCTTCCCTTGAACAGACAAGTCTGCAACACGCTTCCCTGGAGGCTAGACGCATGTGCACACGTGCGCACACACAAACATGCACGCACGCACGCGCACACACACACACACACACACACACACACACACACACATCAGTACTGCAGGACTGCATTAGCATGTGGTAATTTTCCCACAAAGTGGTGTTGCTTGCTACCTTCAGATACAGTGTGATTATCTTGCCACAGTGGATTCCTCTCGCCTCCTGACTGCTGGAGAACAGCAGGTCCCGGGCTCGGACCCGGGCATATGCAACACGCTTGCTGTTGCTTAGCAACCACACAAAGACATCTGGTACTGTGTGCTGAGGCTACAATATATGAGGAGGAGTGTAGAAAATGTCAGAATGCAAATTGCATTGATGTGCCGTCTATGAAAGTATTAAGCCCCTTCACACATAGCAAGAATGGGCAGGAACTATTCCCGACACAGCAAGTATGGTCATAATCTGGATGCAGTTGGGAGGAAAAGAGGCGTGGTCAGCTGTGTCAAAACACATCCGGACTGCCTTGTGCACACCCCCAGGGTGCCGCCAAAAGATATTTCAGACAACAGTCAAATGACACATACTGCTGTCAGACGGCACTGACATTGGGGCTGTCACTCACCCATACAGTAGCAGATCTACACTGAATTACTTCCCGGGCGACATCCCGTCCAAGAGCCCCCCCCCCCCCCCAAAAAAAATAAACAGATAAAATTTTGCGCAAAGAGCCACATTTTTTTATTATTATATCATTAACATTTTAGAAGTGGCCCTGAAGTTGCAATTGAAATTGACATCAAAACCCCGCAGGCTACAACATTACTCCAGAACAAAACATCCATGAACTGTAAGTTTGAATAAACATGCCCTTACATTAGACACTTTATTAATCTGTCTTTCAGGGAGAAACAATTAGCTCTTTCATTAACCCTCTGGGGCTGACGCCGTTGTACACGATGGCTAAGACCAAGCTTTATTAAATTATAAATAACGTTTTAATGATATGAGATAGAAACATACTTTTTTTGCTGAAAAGTTAACTCCGTGGACTTTCAAGACAGCCACTGGCCATCTTTGTACTCCTCATATGTAGAAGCTGTGTGATGACGTGCGCAATGTGAGTGTCCAATCGGACTTGGTTCACCGTCACATGGCTTTCCAACATCCAATCGTAGGGCAGATTTACCTCACGTGAAAAGCCAAAGATCGTTTTCAGGAGTGATGTTACTAGTTGGCCCATTTGAATAGCCCCCTGGGTGCTCCAATGAGTACACCCAGTGTGCCCTGCACCATTATGCACAGTGATCAGTGAAAGACACCAGTGGACACTCAACTCCCTCCCTGCTTTGCCCCCTTTCCCCCTGTTGCCCTCCACTCACACATAAACACAAACTGGACTGTTTCACTTTCCACTCCCGTCTATTCCATAACCTCCCTAACCTAAGCTGCTGTGAAGATATTGCACTTTATACATACAATACTCTCTGCACAATGATCAACAACTGTATATATTCTTGCTCTGGTCATGGAATTTGCACATATCCATTACTGCTGAATGTTGTCCTGCCACTTTGCACTACAAGTATTTGTTTGTTTACAATTCTACACTTGATACTTATACTTTGTTATTATATTTCTACACTTGATACTTATACTTATACTTTGTTATTATATTTCTACACTTGATACTTATACTTATACTTTGTTATTATATTTCTACACTTGATACTTATACTTATACTTTGTTATTATATTTCTTTAATACCTTCTGTGAGGTCAGGGAGTCCAGAGATCAGGTATTTCAGTTCTCAATATGTCTGTGATGTACTGTAGAAATAACAATAAAGCTGACTAAGACTAAGACTAAGACTAAGCAGACGGAGAGCCAGAGAGTGTGTAACTATCAGGATTGCTCCACTAGTTTGCATGTGAATGTTACTGGATAACTCTGTTGCTTCTCAGCGTAAAGCACTTGTTTACCATATCAATGGAGCGAGGGGGAGGGGCCACTCAGACTCTAAAGACCCAAAGTGGGCCAAAGTGTGAATGAAAGCTGCTTTAGGAGCAGCACAGAACAGTCCAAAACAGAGTAGAAGTAGAAGTTTGTGTTGTAACCTTTGTGTAATAGCAGACAGAAAGTGCTTTGAGATGAAGACAACAAAACGCATAGACCATTTTGTATATATTGTTCAAGATGTGTATTTGTGTTTATTGTTTGAACCTTTTTGTTGTACAGTCTTTCACACAAGACCTCAAATTACCTTTATAAAGTGTTAAAACAGTTGTTTATTATAGTTTGCTGTGTTTTGAATAAATGTGTGTAGAAAATTATTTTCCGCTTTACTTTTTTCTTTCTTATTTTTGTTGGTAAACCATCATTACACTTATAAAACACAACAAAAGCATATATATTTTGAAAGCACAGGTTGTCCTGAAAAGAGAGACATAAAACTTGATTGTGGGATGCAGGGAGAGCTGTTAACAGCAATAATAAAACATTTATGCCAGGCGAGTGAACTGTCCCTCCCATTGGAGAAATCCAGAGGTAATGCTGCATTTACACATAACAACGACAAATCACGAATGCCATGAAGTACATATTCTTGGCCGCTGATCACGAATGTGATTATTCGGGGCAGAGGCGTCAGGTGTCCTCAGGAACTGCTGCAACCTGTTACAACACGTTATGATTAATGGCACGTGTTGCTGGAGAATTATCAGGAACCATTATGCACGGTCAAGAATAGTGTTCCGTGTTGTTGCGCGCTATTGCGCGTAACAGCGCATCGTTAAGTTCTGTCACGTTGTGAATTGTCTCCACACACACACCAATATTCATCCATCCGAATTCAGATCACTATAGTTTTTCAGAAGAACTTTGTGACTGCATGCGTAGTTGGGCTCTGTGCCATGGAGTGGCGTAGAGAGGAGGAGGAGGACAGAGCCAGATGTGTGGCTTCATGCGGCTCTCGCATTTTCCCCAAACATCAGGCACATGCAGCAGGTGGAACACCTGCAGGAGCACGCTGAAGAGCACTGAAATTAGACTTTTGGTGTCAGCAATCAAACTGCGGTGCAGTAGGGTTTAATTGTGCACGCGCTTCTTCCTCCGCCAGACTGGAGGAGGTGCAGAGATGTCTGGCTGCACGTGAGTCTCCTCTCGCTCCTGTAGTTGCTCAGACTCGTTCTCCCGCTCATCGGTTACAACAGCAGGTGGAATACCTGCAGGAGCGTCCTGAGGAGCTTCAGCAGGAACTGTGAAACAAGTTTAATTGTGCGCACATGACAGAAAACTGATTCGTCGTGGCGCGCAGTGAAATGTGATGCCGCGTTACAAGCCGTGTCAAAACTTGACAGTTTCCATGTCACTTCGTAATAACGTGTGACAGTTTGGGCTCCAAGAACCATCACAGGAACCACTACAAACATTGTCACGTTCTATTAAGGATCACTACTCATCAAGACGGATCAATACGCTCAGTTGCGACCTCCACGACGTGAGACAAAATGAGGGTGGTGTGTGACATTCGTGGAAGATTTTTTGACAGGCAAAAACATGCTCCACGAATATCAAGAATATCACGCACTAACACGTGCTATTAAGAAACCTATTCAGATGCGTTAAGTCACATTAAGAATGTCAGGAATGTGTCACGAATGACAGAAAAATGACATTCGTAACGCGTCTTGGTTATGTGTAAACGCACCTTAAACTGTCCTCCGCAGGCAGCACAGCTGTCCTCTTACTTTCACCATCTCACTGCTTCAGCAAGCAGGGGCGCATGCAGCTGTCTACAGGGGGTGCCAATTTGCCAATTCTACACACAGTGACAAGAAAACCATTTTGCGGTGGACATGATTTTTTTTTCAAGTGTTCGCCCCACGGTGCCGCTCATCCATAAATACCGTCCAGGGCAACAGCCCGCATGGCCCGTATCAAAACAGCCGTTGCACCTACACAATCAAATGTCCGCTCGTCTTCACATTCCCAGCGCTAAACTGACCTCTCATCAGGAGGAGGGTGCACTGGCAAGAGTGTGTGTGTCTCACAGCCTAGAACAAGTGATCAAAGCAGTGTGCAAGTGTGTGGCCGAAATGTTCGCTCAGCTGCATGTGTATGTATGTGTATGTGTGTTCATAAATGCTGGGCCAGCCGCTCCACGTGCACACGTGTGCGGGCGAGCACAGAAGTTGTCCATCCACAGAGCGCACAAAAAGGTTGATAACTGTCAGTGATCGCCTGCTTGTGTACAATCCGGTGAAAAATCCCTTTAGGTGTTTGATCAGTATGTACTTGCATTGCTAGATTTTATTCATCCAGTGAGACTCCATAACTGCTGTTGACCTGTGCTGGCAGTGCGCCAACTTCCCGCTTTCAGATGCACCCAGTGGACATTCTCTTTTCTCATTTTTAAACTCTTTTTTGTTGTCGTTTTACTTGATACGCATCTTAACACAACTGTAGTTGGACTATCATTGCAGGACAGCACTTGACATGGGATTTATTTATTCCACAGGTGGATTCTGCATTTGTCAGATGATCGAGGTTGCCAGCACACAGCCAGGTGAAAGGGGCTTCACCAGCTATCTGAGTTGTGCTGTGGAACACGGTGTACTGGAGGTGAGTTGCATGTTTATTTATGTTGTGATGGGCTGAGGAAACATATCCGCTGTGGCGACCCCCCAAACACAAAATGGGAGCAGCCGAATGGACAACACACCAGACAACGCACAGACGTAGGAAGTGAACATGTAATAATACGTGCATTACAGCGGTGACATCCCGTTCAGCTTCCTTGCAGCACTGCACCAAGCCTCTGACACACGCACAGTGACATATACATGTTATTACATAACAACATTTCCTTCGCCATCCAGTGGAGATGGACAAATGTGGCACAGCATGTCAGCAGGCTTTGCTGTGACCAATCGAAATCAGAGCTCAATCAACCGCGATTGGATCGTTTCAGATGCTGTTTTGATGCCGTCAGAATATGTAAATTGTGGTCAGATGGTGCTCAGATGCTCGGACACATGGACCGCCATTGGATAGGTGTCTCATCTCGACAGTGCCCAGAGGGTTTTGAACATGTGCATCACACTCGGGGTGATTTTGACCAACTGTGTGGACTCTCGCAGATGAGAACATTTTCGAACAGCAACTGGACACTTTTCGGATGTGCGCCAATTTGTCATTCTGATGCCATTCCATGTGATTCTGGCTATGTGTGACGGGGGTATAATGATGCAGATTCAAACATGCATGTCAGTGCATGTATGTGCTGCTGCTGACATGGACTGTTCGTGCATTTGTACTTCAAAACTCATTTCTCCATGGACACACTAAAGCATGAATTACAAAAATAATTACCTCCTCCACAAGGAAGTGCAGTTTGTGTGTGAGTTTTGTTGCTTCCTGGAGCATTACTTTCATGCCACCTCCTGTCCTTTTTCTCTGAGTGACAGAATGCACAGCTTCAATCATGATCTCCTGTAAAACACACAACCCCCGCACCCCCCCCCCCCCAAAAAAAAGATTCTTGGAGATTTTGATGACTGGCAGAGACAAAAGAGAATTTCATGACAAGGTGTTTGTTACATGTGAAACTGAACTAGTCTTATGCAGATTACAGTACATGTTTCCACTGTGTAATGGTCCAATCCAGATGCCTCCAAGCCTTTCTGGACAAGTGTTCAACTTAGGATGTGTGAAATCATACAACCCCAATTTCAATGAAGTTGGGACGTTGTGTAAAATGTAAATAAAAACAGAATACAATGATTTGCAAATCCTCTTCAATCTATATTCCGTTGAATACACCACAAAGACAAGATATTTAATGTTCAAACTGATAAACTTTATTGTTTTTGTGCAATTATTTGCTCATTTTGAAATGGATGCCTACAACACGTTTCACAAAATTTGGGACAGTGGCAACAAAAGACTGGGAAAGTTGATGAATTCTCAAAGAACACCTGTTTGAAAGATTCCACAGGTTAATTGGAAATAGGTGAATGTCATGATTGGGTATAAAAGGAGCATCCCCAAAGGTTCAGCTGTTCACAAGCAAAGATGGGGCAAGGCTCACCGCTTTGTGAACAACTGTGTGAAAAAATAGTCCAATAGTTTAAGAACAATGCTACTCAACATTCAATTGCAGGGAATTTAGGGATTCCATTATCTATAGTCCATAATATAATCAGAAGATTTAGAGAATTTGGAGAACTTTCTACATGAAAGCGGCAAGGCCGAAAACCAACACTGAATGCCCGTGTACTTCGATCCCTCAGGCGGCACTGCATTAAAAACCAACATTATTGTGTAAAGGATCTTACCGCGTGTGCTCAGGAACACTTCAGAAAACCATTGTCAGTTAACACAGTTCGTCACTACATCTATAAGTGCAACTTAAAACTCTACCATGCAAAGCGAAAGCCATACATCAACAACATCCAGAAACACCGTCACCTTCTCTGGGCCCGAGCTCATTTGAAATGGATAGAAGCAATGTGGAAAAGTGTGCTGTGGTCTGATGAGTCCACATTTCAAATTGTTTTTGGGAATCATCCAGATTGCTACCAGCGCAAATTTCAAAAGTCAGCATCTGTGACGGTATGGGGGTGTGTTAGTGGCACGGGCAACTTACACATCTGTGATGGCACCATCAATGCTGAAAGGTACATCCAGGTTTTGGAGCAACACATGCTGTCATCCAAGCTATGTCTTTTTCAGGGACGTCCCTGCTTATTTTACCAAGACAATGCCGAGCCACATTCTGCACCGGTTACAACAGCGTGGCTTTGTAGTAAAAGAGTGCAGGTAATATACTGGCCTGCTTGCAGTCCAGACCTGTCACCCATTGAAAATGTGTGGCGCATTATGAAGCGCAAAATACGACAACAGAGACCCCGGACTGTTCAACAACTGAAGTCGTACATCAAGCAAGAATGGGAAATAATTCACCTACAAAGCTTCAACAAGTAGTGTCCTCAGTTCCCAAATGCTTATTGAGTGTTATTAGAAGGAAAGGTGATGTAACACAGTGGTAAACATACCACTGTCCCAGCTTTTTTGAAACGTGTAAAGTTTATCAGTTTGAACATTAAATATCTTGTCTTTGTGGTGTATTCAATTGAATATAGGTTGAAGAGGATTTGCAAATCATTGTATTCTGTTTTTATTTACATTTTACACAATGTCCCAAGTTAGTTTGGTGTCAAGTAAAATTTGTTTTTCCCCTCTTGCTTTCTTTCTTTTCTGTGAACAGTTCTTCTTTGACTGCAGAAGATTCCTTCACAGACTCCTGCTCTACTCCCAGCTTGGAGCCAGCTCTCCTGATAAGCTTGTTGCTCACTGGAATTGGGGTTGTATCATTATTGCATGCATGCATGCCTGTGTGTGTGTCTGGATACAGAGTAGTGATATTTATCTGTCTGTCTATCTAATTCTGTTTTTGATATTCTATTTATTCATGTTGTACATGAGTTGGTTTCAGATAGTGTCCAAAGCTTTGCCATGTGATGACCTGTGGTCTGACTTTGTGTCATTTTAGATTTCCTCACCAGCTCCTCTTTACACATGGTCAGACGCTTCTTGTCCAACAATGTCAGGCTAGATGACTTTAGTGCCACCTTCAGTTTGCCCTCTGCAATGGCTATAAAGCTCCTGCAAGGGCATAAAACACAAACTTCTTAGAGTCATCATAGTACTTCAGCAAAACCTGATTTCATGAACAAAATATTATGAGGGCTTCATCTTCCACTTGGCACAAAGTAATGTACGGACTGCTGACTGGTCCACATACCTGGCATCCATACAGAACTCTTTAATGACTTTTCTGAGCACATTTTCTGCCTGTGGGTCTGACCTTTTGTTGAGTTCAGCTGCATGGTTCACACCCTCCTCCTGAAAAGAAAAAACAAATAAACAAATAAAAAAAAACCCCAAAATCCTACCTCTGAACCTGAATGTACTGCGCTGACACATCAAGACAAAATTAAATCTCTTCAGCCAATTCAGGCAGTTTGAAATAAACAATAGACACAAGCAGCACATGAAATACAATTGCTTCTGTCCAACAACTTTGATCTACAGGACATCACAGTTTGACTCATCTCTGAATCACCTCAAACAACAAATGAAGGCAGCATAGTGATGGAAATAGATGCAGGAAGAAAGAGCATGATACCTTGCATAGGGCATGTTCAGACTAGGTTAGTGGTGACAAGTGCCACCACATATTGTACTGTGATGATTAGTGCAGTATGTTGACATCAGGAACAGTAAATAAGGTTCACAATGAATATTGATCTTCTGTGAAACCTTTTCTTCCAGAGTCAGTCCTAACAAGCGCATCTTGCTCAGTTTTGTCAATTTTGACTTGGCTGTTGCTGTGAGCAAAGCTTTAACATTTTCAGTACTTGAGGCTGTAAAAAAAAAAAAAATCTGCATTGTTAGTAGCGATGAGGAACGAAACCCGTACTCTCTTCACCCAAAGCGATCAAATGGATTAATGTGATTATTAACCATCAGATCACAAGGTAGAACGGCTTAAATCATTCGAAAGTTAGTTTTAAGCAGAAAGAAGGCCGTTTTAAGCAGAAAAGAGGCAATACGGTGCGAGACGTCGCGCAGCGCTCTCAGGCGCCGTTGTCAGCCTGTTTCAAGCTGAAAACCTCCAGTTTCAGAAGAAGTCGGTTTCAGCATTTTATCCGGATATTCCACTGTTAAAGGAGATTTTTTTTAATGAAAGACGTGCGGACGGGTCCGCGCGTCGGGACGCAGCCGGCGCGGTGCGGCGGCACAGGAAAAACACCTCCGTGTTGATAGCCGTTTGTAAAATCCAGGCGGCTTTTGATGGCTTTCAGTGGAGTGAGTATATGTGAAATTGTTTAACAGCTGGACATGTTCCAACTTGTCCTTAAGGCTTCAAACGGAGGTGTTTTTCCTGTGGCGGAGCGTCGCGGCGGCTGCGAGCCGACGCTGCAATCCATCCGCACGTCTTTCATTAAAAAAAATCTCCTTTAACAGTGGAATATCCGGATAAAATGCTGAAACCGACTTCTTCTGAAACTTCTGTTCTCTCACGACGTCCTGGATCAATAGAGCCTGAAATGTGGAGGTTTTCAGCTTGAAACAGGCTGACAACGGCGCCTGAGAGCGCTGCGCGACGTCTCGCACCATGGGAAGTCCTTAAAGCGACAGTATCACCTCAAAATCTCTCATCAGCCGTTAAAATTTTCACTGAAAACCAGCTTAATTTTTCGAACCGTGTCCACTTTGATGTGTCTCACAGGTTTAGAAAAAATTTTGATCAAACAAAGCGCCAGTCTCTCAGCAACTTCTCAAAGGAATTCCGACGAGGGGCTGGATGACTCCTCCCACAAGGAGTGCTCACAGGCGAATGACGTCACCGACAGGCGTGGAAAAACTCACACATGCGCACGAGGGTTCAAGCGTGTCTGACGTAAAAACATATGAATGAAATCCATATAGTTTTTGAAAAAAATAAAAAGGACCTATACTTTATTGACAGACCTCGTATTATTATTATTGCTTATCCTTGCACACGCTGTATGAGGAACATTTTCCTCTACTTGCACCCATCTTGTGTGTTTTTTAAGAGCTGACGTAACATGAATTTCTCCTCTGTGAAATCAATAAAGTTTATCTTTATCTTGCTTACCTCATCATGTTTTTCGACCACCTGCTTGTTTTTCTTGACCACGCCTCCAGCCTGATGTTTTTTGTACTGTTGTTCATTTTTGACTGCCTTACCATGTATACCAACTCCAGCAAATATCCTCAGTAAATGATTTAATCCTACAGAGCTGTGTGTTTGTGTCCTGCAATTGTGTCCAGCCAGCTTTGAGGAACAAGCCTGATACATTTAGCATTGCAATATGGATTTCACAAATAGATTAGGTTTCTAAACTGTGCTGATTTGTAGTAGCTCACTATGTTTGGGAGAGATAATCCTCCTTTTTCTTTGAGCAGTTGCAGTGTTTTATACCCGTCACACATAATCGGAATCACGCCGAGTGGCGTTGGATAATGAATTGGCATACATCCGAAAGATGTTGGATTTCAGTTCCAAAATGTTCTGATAGCCATCTGCGGAAGTCAAAACAGTTCGTCAAAATCTGCCGGCGGCCCTGAGTGTGACGCACATGTTCATGATTCTCCGGGTGCCACAGAGATGGGATACCTATCCGACAGTGATCCATGTGTTATTTGAGGACCATCTAACTGCAATTTACATATTCTGATGGCGGCTAAACAGGATCTTAAATGATTTAAACGCATACAAGGGAACCTCAAGATAGATCTGGCACAGTATGCCTGCCGGTATGACCCACAGTGCCACATATAATAATGCCCCCCGGAATGTAAAGGAACTGTTGAACTGTATGTGGCATGCTTCATCATGATAATAATTCATTATTACTATCATGTACAGTGAATTTGAACAGCTTGAGATCCGTCCAGCTCCGAGCCTGACGTGCGCAATGACATGTTACTGCACAGCGTGGAGAGGCAGCTGCCTGTGTGATGGAGACAATAGTTATTTACACATTATTTACATTGCCCTGAAGCTCTGTGCACTCCGTGCACTGTGGCACCGGAGCCCCAAATCTGAACAGGCTGTTATATCCACAATAGACCTTACAGTACAGATATTTATCCATCCATTAAATAATGTGAACTATTGTCTCCATCATAACACGGGCAGCTGCCTCTCCATGCTGCGCAGTAACGTGTCATTGTGCGCATCAGACTCAGAGCTGGATTTCTCTCACAATTTAATAAGTGTCCACTAGGGCGTGTCTTAAAAAATGAAATTAGGAAATGTTATTCTCTCGCCCACTGAAACGGTTCAGTTGATTATAAAAACACTGCACAAAAAAGGATTTTGAAAACAGACTATTTAGAGGTGCCCCTGAGCCACTGAACTTTATGCTCGCCAGCATTATAGTTATACAACATGTAAATCGCACTTTTCATGAAAACAGAGTAGTAATTTCGTCTTCTTAGCAGTTCTAAGCCCAAAGTATCCTCCTTTTTGAGCTGCCACACTCATTTATTTGTTAGGGCTGTCTTTGTTGGTGTCGGGATCCTCTTTCGATGGTCGTCAATGACTCTGAGGAGGGACTGGTACTGTTGCTCACCAAATGTCAGCTTCTTTTTGAGGTCCTGAGCCAGCATGACAGCTCTCTTAGGTCGGTTGTTCACAATAGAGTGTGGCCAGGTGTCGAGCTGCAGCCTGGTACTCCTCATCGGTCTCCCATTCAGAAGGGTCACAGAGCAGGAACCCCTGCAGGAGCTGAAGAATCTGGAACAGGGACTTGGAGTTCCTTCTTTTGAGTTGTTCCAGCCCATTCTCCTTGGAAGGGACATCAGGGATATGTGGTCATTTTGGGGGCTGTGCTGGGGCAGTGCTTTCCAGCGCCTTGATGATCTCTCGGTTCTTCCCTGCTGAGACTCTTGGGTCGAAGAGGGCCATGGCCACCAGGTCCTTGGAGATATACCAAAGATGTCCTGCTGGTTTCTTTTTGGTAGCCTCAGAGACTTTCTTATTTGGGTACTTCATTAGTGTCTTCATCCGTCTCCCATCATTTAGGGGTGCCTCCACAGCAGAAGGTGCCATGAACCATGGCCTCATGTACACTACAACTGAGAAGAGGGCCAGCTCTCGTATCCCGAACTCCTTGGACTTTGTCAGGCAGAACTAGCCATGGAAGAGGAAGATCTTTATAGCATAGCTGACCTTGACCACCCATTTGGCTCTGTGGATTGCTCCCAGGTGCCAGAACCTCGTGGCTCCCTTTGCATCAAGGAAGACCAGTGCCAGGTGGAGAAATTCCTGACAGTCGTTGCGAACCTGCTTTTCACGTGAGGAAGCAAATGCGACAAGTTCATCCTTCAGTTGAGGGGCCACTCCATCAGGGTCCTCCAGGGGTGCAAAGTTAGTGTGATTGATGGAGGGCCAATTGTTAAGGAACCGCTTGAACAACAGAATCTCCGACCATGTGGCTGCAGACCCCAATGGAACCTCGAAGGCTGCTCCAATGACCAACTCCATCACATGATGCCTACAGGCAAAGTGAAGTAGGTCCTTCTTGAGTGCCTGTTCGATCAGGGCACAAGCCCCTCCACATTACCCCGTGTTAGACGTTGTTATGTCAAAGCACATGGCTGCTGTGTGGCTCTTGATTCCCCAACTGTTTAGGCAGTCGGTCACTGCAGTGGCTTGTGCCTGGCCAGTCCCCGATGGTAGAATTTGGCAAAATACTATTTATCTATAATCAAAATTAGTACATTTACCTGTTATTTGACATAATATTAATGTACTTACCAAAGATGTTGCTGAAATTTTCTGAAAATAGATGGCATCTGACAGGTCCCAAAAACACCAAGTTTTTGGGTGTCTACTAGTCAGGGGTGCCGAGACTGTATACTTTGGGGTGGGGCTAACTCAACAATAGAAAATGTGATTTGTATGCAATAAAAAATGCCATAGAAGTAACAAACCATTTGATTAGATGAAGTAATGGATGGCAAAATATATGTTTTGTGACATCAAAGTTGAAAGTGGGTTAAAAGGGGACATGGGCTTAATGGGCATGGTACACTTTCCCTAAATGTTGAGCCAGATCACTAAAATTTCATCAAGTTATCTAAATTCCTGAGTGGAACTAAACGGGGGGGGGGGGTAAGAGGCATAAAAATCATTCATTCATTCATTCATCTTCTACCGCTTAGTCCAATTAAGGGTCGCGGGGAGCTGGAGCCTATCCCAGCAGTCATAGGGCGCGAGGCGGGGTACACCCAGGACAGGACGCCAGTCTGTCGCAGGGCCACAAACAGACAAACAAACACAGACACACCCACACACACACCTAAGGACAATTTTTTTAAAGATTCCAATCCACCTAACCCGCATGTCTTTGGATGTGGGAGGAAACCGGAGCACCCGGAGGAAACCCACGCAAACACGGGGAGAACATACAAACTCCACACAGAAAGGCCATGGGAACTGAATCCACGTCTTTCTCGCTGTGAGGCAACAGTGCTAACCACTAATCCACCGTGCTGCCCGCATAAAAATCAGAAAGTCAAAAATAAGACACACCCTAACATAGTTAATAATGCTGGCGAGCATAAAGTTCAGTGTCTTTGGGGCACCTCTAAATATTGTTTGTTTTCAAAATCCTTTTTTTTTTGTCCACCTTCTAACTCTGGAGGAGATATCACATGGAGCTTGTGCCAGGCTGTTACACCATTAAAACACATGCATCTTACCTACAACAGCGGTCCAGGGGTGTTTCACAGCGCAGACAAGGACATGAAACCTGGACAGCAGCCTGCGGTTAGAATCCTCTCACCCAAAAGAAAAAAAATTATTCGATGTGATAATCCAACCATCACGGTGTCCAGAGTTGCATTCTGCTGCTGAAGTGGGCAAACAAGAAAAAAGAATGTTCCCTGGAAAGGCGCCGTCTGAGGGACTGTATGGCCCAATGCTAGCAAACTTTGGAGTGAAGCTGTCCACTTGTCCATGTGTGCCCCGTGCACGCTTAGTGGCCCAGGCAGTGTTATGCACACACACACACACACACACACACACACACACACACACACACACACACACACACACACACACAGAGCTGAGTGAATTTTACAGCCCTACGCATGTGCGTGGAGCGCAGGTGTGTCATGCACACACGAGCGAATGTGCGCATGAGGAAAACAGTGCTCCAGTCTGCCCTGCAGACATTTGGAGATCGGGCAGTCTGATAATGCAATATTTGCCGTGTCGGAATGGCTCCTACATATTCTTGCTATTATGGACTGTGACTACCCCAAGTCTGCCTGTGTGACCTCACAGTTGATGTATCAGTGTGACATAGTGTAATAATAGGATGGGCCAGGATCCACAGACACACAAGACATATGAAGGACATGTGTTTGTTCACTTTTACTGAGGGACACTTGTACATAACATAGGATAAATACAGATTTGCATATGGATATGACATATGTACAGACATGGCAGGCAAGACAGTCATTATCACTTATCTACACATGTCCACATTACGTGCATGAGTCAGCTGAGATTGCAGGTGTATGCACCCCTATCCTGAATATATCCCAAGGGGGCATGCGGATGTAGTGCGGATTTTTCTTGTTCAGGAGGCACTCTTGGTCTGGGGCCTGGAGCCAGTCCATCATTTTCTTCTCCTGCTCCTTGGGGAACTCTGCCATGACCACCTCATATCTCATGCTTCAGTGGACATGTGGCTGGCTCACTGGGAGGGCGCTCGATGTCGGTGTCACGAGGGTGGTCTGGTGCTGGCTCCAGGACCTGGGCAGGTGTGGGTGGTGGCGAAACAGGAGGGGATGCTGCTGACTCAGCTTATGCCTGTGGTGGTGATCCCTGGTGTGAGACAGGAGATGACTCAGCTGGGCGTTCCTGGGCTGTTCTGCATCTGCCTCATCCATGGCAACGGACGATGGTCACGTTCTTTACCTTTGCTCTCCTCTTCTTGGGGGCCATGGCAACACTGAGTGGTTGAAGATTTGTATGAAATCACGGTATTGCTGGGTTGTAAATGCTGTGTAGCACAGGATCCTAAGGTCATCAAATGTGGACACTGGTTTGCGCCCCAGCGACCTCCCTTCTTATACTATCCGGTCTTGCAGTCATTGTGGTCCAACCACATTTGACGCCCAGCCGGGATGTTCCGGGTTCATTCATGGTGCATTCATGGGCCAGTAAGAACATTCTGGTTGCATTTGGATGCCACTCAGGAAATTGTGCTCAATTAATTCGTATTCGGGTGCCACTCGGGACATTAGGATGGCATCCGTGTTGCATCCGGCACCCACTTAGGACATTCTGGGGGCGATCAGGTGGATTAAGGCTCATTCATGCCACATCCCGGACATTCTGGCGGGTTCTGTATTGGCTGGCCATAGCAGTATGTCAGCCAACCCTGTTCAGATTATTCCGAATGCTGTTGGAGTGCCATTTTGAATGCTTAGACTGCGGTCAGAATGTGATCAGACTGCACTTTGACCGCCATTCAATATTTTTCCACCTCAAATACACCTCGAAATTAGAGAGCATGTGCTCTACATTCACGCTGGCTGCATGACTGTGCCCGACTGTTTAGAATGCACAGATTGCTGTCATAGGTTTGCGAATATGCCTCGACTTTGGCCGAATGTACGTCGGATTTTCATTCGGACGTCATTCGGCCTCTAGCATGACGGGGGTATTAGGAATTACCAAGATGATGGCGTGTCTCAAGAAGCTGGTGTTTCTCCTCCATAAAGGGTAAAGTTAAAGCCTTTCAATAATGTTGGCGATACTCTTTAAATATTTTATACCATTCTGCAGCATATCCATCTTCACCTGGCATTTAATTTAAGTCTTGAGATGGCATTATCCAGCATTTTTTGTGTTATTACATTCATCATCATTTTATTGTTCTGACCCAATGGATGGTAGATCCAGTGAGTTAAGTAAATGTGTAATACTCAAGAATTGTCTCTTTTCAGTCTGTATACAGACCTTTATAGTAATTTTCAAAGGCATTTTGTATTTCATTTAATTTATGACATATTTTCCCAGATTGTGTGTCCTTAATTTTATACATTGATCTTTTCTCCTGTTGCCTTCTTATCGTCCAGGCTAACAGTTTTTTTTTTTTTTTTTTAGCTCTTGGCCCATTATTGTAGTATGTTTGTTTGATAAACTTAATTTTCATCTTCTCATGACTCATGACTGTTGAATGAGATATATCTGATCTAATAATTTGGGAATCATTAAGTTCCATGTGTTTCATTTCTACATTTTTTTTTTGTTCCTGAAGCGTGTCGTTCATTTGCTTCTGTTTCTCCCTCTTTTTAATTGCGGACAACATACGTTTTCCCCTTACTGCTGCCTTGGCAGCATCCCATACAGTACCTGGAGACACTTCATCGGTATCATTTAGTTCTAAATATTCTTTAAATTAATTTTGAATAAATTGATTGCACAAAAGATCATTTAATAAGTTTGTGTTAAGCTTCCATGTTGTATTTTTAATTTCAGAGTCCAGCTGTATGGATAAATATACACCTGTGTAGTCTGAGATATCTTTAACCCCGTGACACTTTAGCATTCTGTGTCCTCCTGAATTAAATAATGAAGAAGTAATCAATTCTTGATTATGAGAGAAAGAGAAAAAGGTAAACTGCGTTGCTGTTGGATTTAAGTCCCTTTATACATTCGTCATAGATACTACTTCAAGGAGAATTTTCTTAACAGGGACTGTCTCAGGATTAATTCTCTTTGTTACATTAGAGGAGTCAAGTATATTCCGATCTCCACCACATATAAGGACCCCGTCAGTATCTTCAGCAATTAAATCAAATATTTTCTGCATAAATGCTTTATCATTACCTGGGGTCTAGACACATTTAAGAGGGTTACCTGTTTGTGATCAATGTAACCTTTGACTAGAATGTATCTCCCCCCAGTATCCTTTATCTGTTTAGTGGTCTGGAATGTAACTAATCTACTGTAACTAATATAATCTAAACATATTAATAAAAACATCTGTGCAGAACAAAACAATAACCTCCAACAATGAAGTAACGTAGCAACTTCAGAATGGGGAGGGGAGGCCTCCAAAGGGAGGGCCTCTCCAGATGTATCCTGCCATCGTTCTGTAATACAGATGCAAAAGTTTGGGCAGCCCTGATAATTTTCATGATTTTCCTTTATAAATCATTGGTTGTCTGGATCAGAAATTTCAGTTAAATACATCATATCGCAGACAAACGGTGATAATTGAGAAGTGAAATGAAGTTTATACGATTTACAGAAAGTGTGCAATAATTCTTTAAACAAAATTAGGCAGGTGCATAAATTTGGGCACCCCAACAGAAAAAAATACATCAATATTTAGTAGAGCCTTCTTTTGCAGAAATAACAGCCTCTAAACACTTCCTATAGCTTCCAATGAGAGTCTGGATTCTGGTTGAAGGTAGTTTGGACCATTCATCTTTACAAAACATCTCAAGTATGTTGGTTTCGAAGAATGGACAGCCCGCTTAAAATCACACCACAGATTTCAATAACATTCAGGTTTACGGACTGAGATGGCCATTCCAGAACGCTGTACTTGTTCCTCTAAATGAATGCCTTAGTAGATTTTGAGCAGTGTTTAGGGTCGTTGTCTTGTTGAAAGATCCAGCCCCGGCGCAACCTCAACTTTGTCATTGATTCATCAATATTGTTCTCGAGAATCTGCTGATATTGACTGGAATCCTTGTGACCCTCAACTTTAACAAGATGGAACCACCTTCAAATTTTACTGTAGGTAGCAAGTGTTTTTCTTGGAATGCTGTGTTCTTTTTCAGCCATGCATACCATCCCTTGTTATGTCCAAATAACTCAATTTTAGTTTCATCAGTCCACAGCACCTTATTCCAAAATGAAGCTGGCTTGTACAAATGTGCTTTAGCATACCTCAAGCAACTCTGTTTGTGGCGTGTACACAAGAAAGGCTTCTTCTGCATTACAGCATCATGCAGCATCTCTTTGTGCAAAGTGTGCTGTATAGTTGAATGATGCACAGAGACACTGTCTGCAGCAAGATCATGTTGTAGGTCTTTGGAGCAGGTCTGTGGGTTGACTATGACTGTTCTCACCATCCTTCGCTTCAGCTTATCTGAGATTTTTGTTGGCCTGCCACTTCGGGCCTTAACTAGTACTGTGCCTGCGGTCTTCCATTTCCTCCCTGAAATCTCTGAGATAGCTTTCTGTATCCTTCCCTTAAACCACAATGTTGAACAGTCTTTGTTTTCAGGTCATTTGAGAGGTGTTTAGAGGCTCCCATGTTGCCACTCATTAGAAATGATGCAAACAGGGGAAAGATTTGCAAATGGCCAGCTTAAATACCCTTTCTCATGATTGGATTCACCTGTGTAAGGAGGTCAAGGGTCAATGAGCTTACCATACCAATTTTGTGTCCCAACAATTAGTGCTAAATGTATTCATATCAATAAAATGACGATGGTGCCAAAATTTATGCACCTGCCTAATTTTGTTTAAATAATTATTGCACACTTTCTGTTAATACTTCATTTCACCTCTCAAACATCAGTGTGTTTGTCTGCTATATGATATATTTAACTGAAATTTCTGATCCAGACAACCAATAATTTATAACGGAAAATCATGAAATTTATCAGGGGTGCCCAAACTTTTGGATACAACTGTACCCCTGTCAAACCTTGACGATTTAGCAAGCATATGCCAGTCATATTAAAAAATCCGCTGGTGTATGTCTAATATATTATGGGCAAGTTTTGTGTAAGTTAAGAGCAGATTGAAGCACACTGATATACGTCATAATATGTAGAACACTTCAAGAAATTGTGGTCATGCTTATGAAGTTGTAGGTGTGTTATGCAATTGCTGACACACATTTCTTGTAATTTCCTCATCTGTATGCGATGAAATTAAATTGCATGATCCACAAAGACAAAAATAAAATAAAATAATGTTAAAATTGCTCTGTTTTGCCTTCATGTGGAGTGGAGATGCCATGCTACATTGTATGCGCACTGGATGACGTGCTCGTCAATATTTAAGTGTTCCACTTGCTGAACAAAAGGCTTCTGCCTGTGGTGGAAATGCAAACCAAGCCCAACTGTTCTGACAAGTATAATACCACACAGCACCGAACCAAACCACTCTGTGGAAACAAAGCTGTCAGTATATCCTGCTTAAGTCATCAAGGTGTGACAGCTGCATAAATTTGCATATGCCAGAGTTTTTAATACAGTCGGCATATGCTGGCTAAATCGTCAAGGTGTGACAGACCCATAAGCGATTTTAGTTGATACAAAAAGTGGTTTAGGTGCAGTTTATGTCACCCAGAAAAACAGTTCAAACTGTAGAATTCTTATTCTCATAATCATGTTACTCATAACATTACTAATTTTGTTTTCCACCTGTTATCACTCCGAGTGCACCTCGGGTCATACGCTCCTGGGGTTTGATAGCTCGCTGGAATCTCTGAAGCTTCTCTTTGGCTCCTTTAATGTCTGTGGCCCCATTCCGTCATCTTGATGTCCCGCTGACTTGCCATGTGTTTTCTCCCAGTTTCTTGCGGGGGGCCACAGCTGTCTGGGGTGCATCGACAGGTGCATTGCCCTTGTCGGTTTCTTTGTCATCTGTTAGTATCCCCTTCTTCAGCATATTATCTGTTGCCTCCTTTGCATTGTTGAACATGGTGGGTTTAAGGCACCTCAGATGGTAGCTGTTGAGCTTTTTCTCATGTCTGGTGTAGGCGGGTCCATGCCTCGCTACCGTAGAGGAGTGTGCTGAGTATGCAGGTCTGGTAGATGCGCAGTTTTGTCTTCTCAGTGATCCTGGATTTGTTCCAGGCTTTGTCACTACTTGGCCACTCGGTTCTCTGCTTCCTCCCTCCTAGCCTCTGTGTTCTTACGTTCTGCACTGATCTCGTTCAGTTTCTTCTTCTTTAAAGTTTCCAAGCTCTTCCTTCATGTCTCTTTTCACAATGTCACAGATTCTGCTCAGTTCCTTTTTCATGTCCAAGTGTTCTGTTTTTATATCAACACAGATAGCACCTAATTGAGAGAGTGGTGACATGACGAGTTGAAAAAAGACTCATGGTGCCATCTTGGTTCCAAAATAGCATTTGCTGTTCATTTGTCTGCATGTAAATCCAGCTATTTTACTTATTTATTCACTGAAAATGCCAGGTTGTTGTGCATTTGGAGGCACAAATAGATATAGCTGGGGCTTCAAGATGTACAGATTCCCTTCAGATCTGAACAGAAGAAACATTTGGGAAAGTAAAGTCAGCCATGTGGGGGGAAAATTTATTTTTCAGTCCCATGTACATTAAAACTCATCTCAGCCGTCATCACATAAAACGGATATTCGCAGTCACCGGACAAAAAGGGTCCCAATGTTTTTGTATTGTTTTCCATGTAATAAACACTGTATATTAGGGGAGGTGATGGTCTAGTGGTTAAGGCGTTGGGCTTGAACTGGAAGATCCTCGATTCAAATCCCAGCCTGACTGGAAAATCACTAAGGGCCCTTGGGCAAGGTCTTTAATCCCCTATTGCTCCCGGTGTGTAGTGAGTGCCTTGTATGGCAGCACCCTGACATTGGGGTGAATGTGAGGCATTATTTGTAAAGCGCTTTGAGCGTCTGATGCAGATGGAAAAGCGCTATATAAATGCAGTCCATTTACCATTTATATAATGGATTTTGTATAACGGATTTTTCACTCACATCGGATAAAATGCCTGATTGTGCAGTATTTCCATTAAAAACCCAGAGCAGTCTGGATGTGTACAGTAACAGATGTACAAATTAAAGTTCAGCGCAGACACTGGCCGATCTGAGGAAGGTGGGACCGGAGTCAATTCCGTGATAAAAAGCCCAACCATTTATTTTTTTCACACCGTACCTGTATAGCTACGGTGTGAAGCAATGCCTGGAAAATGGTTGGGCCTGATGTGAACCTGTTAAATCAGGGACAAAAGGCTGTGATTTGACACTTTTCACTGCTTCGTCCGCCATCATATTTTAATAGTTTTTGCAGTCCATACGCTGATTACAAATGTATCAGAAAAGTCTTCACATTTACAGCACAAAGTTGGTAAAAGAGGAAATTGTACAGCTTACCTTTGATGTGGAGGTGATGAACAGTGAAAGAAAAGCTTGTTGAGGGTCAAATTAGTCCAGAATAAATCATAATCCAGAGAAGGAGAACTTTAAAACTGTCATGCACGTCATTGCATTGCGGAGTTAAATAGCAGCAGCTGCATAAATTAGGCTTTAAATGAATTAAATAAGTAATCATGAATTGTAAATTTATGTAAATTTGATACCTGTGCTATTTTTATATTTATTTTGATAGCATCTGTACCTGGATGTGTTGCTGTAGTAGTTCTGCGGAGTTGGAACCAAAATGGCACCATGTTCTGTGTTGACGCTACTCTCTCAATTAAGGCACTCTAACACATAACTTCATAACTTGCTGCAATGTAATCCAGTGTTGCCGGCATACTGGATGGGTCTCTTCACAACAGGCTCACACCAGAGTCAACCGGAGTCAATGCAGAGTGAGCAAATTTGCGGGTATTTTATGCTGCTTACGGTTGCAAAAACCGGTGCAGTATAGAAACCAGATCATGTGGGATTACCTTTCAGAAATAAGAATGAACAATAATAATACAATAACATGCTTTTGGAGGGCGGTATGCATTTTCAGAGGCCCGACGTTCATGAGCTCTCCCGTTCTGGGAGCTCTTAAACTACATCCTCAAGCAGATCGCTGCCATACCGAGAAGCAGTTTAGATGACTTTAAAACGTGGGAAGTTGATAAATTGAAAATTTTTACAAGTGCCGGGGTCTCAGTGTTCATGGGAAATGCAAAAACAAACTTACTGCATTATTTTACACCACCTTTCAAGTCTATAATAAGCATTTGCACAGTCAACAATAGCACAGTGTGCACCTGTCATGTTTACACGTCACCTAAAATTAAGGCTTAAAGTAGACCTGCATTGAAATAAATGCAGTCAGATCTTTGGACCAACAAATGACTTATATTTGCACATAAGATCCTTCTGAATGTAGTAAAGTAAATATGCAAGCCCAGATCTGTCATTCAACGGAGAAATCTTAGTTTAAAAATGACAAATTTACAGCTAAAATTTAGCCCTCCGCAAAACTGTCAGCACATCCGGGACACTGCCGAGACGTCAGAGAGAAGACTATCCCAGCATGCATTGCATGCGCCAACTGTAATTTGTGGATTTACGTCAGTTTGCATCTCTTACAAAAGCACCTTTTTATTGTCTTATAGAGGATTTTCATGTGACGTATCGGTCACGTCATTTTGTGTCCCGTGGCCACTCTGGATTACAACGCGGTGGCCG